>NC_079373.1:6730000-7042500 GCF_021018895.1 Seriola aureovittata | reverse complement strand
AAGATTGCTGATGGAACTGTTAAAAGAGAGGACATCTTTTACTGCGGAAAGGTAAAATGTTCTGACATATCATGCGTCTCATTTGTCTCAATTTAATTTGAATACTATTTATTTAGTTTAAGAACTCTCACATGTGAGCACTTTCCCAAAAGCAGAGTTGTGTACTGTGCTTCACTTCGATCTCTGTATTTTCTTCCTCAGCTCTGGAATACCTTCCACCCACCAGAGTTGGTGAGACCGACTTTGGAGAAGACTCTGAAAGCCTTAAAACTGGACTATGTGGACCTCTACATCATTGAGCTTCCTATGGCCTTCAAGGTTTCCATACACTGCACATATAAATGGCAGTTAACTTATCAGCCAGCCATTTAGAGTCTGAACATTGCCCTTGCACACGCACACAGTGGTAGTGTTTCATTTAGATAATGCTGTTACAAATTTACCTTGTCAGACAGAAGGATTTGATATAAGAAGATATTTCACTTTCATAGAAAAATATGTGAAATAAAAGAATGAATAGAGTTAGAAAGGATGTCAACACGGGGCGCCTCGGTGGCTCCCCTGGTGTAGCGCTTGCTGCATGGGCTTGGTCCTGGCCGCAGCGGCCACGGGTTCGGGTCCGACCCGCGGCCCTTTGCTGTGTGTCATCCCTTCTCTCTCTTCCTGAGTTTCCTGTCTATCTCTCACTGTACTGTCCGAGTGAAGGCAAAAATGCCCACATTAGAATGTTTATAAATTATATAACATATAGTGAAGTGTTTTTAGTTACAGTTTTACAGTTATATTTATACATGGTAGCTGTATAACAATTGTGTGTAATGGGGCTCATGGTTAGCTTTAGGTTTGGAAAAAAGACAGCCAGGAGTGTGTTTGGTTAAGACTTTGCAACTGGAACAATTTGGCTGATATTTGTATGAGTTGTAGAAATTCACTAAAATAATCAAGTTGAAGCCAACTGCAATGCCACACCGTCACTTTGCACAGTATTTCAGCATCACCATGACCACTTAATGTCACCACAGTCTCTTAGGAAGTGTGTCTTTAAATAAGTTTAATTAATACAAGTTATTTAATTGTGTTTGAAATTTTAGCCTGGAAATGAGTTCTATCCAAAAGACCGGGATGGAAAATACATCTACCACCACACAGACCTCTGTGCAACATGGGAGGTCAGTTCTATTGAGTTCACAACAGATAATCCTGCTATTTGATGGCTTTACTCATCTCCCCCCGGTTGTCTGTGATATCTCGATTTGATATTTTCATGACATAATGGCATATTTCATGATATAATGGTAAGACTGATTGCATGGATCTTGTATCAGATTGCATTAGATTTAACTAGAAGTATGTAATGAAATGTCAAGTCAGTGCAATTCAATTTTTCAGATGTATTATCTATGAGTGCGTTTACATGTGCATTAGGATCCTGATTATGAGCCTTATCTTGTTTTTGATTACATTTGTGATGTATCATTTACATGGAACATGAAAAACCTGGTCATTCATATCCCTATATACATGATCATAACAGCATCCAGTTTACTAATCCGGTGTCTTGATTTCTCACCATCTCAGAGAAACCTGGATAAGGTGTTTACATGCCACAGTTATCTGGTTTGCTCCAGGTAGTACATCCAGGTTTCTGAAATCAGGATAAGCTGTTTACATGCACAAAACATAACCAGCATTAATTTGTTGGCCCTTTTTCAATTTAAAGGAACTGCTGTATTGTCAGTGCATTTTAATGGTGCCTATGATGTCCTGTATGTCATAGATTTCTTCCGAGAAAATACAAAAATAATAACAACACAACAATGAATAATGTGAAACCAGCAAATTGGCATGTGATATTCCCTCATACTTGGATGTCCATGCCAGAACATTCTGTGCTGCAGCATTAGAAACTGTCAAGAAGAGTGTCGTAAACAGCCAAGCTGTGTTCTGTTTTTTCCTCTTCCCTGTTTTATGTTTTGTTTTGTTTTTCTCCACTGTCTCAGTAAGTCTGTAAAGATAATCACTATCAGTCTTTGAGGGGATATAAATCTTTTATTCTCCACAGGCTTTAGAGGCTTGCAAAGACGCAGGACTTGTTAAGTCTCTGGGAGTCTCCAACTTCAACTGCAGACAGCTGGAGCTGCTGCTGAATAAACCTGGCCTCAAACACAAGCCTGTGTCCAACCAGGTGACCCCCGACTTGTCTCTTTAGCCCCCATGTTGACATCAGACATAGCATAGTGTATGTCATACGGTAGTATATTACAGCATACAGTGGTTTTATAGGTTGTTAAATGGAAGGCAATGCTTAGCTTTTCATACTTCAGGGCCACTGAGAATTCTCTGTTTTCCATTCAGCAAATGTTAAAAGAAATCAAGTGACAGCTCGCCAATAAATCTGAGAGCAAATTCAAGTTGTTTGATGAAAGGATTTATCATTACTTGGGTGAAGTGATGCGAAGTGATTTCGGCTTTCTCTGTCCTCACTTGGTCCATTTATGTATTATTCGATTCGTTTTCTTGCATAATTAGTGCCACGGGTGCTCAGCTCCGAGGCACTCCTCTACAGCTAGAATAGCTGAGAGGAGTGCCTCGGGGCGGAGCATCTTTTAATATTCCTCATACTTATTAGTGCCACGGGTGCTCAGCTCCGAGGCACTCCTCTGCAGCTAGAATAGCTGAGAGGATTAATATTCCTCAGACTTATTATTATTCTTCCGCCAAATTTTGGCACGTAACTCGTCCCGCAGCTTTGAGAAAACCCCGGTAATATATACATCAAAACGTGCGTCTTGATCCCGAAAGAGGTGCTATGACTTTTGGTGTTAAAATTTAAATTTTTTCCAAAGTTATTCCCAAAATACTGGGAATAAATAATGCATTAGGAATGCATTGGAATTTCCTTTAAAAACCCACAAAATTTCACCTTTTTTCTACAAAATTTCACCTTTTTTCTGAGTCACCCAGCTCTCTCATACCTGCACATAGAAATGTGATTCAAACTATAAAACGGAGGAAAACTTCTGCTCTCTCAAAAACATAACTGTTTTACATAACATGTAAACTTTTCAAACTATGAGCACTCAAAGGAGGAGTGCAAATCACTTTTTCTTCAAAGTTAGAGTGACAGCGTCAGTTGGCTAGAGTGCGTGAAGCAGTAAAAAATAACCTTTATTTTTATTTTTAACTCGAGCTCACGGCCAAACCGTAAAAAGGAGACAAATAATTCTTTCTCAAAATGTAGACATAGTTGTTGGGATTCATGAAATGTAACTTTGACAGGCAGGGTCTGCACAAAATTTAAACGGGGGTGCCGAGTCCAGCAGCAATACCTGTCTCACTCTCATTGACACCTAATGTAATCGTCATTTTTTTTCAAAAGAATCTCACTCCGTCTTCACACTGAGCTTATTCACTCATTTTAAGGAATATCTGAATAAAATAGAGACTGTAAGAAACTTCTGGCTTCAGTGTCTGTCACGGTGTTTTCGGTTTTTGAAAAGAAGTAACGGTTTTCTCATAATTTACAATTGTTTGAAGCCATGTAGAAGCAAAATTCTGGGCAGATTTTCACATTGCCATGGCAACGGCAGCTCCTGACCTGACCTGACCTCTGACAGCCAAGGGCTGCGTGATGTCATCGCTACAGTGACATAGAGCAGATTTTTACCCTAACCCTAACCTTATCCCGGCAGTAGACCCCGTGGCACTCAAAATTTCCCTGGAATTTTCTAGGTTGATAATACTCCCCTGTCACAAAACAGTCAGACTATCTCAAAAGAAGTCTTTCTTTTGCTTTAATTGTTTAATAAGTTGTGAATTTTTCCATTTCCATTCAATTTTATTTTGGCTAGTCAGAGCGCAGGGTGCTAATGTAAAGTCAACACTTTTCTTCTCACTCACCTGTAGGTTGAGTGCCATCCATACTTCACACAACCTAAGCTTCTGGACTACTGTCGTCAGAATGACATTGTGATTGTTGGCTACTGCCCAATTGGCTCCTCCAGAGACGCATCCTGGTACGTAGGTTTTAGGAGGATGATATTTTTAAAAATGAGTTGCTGGCAGTTGATATTTTTGCAATGTTTTGATTCCCCCAGCATCATATTCATGGGAGGGTGAAAAAACTCTGAGCTGCATTTTTAGACAATCATATGGCACGTGATCACGTCTCTGTGACACTTGTACGAAGGGAGGGGAAGGATGCAGAATTAAAGTTCACTAACAAAACTGAACCGCTAAGTCCTAAATCCTGACATGACAGATAACTTTTGTCATTGTAAGAAGCTACATTATATTTGAAATGGAGATCAGTATTTGGCAATGTTAAAAAAAAAAAAAAATCATATGTGCAACATATTGGTCACATATGTGACTGTGCTGCATTATTATTGTTACAAACCCTCATACTAAACATAAAAACTCTGATAAAAGTCTCTGTCCCGGCATCATTGGTATTCTCTTCTGTCTCTGGTTCAGGGTGAATGTGAAATGTCCTCCCCTGCTGGAGGATGAGCTGCTTGTGTCCATTGGGAAAAAGTACAACAAGAGTAGTGCCCAGGTGGCTTTGCGCTTCAATGTCCAGAGAGGAGTTGTGGTGATTCCCAAGAGCTTCAGTCCTGAGAGGATCAAACACAACTTCCAGGTGGGTTAAATATATATAGCATATATATTTTTTGATACTAGGGTGTGTAGGGTTCATTGCAGACACTTAAACTGTATGTTACAAGGATGCTTTCAAATCCACTACAGTATTCATAAATATGTAATTTTAATAAAACCATATTATACTTTGATACAGATATTTGACTTTTCACTCACTGAGGAAGAAATGAAAGCCATTGAAGCACTGAACAAAAATATTCGTTTTGTGGAGCTGCTGATGTAAGTATAAGTTGAACTGAACCTGATCTTAATGTAAATTCATAAGCTATAGTATTACTGTGTTGCATTGTTCTTTAACATCATTATCTGCTATGCAGTAAAAGAAAAGGACGTTCTCACACTACGCTGAGGAATAACTACACTTTTTGTTTTGACGCAGGTGGAGTGACCATCCAGAGTACCCATTTCATGATGATTATTAAACTTTACACATATAATAAGAACAGAAGATAGGCTTATAATCTGCATATTCTTCCCTCTTGAAGGTTTGAACTGGTATTTTTTCACACTAAACACTAGAGGGCTCTAGCTCACAGAGAATGAAAAAGACAAAAGCAAAAATAAATAAATAAAAAGGTTTTCAAGGATAACACACAGCTCTGATGTGAAATGGCAAACTATATTTCATATGTGTAATATTGAAAGGGAGTTGTTTAAAATGATGCAATTACGTAACTGCTGCTATGAACAAGTTTCATTTGAAAATAAGACCATTTGAATTGAATGTGGCAAAATAAATCATATCTAGAGGAATACATTTTGATTATCACTTCTCCGGTTTCCTGAAATAGACACATTATGTACACATTTCTACACATTCAAATTTTCAGATATATCAGCTACTAACGACCTCTGTACTGTATTTCGGCCAAGCAGTGTCTGATCCCCTCATGCATACATACACACACGCACATGTATATATATATAGTGTGTTTGATGTTTTTTTTGAACGGTGATGCCATGGATGGTGACGTGGAAGAAAAAAAACTTTAAAATAATTTTTTAATTTCAATTAATAAAACAAAATACAATTTTAGCTTCACGTTCGGTTGCATAGCTGGTTACATTATGTTTATTCTTCTTGTGTAACATGACTGCCAAATCTCTGTTGGCGTTCATCTTTAAGAGCACAAATGAGAGAACAGCTGAGAGCGGTCTGTGACACTTTGATGTGAATTACACGGTTAACCCTGAGCTCTCTGTGTCTTGTTTGGTCAGAGAGGGTATATGAGTTTGGTAAGATCAAATCCATCATCACAGTGTTGACATTGTGTACTCTCTGTGTACACACCTATTACCTAATTTGACCATCATGGACAGTTTTCTCCTTGGCTGTCTGTCAAACGCACAAGTTTTCCACCACAAAATGAAAGCATGGAGCTGTCAGCAGCATTTTACTAACGTGGGTCTTTTGTTATTAGCAACTAGTCTGTTAAGGTCTGTTTAAAGTGGCCATTTTTTTTATCTGCTGTAAGAAACCTCTACTTTTGTTAGGATACACCTCACTTGAAGAGGCCCCCTTGAAAAGGGTTTGTGTAAATATTTGTATATGCCACAGTTGATCACTTGATTTCGCAGAAACCTAAAAATGGGGTAAAGAGTGAAGATACATTAATCTGGTTCATTGCAGTGCACTCAAAAGCTTGATTTTCCAAGCTTGTCAACCAGTTAAAACATCTGATGTTCTGTCCTTCCACTGACCTCAAGTTAGCCAGTGTAGTTTAATGCATGGTATTTCTTGGATCAAACTGACCTAATATTAATCATTAACAAGCCCTGTGAGTAAGTGATCCTCTGCAATGTCTGAATTGCTGTGGACTAAATTCCAACTTCCCGTGTCAGAAGAACCTTAAACCATTTGCTTTCACTCATCTAACTGAACCAGCACGTTTGAGTTTGATCTGAAGAGACAGGACGGGCATTTCGGAGTAAACAGAGTACAATCTGAGCGGTGACCTGTGGCTGTACAGTTAGAGAGCAGCAGGAGGCTGTAGAGAGAATGAAAAAATACAGTTCATTAATGAGCTCCCCTCTGTTGAGTTGTCCTCTTTTGTCCCATGGATATTTGCAAGCATGACCACGACTCTCGATTTGGCGAAAGGGAGGTGTTCACCTTCTTGCAGAGAATTAGATGAAAAGATTGATATCTCTCACTATACAATTCGAATCTACAGTCAGCAGGCAGTTAGCTTAGCTTAGCATAGCACAAAGACTGGAAAAGGGGAAAACAGCTATAACAGCTAGTCTGGCCTGGCTCTGTCCAAATATAACAAAATACGCCACCTCTAACGCTCAATAACATGTTATATTTAATTTGTTTAATCCCTACAAATACTGCAGTGTGACAACAACATGTTATGATTTTATGGTTAAGGTTTGCGGTTTTTATATGTTATGGAAATTTGGCTATTGGGGATTAGGATGCTGCTGTATCTTTGCTATGATATCATACTGTAGGATTCTCTTTGATTAGCTACTATGAGGTCATGCCATCAAATGGAATTAGAGCTGTTGGTAAAAACTGTCATGTTTATGGCCAGAAGCTATACTAATGCTGAAAATTGCAGAGAGACTTAGAGAGAGATCTGGACTCATTCAGGAAATAAACAGGTTGGTTGTTGTCAAAACTGCCACAAGACTGAAGTCAACTGCAGATGCCTTAATTTTTACAGAAAACTAATGTGTCTGTGTCTTGAATTGTAATTTGATTTGGTGGTGGTGGGGGATGGTGGGGAGTTTACAAAAAAAGACCTCACCCTGTAAGGTTTCAGACAGGAAAAGCAGAAACACATCACTCCCCCCATCCCCACCTCCAAAAAGACCCTCTGGATTGTGACCTTGTAACAAATGCCTTGAACCGGGCCGCTCTAGACCCCTGTGGTGGGAAAATGTTCTGAATGGGCTACTGGGTCTGTGAGGAAGGAATCTGGTTGAGGGAATAAAGGCTCTTTTCCGGGGGCTGAATTAAAGATGTGTGTTGGAGCAAGGAGTGATGTTTTAATTACAATCAGTCAGAAGGAAACATATCAGAGGCTCTTATTTTGAACGTCATGCAGAAATTATTTTAAGTGTACAAGGTTTGTGGATGATGCATTTTTGTATCTATGTTTTTCAACCAAACTTAGTAATATTTGAGATCATTGCACACATGCATACACACGTGTGTACATGCTGCGATACACAATTTCCACCTAAAATACAAATCTGACCAGCCTCTCCCCCCATACTTTCTGCTTGTTCTCTGGACAGAAAGGCCCTGGGAGAATGTGTGTGTCAAAAGGTTACGCAATCAGCCCACCACGCTGAGACAGCACAGACCTCTAGTGTGCTGTGGTGAGTGAGTGTGTGTGTGTTTGTGTGTGGGGGTGTCTGAATGGAATTGGATGAAGGGGAGGGGGGGTCTTCAGAGAGGGGCAGCGCAGAGGGAAAATCTCACTGCGGGCTGCACCAAAGTTTTCAGTTTCTCAGATCTCCGCCCCTCCATGTATGTTATATAGTGAAACCTGAAACGGCAGCAGGCCTGTATTTGGTGCCCCTCTCTTCTGGAAACTGTCATTGTACAACATTATGAAAGGTGAGTGCCTTTGATCATTGATCATGTGGTTTAATTTTTTTTTTCTGTCACAGATGGATAATGACTTAAATTACTGCTGAATATAAACATATTCGTGGCCATCGTGGAATTCTATTTGATTGTTTATTTATTGGCAGCAGAGCTCAGTGGAAGCTGTTGTTTAACATTTCGTTTCTGAGAGCCATGAATGGTTCTTCATTTTGCCCAGCTAATGAAAGGCCTGCATTATTAAAACATAACCAACACGCTCACGTACAAAGACTTTGCATGTGGGAATCGAAACTTGGCTTTTATAACTTACTTGTTGTATTCAGTGCATTTCTATGCAGCACAGTGCATCCAATGCTGATATTCATGCTGTTCCATGCTGTGATCAGGACTATGTGACACTTATCAGTCTTACCAAAGTATTGATAGCAAATCACACCAGATTATTCAACTTTATCAAATGTTTAAAACTCAAAAAACAAACAAAAAAAAAGAACAAGTTGATGTCATTCTTGTTGACAGGTTATGCTATTTCTTTTTACTTTTTTTTTTACTTCCCTTTATTTATTCATTTATTTATTTGTACCTACCAAAATTTAGCATTTTTAACTTCCATCTAGATGTTGAACATCACAAGCTGCAATTGTAAATCTTTGCTGTGTACAGGTAGACGTGTAACATGGTTTGTCCTTGCCTTATGTAACTGATCTGGTTATGTATTAGCCTGCAATTATCCAACTGTGGGAGCGTCGGGGCATAGAACATGATGAGGATGTAACTCTGAGCTGCACGTGTTTAGAAGCGCCAAGATGACTGCCTTTGTCCATGAGATTCCATGAGGTCCCACAGGAATAGGAGACCATTATTTCCCATCCTCAGGCTTTTGTTCTTATATTGATATTATGATATTATGACATTAGCATGGTTCTTATTCTTATGACCAATACCGATGCTAATTCCTAGTAGTCTGGTTTTACTGTCCATAATTTACCTGTTTTGGATCACGCTTGCTGCTTTCATCAACCTTGTTTCCAGCCACACCAGGAAACTGTTTTCAGCTAAAAAAGAAAAAAAAAAAAGCTCTGATAAACTCACAGCACTTTTACAGTTAGCCAACATTAGAGAAAGGGTCTTTAAGGAAAGGGTTAAGACCAAAACAGAGCTAAAGGGTATACTGGACTCATGGTCATCAGGGGGACACAAATTCCAACTGAATGCTAAAGTTGCTCTGTGTATGCTGGATGTGTAATCAAGCAAGTGCTTGCTAACAAGGTCATAACATGTCAATGTGCCATCACGTTTGATTTGACTATAGGACTGGCTCAGGTTTCATTGTATGAGGCAATTGTGGAACATCGTTTATGTGGTAAGAACCAGTTACATGGTGCAGGCTAGTAAACACATCTTAATTCAGCACGTAGGCTAGGAAATGTGTAATTTAAAGATCTGATATCCAGTGGTTTAATTTCTCACCTTGCTGAAGTTATGTAAAAAAATATAGGCTACCTAGGGTGTGTCAGTACACTGTGACATCACTGCTGGGTGTGGTTACAGAAGCAGCAGAGCACAGTTCTGATGACACCCACCAGTGACACTGGGTGAAACCTTAAACTTTCAACCACTGTGGGAAAGTGAGTAGCCTTCTTGCTGAGAGTTAGGTGAGAAGATTGACGGTACTCTCATGTGTGTAATTAAGCTAAACAGAAGACATCTTAGCCCCGCTTTGCATTGGACTGGAAACAGCTGGTCTGGCTCTGTCCAAAAGTTTAAAAAAAAAACAGCTTACTAGCACCTCTAAAGATGACAGATTCATATGTCATATCTTAGTTGTTTCATCCATTCAAAAACTTAGCTGTAAAAACTACAGTTTATAGTTTTTACGGGTTGGGCAGTCTGCTCGGTCAGGACCCCACAGGGTCCCTTTTTAATGCACCTGTAACCCCTCATCATTTTTCAACATCCATCAGACTTCCAATTTTGTCTGCTGTGTTGAAAGTTGACATGAGTCGAGCGAACTGCAGCCATTGTCTACTGACGTATATGGAGTGATACTACGTCATGATTTTAAAGTCACAGTGAACTTTTTCTGTATTAAACAGCATAACAATCTTTCCCAAACCATAACCAAAGTGCTTTTGTTGCCTAAACCTAACCACAGACAGGAATCTAGATGTGAACCCCAGTCTCTGGCGTGACAGTCATGCGGTTTATGCTGCTGCCATCCACCTCAACCACCTCCTGGTGATTCTGCTACTTTTAATAAATGTAGCGCTTCATTCAATCAAAATATATGTTGCCTCTGAACTTTGAAGATTATTCTAAAGGGTACACAGAATGTTAAAAAGTGACGCCCAGGGGTCCTGACCAAGCGTCCATATGCGCAACTACGGAGTGACTCTTGTCACCGTGAGGTTGCCAGACAGCAGGAGAGACTCCAGATTTAGTTACTTTTGCTTTTTCAAGTCTTCATCCTAAACTAAGCTATCAAAGGTGCTCTATACAGACAGGAGAGTGGAACTGATCGTAACATTGAACTCTCTCAAGTTAATATGATTATTTCCTAAAATGTCGAACTACTCCTTTAAGGACCATGCATATATTAAGATCAGCAAACAGCAGCACAACATGTCCAGTAAGTCAGCCAGTCCTTCATTCAGTCAGTCACTCATTCAATAGGTCAGCCTGTCAGTCACTCAGTCAGTCACTTGCATAGGCAGTTCACAGCTTTTCAGAGAGAGGTGAAGTTGGCGCTTTTTCATGGGATAATGCTCCACTGTGCCTCAATGAGGTCATTCTCAGTCTTGGCATATTTTCTCACAGTGTGCCTCTCTTCTGATGCTCCATAAGTACATACGTGTGAAAACTATTTCAGACTGACTTTGCTACTATAAATATTCACCTATTAAAAGGATGTGTTTGAAGTGAGGTATTTGGCTGGTGTGATGAACTCCCCCAGTGTCCACTGAGAAAACATGAAAAAATGAGGTAAACTGTGATCTGGCTGCAAGGCCAGTGAGGATTCTCTTCTGCCAGCACAGAGGAGAGGAGCTCCTCTGCTTTTGTTGCACTAAGCCTTCATTCCCACCAAGTTCCTTTTAGAAAACAAGGGGCTCTATTTTTACCTCAGGCTGCAATTTGGCTCCAGCGCTGGAGATTTTGGCTCCTAAAACGGATCCAACCTCCAACCCCATGCGCACAGCACATACAGAGTCACACTTGTGCTCGACCTCTGCCCTATGCCAGTAGGAGCACATTCCTAAAGGTGGCTTCACACAGGGCTGTTGGCTAAATGGGATTTCCACCGCCTGTGTTGTTTTCAGAACATGTAACAGAAGTCAAATACAGGCAACTTCATTGGTCCAGATCACACAACACGTAATTTGTGTTTGTTTGTGTGGATGCATGAAAGACAGAGGAAGGGAAGGAGGTTCGGTGCAAAACATGTGTTCCACTGTCTCCTCTTGCAGACTGATGACGAACTTGTTTGAATGCGGACAGTTTCAGAGGGAGATAAAAGGGTAACAGAGGAGCTGGTGAGAGGCCTGTTAATGCAACCTGACAGGAGTGAGCACAGTCAGTGAGCTGTCTGTTTCATCCACAGAGAGAAATTCTTTCAGCAGCACTGGTCCCCGAACAGGGTCTGGCTGAGGGCTTGACTAACTCACGTAATATCATGCCATTACTGACCTCACCCAGCACAGCAGAAGTAGTGATAGTGATGTATTATAGCTCATGTAAACATAAAAAGATATATTTGGCACATCACATGCACAGTAGGAATTCTCCTTGAGAACTAGCCAAGGTCCTGAAATCCTTTATTCTCTCTCCTGGTCTTAAATCCATGTAAGCCCCAAACAGACCCCCTTTACTAAGCAGGGCAATATTCTTATATATCACATTTAATGACAAATAAAATGAATGTGCTTTGCATTAAAAATGCGCACATGCGCGCACACACACACACACACACACACACACACACACACACACACACACACACACACACACACACACACATTATAACTTATCATAATCTTAGGAAAATGTAGTTTGCTTTTGCATGTTGACACAGACACAGATTTCAGGACTTCAGTCACCTGAAACTGATTAGATTAGAAAACTGACACTTACAGACCTGATAGGTGCAACTGGATTATACTCAGTGAGCAGGTCAGGAGGAGTTAAACCATTAAGTGCTTTAAAGACTGTTGGGTGAACTTTAAGCTGGGTCTGATTTCTCAATGGGTGCCACTTAAGTGATTTAAATACTGCAGTAATATGTTTGGCTATGACTGTGCATATAGACTCTGGCTGCTGCATTTTGAATTAGCTAGAGCTGAATTATTGGATGCAATTTCAGAATGACTGCTGTGTCAATTCCAAAAAGAGTCTCTACAAGACAACTGTCAAATTTATGTTCATAACCCATTTCTTAATTTTTTCCAGATTTGTTTGACTTAAGAAATGTGAAAACTGCAGGACAATAATTCATTATTATCATGTATTGACTGTCTGTTGAAGCATATTGTGATGAGATGGTCATGTTATTGAAAATGTTTGATTTAGTGCAATTTTTAATACTAACACCAAAGGTTCTTTTGGCTGATGTAACTGCATAACTGTCAACTATTTTATTATTTTTCACCACATCATGATATATAACGATTTAGAAAAAATATCAATCTGGTGATATAAATTTTAGACAGACCCAGCCACTGTGGTGAATCAGTAAAACTGTCACTGTTTGTGGAGTAGGATTTGCCTCTAAGGGACATCATCTCTCTCTTTACTATTCAGAGAGACTTGTTGATCCTTACAAATTAAAACTTAGCTGTAAAACATGTGCTATGGGATTGTTGGAATTGCCTCTTTAACTCTTTGTCAAAGGAACTGCTATTGAAAAACAAACCAATTACATGAAATGATTGCCATTACCATCCTACAGGCTATAGCTATATCTTTTGCTCTATTTCTTATTTGTAATATTTATTTTTACTCTTCTACTCTTTTCAATTTAACACTTAGGGCGCACAGGTGAGATGGAGAACACATCCAAGGTAGAACCCTCCAACGGGCACAGCAGACCCCTGGACATTGTGCCCAGTACAGAGGAGAAGATGACAGACAGGGGTCAGTGGGGCAACAAACTTGAGTTTGTTCTGTCAGTGGCTGGAGAAATTATAGGCCTGGGGAATGTCTGGCGTTTTCCCTACCTTTGTTATAAGAACGGAGGAGGTAAGTGCTGGAATTACTTAAATCTGGTTTGTTATTGTTTGTTGTTTCCTGTTTGACACAAAATGTTGCATTTCAGAGTGCAGTCTTGCCTGCATGTACAGCATCTAGTTATTGAGGCAGGATTGCACTTGGTTTAAACCTAACATAAAGAGAACATAAAGAGGCATTATGTGGGTTAATGTGTGATCTAGTCTGTGGATCAGTTGCTCAATGGAGGTCATGGTTCACCAAAATTAGGAAAAGAGCCAGAAAGGTTTTTTTCATGCAGCCAGTTAGTTACTGTCTGACACAGGATACCTCATTTAATACAGAATAAAATCTTAAAAACAAAAAAATCTTTAAATTTCCATAGGAAGTGAACTTTGATTCCCGTAGATAGACGATTTCAGATTTCTTTTACTTTGGATATTATTTATTTATGAAAGAAGGAAGAAATTTTGCATCAACATTGTTTTTTATTTACAAACCGTGCCTTACAGTGTAAACGTGTTAATGAATTTGAAGGTTCTGTAAATAATTGTCACTGCCACTAGATGTTGCACTAGACCACCAGCATCTCAGACCAAAACAAATATTTCGTCGGCCACACCTCCGTCATCCCCTCCCTGCGCGTCCTCAGACTGCAAGGTGTTGCGAAGTCAAGTGAAAGCGGCAACAAAACACACAAGAGGTACAACCGAATAAAGTTACACTGCGTATACGAGAGCCAACAAAATACAATCCAGCCACAACCATTAGCATTGCCGTGACATGCTACTGCAATGCTGACAGTTAGCTAGCTAGCAATAGCAACATTTGCCGAGCACATTATGGATAATAGTAACAGCAACTTAAATAACTGTTATCATGCCTACTGCAGCCAGTCACTCATGAAAACAGACATGTCACATTATTTAGCCATCGAGTTACTTACACATGGAAGAGAGAAGAAGCCAGTTCCGAGTCAAGCTGAAGCCCTTTAGCATCTCCTAGGGTTCTCCATCTTGAGAAAGCCAGACCAGTATTGGCTTCATGGTCTGACTGGAATAGAAATTCAGCCTTGGAGTAAACCACCGCGACCGAGCGGCACAAATTACACTGGGAAGCCGGTAAAAAACTTTATGGATGTTTTGAAGGTCCACCAGCCGACAGGGATTTGAGCTGGTAGTGCCATGGCCAGCCCACATGTGCTCTGGTCTCATCCCAAGAACATAGATACCCAGATTACAACACATACAGAGAGGATGTGACATTCATTACATTCTCTGCTCAGGACGCCATTACTCCACATATCTTTACATAGAAAATGCTGCTATATTAATGTTTATAATCTCATTTACAGAACCTATAAACAATTAGCATGTGTCTCTACTATTCTACATTGCTTGAGAGCATACTGAAGGCATCTGAATGAAGTGTTGAATCTTGAAACCTTGAATCTGTGTGCTTATGTCAGGTGCCTTCTTTATCCCATACCTCATCTTCCTGTTTGCTTGTGGGATCCCGGTCTTCTTCCTGGAGACGGCTCTGGGTCAGTATACCAGCGAGGGGGGTATCACCTGCTGGAGGAAGATCTGCCCTTTGTTTGAAGGTACTTTTCTTTTTCTTTTTTTTTTTTCTTTTACATAAATGTGATTTACTTTATATTTAACATGTAAAAATGCTGTACAGCACCATGAGTGGCTCAATCTCCTCAGTATAGCAGTTTTAGTGCCATGCACTCCCAAAATCTGCTGATCTGTTTTTCACTTTCATGATATCACTAAGCTGTATCTTATGCTTTGTAAAAGTGTATGTGCAGGGGTTCACCCATCTTCATGATGTTTTGAATGTAAATATGTCATGATCTAATGACCACAGTATGTGTGTTATTCTGTAACAATGAGTTGCTTGTGCACCACACAGGATACATTCAAAAATGTATGGGGGCAAAGCCCCGGCAACATATATCTGTACAACAACGTGGGATGAAAGGAATTTCAGTCTGTTTATGTCCATGTATCATTTTCATTTATCATTAGCCTTTGTGTATATACAGTATGTGTATAATTGTGCATGTGTTATGTGCATGCCATACAGATGTGGGAGGGTGATACATGTCATACAAATGACTGGAAAGCAACCAACACTGGCTAACAACACATTTCTCCAATGCTTGTAGCATTCAGCTGCCCTCCAATAAGCCTGTAATCAGCCTGTACTCATAACAGCTTGGGGAGAGTATATTATAATTTGGCCTGCATGTAATTTAGTCTGATGCAGTCATTTGAAAGGGCAGAAGCGGTGAGCTGAGGATGGGTTTAATCAAACACTGGAAAGATATGCTTCTTCCAAGGTTAAATTATGCCTCTTTGACTATAGTGAATGGAACTGTCAGGGAGCTCTCTCTCTCACTGATTCAGAATAATTTCTGTGAGCCACTTGAGATAAACTAAATCGAATTTGAAATGTCCTCAGACTGCTGTCGAATACACTGCTGCAACCAAACTACACACTCCAGGTGTGCTTGTTTAAGGGCATCCACTTTGCTCTTGACTGACAGTGTGAGCAGAAAATATCTGCAGGACAATGCCTCATCACAACACTATATTAAAAACACATACCTCTATGGAGGTAAATTAAAAAATATAGTCATGAGTTTCAGGTGACTATAAGGAGTAGAGAGAAAGACTGTGTGAAAAATGCAGATTTCCTCAAAGGCCAATTTGTTAAAACAAGCTGCATGGTTGCAGCTTTTCTGCAATTGATTTTCAATTTTTTTTTTTTTTGCCAAAAAGTAATAATAATGGCTGTTTGTTTCGTACTGCTCAGTAAATGCCATAAACCTGATGTTTTCTTTTCCAGGAGTGGGTTATGCCACCCAGGTGATTGTTGCTCTACTCAACATCTACTACATCGTTGTGTTAGCCTGGGCCATCTTCTTCCTGTCCAACTCCTTCACATGGGACCTGCCCTGGGCCTCCTGCAACAACTCCTGGAACACGGGTAATACACTCCATAACAACAGCCAGAGATGTTTAGTGTATATGTAACCATGTATTTAAACTGGTGTAGCCAGGCCTCCATTTTGGCAAGCGCAAGCACAAGTTTGCTTAGAAAAGAAACAAGACAGGGGCATCTAGTGGCGTAGTGGGTTGAGCAGGCACCCATATGTAGAGGCTACAGTCCTCGCTGCAGTCGGCCTCGGTTCGAATCCCGCATCGGACGGCCCCTTACTGCATGTCATTCCCCCTCTCTCTGCCTCCCCATTTCCTGTCTCTTTCTACTGTGCTATCATAAAGGCATAAAAAGCACAAAAAAAAAGAGAAACAAGACAATTCTGCAATGGGGAACTGATGGCAGAGCCTGTTGCTGGTGGACTCATGGACTGAGGAGCTCCTTTTGGATCAAGTTTTTGATTTTCAAAGCTTTAGTTATCGTATATTATATGTTTTGTTATTTTGATTTTTCTAATCCACTTTAACATTTTATTAATTTGTAGTTTTATTTTATCTTCAGGGAGTGAGTGTTCCTGCACCATTTCACTTCTCCGTCTCAGTGCTGGCATTGTTTCACTTGCCTGTGTGTAACTTGGAAACCTCAGAGAAAGCTTGGATTTCTTCACAGGATTGAATGTCTTTTTGTCTTTCCTTCATTCAAGATTCCTGTATGGCATTTCAGAGGGGGAATAGCTCCATCAATCACCATGAGAACGCCACCTCTCCTGTCATTGAGTTCTGGGAGTAAGTGCCTTTTTGTTGGGTATGTCCTCAAATGGCCTTATGTGCCAGCAAATTCACAAAATATTCATTTCAACAAGAAGGTTTTAAAAATGTATGATCGTAATTCTAGATGCAACTTTTACAACTTCAAAAGTTTTGCTTTTTAGCCACATGGTCTTTTGAATTGCTTAGAGGCCCTTTGCTTCCTAGCTCCTGAGAGCACAGACAAAATATTATACTGGGAGAGTTGTGAACATAAATACACTGAATATGGGTTACAATGAATTCTTAGACTAGATAAAACAATTCAAATGTTTGTCTGTTGCATGTTTGTGCCACAGGCGCAGAGTCCTGAGGATTTCCTCAGGCATTCATCACATCGGCTCTCTGAACTGGGACCTGGTTGTCTGTCTGGCCATTGCCTGGGTTATCTGCTACTTCTGCATTTGGAAGGGAGTGAAGTCCACTGGAAAGGTAAAACCTGTCCTCCATTCATGACAAACAAATACTCTATATGGGAATAAGACCTATTCTGGTCCCAGTAAATAAGTTAGAATGTCCAGTGTCTAATGTGTCTAGTGACACCTAGTGTTGAACACTAATGAAGTTATTTAAACCTTTGGAAATAGAGCAAATCCTCCAGATTTGTGAGGCAGTGGAGATGAATAGTTGCATCCACATTCATCCTTTTTGATCTTGCACAGTATGTTCTCTTTTAATTGTATGGACTATTTTGACAGATATCTTTATTTTCATGTCTTATTCACCTCATGGTTCGTGCTAGTAAAGTACAATTTAACTTGTACCCAATCAAAGCTAACTGCATTTTGTAGTCTTTCCTAATTGTTTTTGATACTTTCTTACCTTGGTGGATTGTCTTATTGTACTAATATTGTAGTAAACTAGTGTAGATTGTCATTGTATTAATGTCATTGTCATATATTCATTCATTCATTTCTATATTTGTGTATCCGTTCACAATTTCACAAAAAAGGCTTCCACTGAAATACTTGAATCATGGCTTCTTTCTCGAGTGTTTTTGTTGGAAAAGTGTTTAGTTTTTTGTCTAGGCCAGGTGCTGTGTATATCACATCACGAGGGCCAAAGAAGACTGATTTAAAAAGCTTTTTAAGCTACTTTGCTCTGGTTTTAATTGATAAATATTTGCTGTATGGCCAGGCTAATTTTAGCCACATTGAAGGCATGGACAAAAAATGACACCAAGAGAACGTCAACTGAAAATCCTAAACACCAAAATGTTCCATATATTTGTATTATTTGTACAAAACCCTTTTAAAGCTATCTAAAACATTTTTTTTGCCTAAACAAACATCATGAAGAAGAATGAATTTCTACAAAGGGACAAACTGCTATAAGCCAAGCAGAGACGTATGCCTGATGACAAAGTGCTGCTGTTTCTCTGCAGGTGGTTTACTTCACAGCCACCTTTCCATATGCTATGTTACTGATCCTGCTGATCAGAGGGGTCACCCTGCCAGGAGCCTCCAGAGGAATCCACTTCTACCTCTACCCTGACCTGGGACGCCTATCTGACCCACAGGTAGGCTAGAGCTGCACTTGCATTCAGATTCTCAGTTCGTTCTGTTGAACATACACAGAAGGACACACTCATAGCTATGCAGTTACAACTGAAAAAAACCCATGTCTACCAGCGTTTAATGCTTTGCAAAATGCTTTGATGCCTTAATATTGGTAAAACTGGCACAAACTGGTACAGTACTGCCTTGGGATGACCAGGCCTGCAGATACATTATGCACATCCACAATTTCATGGTCAAACTCACCCATACTGATGGATAATTTAAGCACATTTTAGCCAACCAACCTGTCCTGTGACTCCCTGAAGCTTATGCCATCTCTGCAGTTTCATTTCACAAATATTAATACATTACACGTGCTAGCCTTGCAAAACTGTTGCTGAACGTAACTCCGTTGCTGACAAGTCCACTTTATCAACTTAATTTTTATGTCAAAAAATCAGTTAGTGGAGGTTTAAGGAGAGAAGATATAAATCTTGTGCGTCCATCCATCTACTTGTATGACTTTTTGTGGCAGTAAAATCACATTGCTTCCTGTTTTTGTAGTGAATATGAACATAGGTTCCTTTAAGCTGTTTGGACAAACAATGCTGCGAGTGGATTTGGGTTGTTGGTAGTAACATGGGCTTCTTTCCTTTCCGTTACATTGCAACCAGTGTGAAAATCCAAAAGAGGGGCCCTCTTCAATCCCTCTCAGGGCTCTGGGGATGAATACAAACCCTGTGTCTGCAGGCCAAGACAAGCTAGGCTGGTGGAGTTGGTACCTTCGGAAATACCTGCTTTTGTGCTATGTTGTTGGTTGGACCCCCAGTCAATCAGATCTTCAGTCCTGGCTGCCAGCTGCCTTAAACATGCCCCAGTGCTCTGGAGGCACTTTACCAGAACTGCAAGAATAAAGAGAAACCTCATTTAAATTTTGAAGTGCGAGTGAGTGTTCAAAGAGAGGGTGGAAAAGTGCTGCACTTTATGCCTCAGAATGACTGAGATGGATAATAGGCTTTGCTGGTTGGGTGATGTTAGGACGGTGGTGTTGAGAGGGTGAGTTCTGGAGTAAGGAACTTCAGATTTGATAGCTGCATTGGGAGATAAATTGTGTTTTTAAGAAGAGATGACGCAGTTTGAGTGGAGGTAACACTTTCAATATGGAGAATAGATGAGAGGTTGTGTGAAAATCAAGCTCACAATGGACATCACTGAGTTAAAAAGGCTTAACAGCTACTTTTCTGTGAGTCTGGGACTGAAGTGATGGAGAGTCCCCAACATTTGATGCTGTACGAATTTTGTTTTTTTGTCATATTAACCTTATATTGTTAGTGAGGTGTCCCTTGTCAATAGACACGCTGGGAGGATACATATTCCTAAGTTATGAAACATCAGTCTACAAACACTAGAGAGTCCTTCCTCACGTGCATGGGTTTGAAATCTATTTCCACACAAGCGAGTGAGCTGAGCTTTCAGTGTTAGCAATACATCGTTTTGTATTACTGTTAATCATTTGAAAGCATGCAGAGCAAAATAATGAAAAAAAGGTAAACTGATAACTGTTACACATTGTACTTGTTACACGATCAGCTGATGGTTCTGTTTGAACTCTGGCAGCTCGGTTACGTAGGAAGCTGGTTTGGTATCAGAGAAGCTATGGGTTTTGTGGCTGTGGGTTGAATCCAGATTGTATGAAAAAATGTACAGTGTTTCTCAAAGACACATTTTTAAAGTTGAGTATTTTACATAATACTTATAAAAATGTTCAGGGCAGTTTAAAAGCTACTTTCATCAGTTGATGGAGTTAATTTTTCCCATGGGATACTTCAAAATCAACATAATAAAACACTGCAACAAAAAAGGTTTTGTACTAAAATTATTATCGTCTTCTCCCTTTGAATGTATTTTCTGTATTTGACTCTCTTGTTTCTGTTCTGTCCTTAGGTATGGATGGATGCTGGAACTCAGATCTTCTTCTCCTATGCCATCTGCCTGGGCTGCCTCACTGCACTGGGAAGCTACAACAAATATAACAACAACTGCTACAGGTGTGGACTGAAATGATTACGCAGTGAGCATTATGGTCAACACTAATCTCTGTAGTCCGCCTTAAATGTCAGTAATGCTTAATCTGTTGTTTAGTCGTTCAGTTAGTGTAAATGTTTTATTTTTTTATATGAAGGGAATCACTTCTCGAGGACAGACATTGCTGTGTAATATTTGATTTTATTCATTATGTCTCCCTCTCTGTGTTGTCTCCAGGGATTGCTTGTCCCTCTGCTTCCTAAACAGCGGCACCAGTTTTATTGCAGGCTTCGCCATCTTCTCCATCCTGGGCTTTATGTCCTACGAGCAGAACGTACCTATCTCAGAAGTGGCAGAATCTGGTTGGTGGTTCTTTTACTTAACTTTATGAAAACAGATCACTGCATTCATACTATAGGTTAGGTGCTATAGGAATATCATTCTCTACTTCTATTTCTGCTGATTTACTTTGGTTGAATTATTCTAAAAAGACTTAAGATATGAATCACGCACTAGACTTTATCTGGGAAGCTGAGCAGCTCAACAATATGCAGTTCATTGTGATCATGTGACAGCACACTGAGCATATGGCATTAAAAATTACTGTATGAGAATGAATTTGAAGTTGGTGGAATCAATCAACATTTTCAGAGCATTCCCATGAGCAAAAATGATCAGTAATGGAAATTTTTAATGAGAAAAGCTGAACTGTGTCTAAACCAGGTCCAGGTTTGGCCTTCATAGCCTACCCTCGAGCTGTGTCCATGATGCCTTTCTCCCCTCTGTGGGCCTGCTTCTTCTTCATTATGATTGTCTTTCTGGGACTGGACAGTCAGGTGAGACCAACATATGAACCACAACTAAACAATCACACACACACACACACACACACACACACACACACAGAGGGTTCAGTCAGTGCAGTTATACAGACATAACTCTTACTGCACAGTCCTTTTATTCTACTGAGAGAATGGGTAAAATTTAGCTTGTGTAGTATATTTTTGAATAGGTCAGAAATCACATACATTACCATTGGCACACACACAGAAATATATATATATATATGTATGTATAGTACAAATATCTCATACTTTGGATGTTTCCCTCCTGATCAGTTTGTGTGTGTGGAGAGCCTGGTGACAGCCATGGTGGACATGTATCCCTCCACCTTCCGCCGTAAGAACCGCAGGGAGCTCTTCATCCTGGGAGTGGCCATTGTGTCCTTCCTCATGGGGCTCATCATGCTGACAGAGGTTAGTCCCAGTGACTCCACTTCTTTTTTTCTTTTTTTCTTTTTTTTTTTTTTTTTTTTACAGTGATTACAAAATAACCATATAATCTTTATATTTTGCATGACAGAACTCCCATTCATAAACATCTTTTTCAAGGTGATATTAAACAAGCATATTAACAATGACTGACATTATGATAATGAGTCATAATAAAAGAGTGTAAATAGGATAGTAAAGGTGAAGCTGCAATGGTGGTTTGAGTAAGGCCTTTAAGTGAAAGCTTCCTTTTTTGCCACACTGATGAAATGACATCAGTGTGGCATGACCTAACCCTAACCCTAACCCTAACCCACCAAACATATTTTAAAGTGAAACTGCATATTCTGCCTACTACAGCTTCGTCAGCACAACCTTCTGTCCACATGAACGGCACATTCCTCTAAAGTCCCTTCATGTCCAGACAAAATCGATTCTCAAACTGTGTGCTGTCTAAATCAGTGTTGTAGTACTGAACTCCAGGACTTGGACCTGAGGATAACTCGAGGCCTGATTTTAAGGACTCGTGACTCAAGTTGGACTTGAGCAGTGACGAGTCAGAATTGGAATTTATTGGCAATTTCACAGGGTGACAACAGGATGATTGGACTATAGATAATATCGCGCATCCATAAGTGTGAGAGGGCACATGCTTGCGAGAGCATTGGAGCCAATCTCGTAACACAATTCAGATTCAACCATGCTGACTGGGACTCAAACACTGGGGACTCAAGGTTTAGTGACTCGACTGCAACACTGGTCTGAATATGAATGTTGCACTTTGCAGAACTGTGTGCAAGAACAAAATAGATCATTGACTTTCACAGTGTTCTGAGATTTTGTCTTCAGTTGACTGCATGCAGGTTTTCTTTAGCTTCATTTCCCTCAGGGTAATAAACCCGTGTTTGCCCCCACAGGGAGGAATGTACGTCTTCCAGCTCTTTGACTACTATGCAGCCAGTGGGATGTGTCTGCTCTTTGTGGCTATTTTTGAAACTGTTTGCATTGCTTGGATTTATGGTGAGTGTATTACTCAGGCTATTCAGGAACATTTGAAGGGGGTATTTAAAAGACAAAGGCTTTAGTCTCACTAGGCACTATTCATTCTCATCCACTGCTCTCCAAGGCTCTCTTTTGTTTGATGCAGAGCTTTGGAGGCTGAGGCTGAGACTGAGCGAGGGGAGTGTTATTTCTATTCGATGGTTTATTTTCAATAATCAAATGAATAAAATAAATTCTAAGGAGTAGTTTTCTTGAGCCAAATAACACAATTAAGTGGCCTAATTTAGCCACTGAGCAGTAATTAGTTGAGGAGTATTAATGTGATGTTTTTCCACTGCTCTTCAAACATAACACAGATGATTATTAGATATTGATGTAAGTCTCCACTGCGTTTCTCTCATCTCTCCCAGGTGCTGACCGTTTCTATGACAACATAGAGGATATGATTGGCTATCGCCCCAGCCCTGTCATCAAATACTGCTGGCTTTTCTTCACCCCTGCGACATGCTTTGTGGGTTTCACATTCATTCTCACTATGCATGTTTTTGCATTTCTTTCTTGGAAGCAGAGCAGCCTCTGGTGGCCAGTGTGGAAAATACATTTTATAATAATAAGTTAATGGATAAGATTAGTGTTAAAATTGAGGTCAAGGATTATAATCAGCTATTTAAAATCATATTTTGAAAATAAAACTATGAAATATTCTTACTCTCTCTGTTAACAGGGAACCTTTGCCTTCGCCTTGATCAAGTACTCACCTCTGAAGTACAACAATGAATACATATACCCATGGTGGGGCAATGGGATAGGCTGGATCCTGGCTCTGTCCTCCATGCTGTGTATCCCTGTCTGGGTGGCCGTGAAACTGTACTACACCCCTGGAACACTGAGAGAGGTATGTTTCACCTAAAAACTGTCCTTTTCAGGAACAAATTCTCAGCTTTATTTCAAAAAGCATTTTAACATCTTTTAGCTAATTATTTTTGTTTCATGCCCTGAAAGTTTACTGTGTAGTTCAACACTCGGACCACCTTTGTTTTCAGTAGGCACCTCTGATGTCAGACTAAAATGGCAGACAAAAGTACCGACTAGTTGCAGAACATAGTGGACAATTTTGCATCTTAGTAGCCAGATACTTCCCTCAGTAGTTGGCAGACACCAAACCAGAGTTCAAAGATGTTTGAATATTGAATTTGTTCATCAGGTGGCCAACAACGTGACTCCAAGTCAATGTTAGTGTCTCTCCACATCTCCTGGCAGTTGCTAATACGTCAACCATATCATCTTTGTAATGCACTAATATGTCAGTGCTATGTTTACAGTTTATTACACTGCCCCTAAGTGGTCAGAAACAACAACGTACAAAGCTATTAAAGCCTAAATATTGCAGTTATTTGAAATTCTTTCGAAAATAATCAAATGCTCATCCTGGTAATCTAGTGGTTAAAGCGTTCTCCATACTGTATAAGCACAACATCCACGGTTAGATTCTGGCCAGGTATCATGTCTCTCTCTTCCTTCATTTCCTGTCTGCATTTCTACTTTCACCATGAAATAAAGGCAAAAAAAACAAAACGAGGAAAAGTCAAAAAATATTACTGATTTTGTGTAATCCCTCAGATAATATTACTGGTTACAGTCTTTAGTAGGTAACTTCCTCTGATGTCAGCTTCTTTATGTAAAAATGTTTTATCCGGAAATGAGTAGCCATCAATCACTTACATATTAAATTACTCATATATAACAATAATATAATTTGAATAATTGATAAAATATCTGTTCACAGCGCATCGCTTTCTTGACCACTCCTTCCACTGAGTTACCGAAGACAAAGCAGGAGCAGGAGAAGCTGCTCGCCATCTTCGCAGCCGATGGCGACAGCCTCCATCAGAAAGCACCTCCCACTAAGGACGGTTACTTCCCCGTTGATGAAAAAGAGTCCCACTGCTAAAGACCTGAGGGTTGAAATCAGAGCCTTGTAGGGCGTCAAAGGTCACTCCTCAACTTTGACACTCTGTCTGGCCCCATCCCCAACTCTCTCTGTAATACCTCACCAGACAAAGTGACGAAACGAACGCACAGACGCAGAGTTTAAGAGTCACCTGAGCTGTAACTGCTGATCTGCTGCTGGAGTTTTCTCCTTTGTACACTGCCTTAAACACACAGTATGACGGCATCAACATTCCTACTTAAAGATTGACATCCTCTTTAGGAAAGCTGGTTATCATCTCATTTGCGAGTGGCAGAGTCACGTGTACATTTGAAAAAAAATGTGGCCATTGTTGTTACGCAGTGGCTGAGAATTTACATTTGATCGTTTCTGCTTTCTAAGGAAGCATTTTGTTTTTCTGTTATGGACATCTCTAATGTTCAGTTCGTCTGACATGACATTCCAGTTACATTACTGATTCTAACAGCTGTCTGCTGCAGACGGAGCACAGGACGTCTCACAGATCATAAAAGTTCACGTGAATAAAATCTGTGTGTGTTTAAATGCACTTCTGCAATGTATACAGTACAAATGTATTGTGTATTCAATTCAGACACGCCGACAGCTCTGTTTTTATTGTACAGTAGTGAGTTCTGATCTCAGGATGTAAAATCTTCCAGTAAAACATCCTAGAAAGGCATTTACTAATAACCAAGAATTTGATTTTAGATTCACATTTAGCTGAACTGACCACAACTCATCACAATTAGGCTTCGCTGTTGGTATTTCATATTAACGTTACTGTTTTCTTCCTTTCGTTTTTTTTTCTTCTGCATGAATATTTTACATGCCTTTTGTTAGTCTTCTGATTATTGACATGACTTTAATTCAGTTGGTTTTGCCTCGTCTCATGCATTGAATCGTATGACATTAAAATGTAAAGTGGCTGAAGGAGACAGCTGTGCCACTTAGATAATATGAACAGGGAAGACTGTAATGATTGAAGGGATTCATTCCAAAATGAACATCTCTCTTGTCATCGCTTTTTCTGCTGTATGAATGAACTTCAGCCAGTGTTTCTTTAGTTGTAATGCTGGCATGAAGATATGATAATTGATTACTGATAGAGAACACTTTTACTTATGTGTAACTTTTGTATGCTAAAATTATTTTTTATGACTGAATAAAAATACCTTCATTTGAAATGTACATTTCTATTGAAATATATGTTTATATTTTATGGGTCATACAATTTATTATTCAGTACATGAATGATCATTTACATTAGTGAGAATTTGCTGTGTCTATTGATGATTAAAAAGAAATATTCTAAATTTCAGCAACACCTTCCTCACTGAGATCATATTCTCAAATAAAGTGGCATTATTGATATCTGATTTGCTATCATGCGATCTTTTAAAGTATTTAGGGATGTTATGGTGTATGTAAGATGATGTGTTGTCTTCAGAAATGTTTTGTTTTGCATAATTTAGCATTTTAAGTACAGTACTAAGTTGCAAAATGTACAACACAATTAAAATACCTTTTCTCTTTTAAGCAGTTGTAGTGAAGTTGAATAACACATTATAGTTCACTGTTCCTAAGAGCCATTATTCCTACATAAAGGCTCTGATAATATCTGTATCTTTATATCTGATTATGAAAACATTACACCAACAAAAATGCATATTTGTATTGAAAAGAGAGAAGGTAAATACACATTTAATTTAATTAACTTTTGATATTTCTTTCTGTTATGGCGAAAATATGTGTAACTAATTGTAATATATATAATGTAATGTAAAATTAATGTAATATTCACATAATATAATACATGTATATACATTGTGTGTAAACATTACAAATTAGCATACAAGCTAATATCAAATTAACAAATTCAACTGGAAATGTGTGGAACACTTTTGGTAATACTTTTAACCTGTCTGTGTATGAAAGAAGGGGCTTGTGTGTGAATGTGTTTGTGCGATGCCTTTTACTCTCTCTTCATTTCTAAGGATGTAAAGTTTGTGATCAATGAAAGAACCATGGGATTAATGGACTGCTGTTTTTTTTTAATATTCTTTCATTTCCACTTTGTTTTCCTTGTCTGGCTTTATCTTGAAAAGGCATCTGTTAAGACCTGTTGACTACATTTGAAGGTAGTGCTACATTTTGATGATCGCCAATTCTGTGGATGACCCAACCATTATCTGACACTACACTGAAATACAGCTTGAAGTCAAAGGAAAATGTTCTTAAATTGCCTTTTTAATCAATGGCTATGATCATACCTGTTTGAAAAATACAGTCAAGACCATTTGCACATTTACACATTTCTGCAGCCTCTGAACTTCAGCACATTCAGGTTGGAATAAATAATGGATACTACATTGAAGTGTCAAGTCTTAGCTTCAGTTTGAGTAGGTTTACATCAATATAGAAAGAACTGTGTGGGACATAGGTATTACTTATGTTACCAGTAGAAAGATGTTGGTGTTTTTCTATGCTTGAACTCATTAAACAAAAATATAATATCAATATTTTCCCACAGTGCTTTTACCATAACTTCATGAATGAAAATGAAGATGGGAGCTGTAAAATGCCGTGAAGAGTTGTGTTAGAACCTTAATGATCTATGACACATGATGTAGAATGTTCAGTTATCACATCATCGCTGTAGAACTCTGACATCATAATGTTGATCATGGTTGGAACCAGCAGCTGCAGAAAAACTTCATTCATACCCAGAAACCTGAGCTGAGCCGGATCTCCAAACCAACCGTCCACATTTTCCCAAATGACAATGATCTGTATTGATAACTGATAATTTGAACTCCATTAATTTGAATACTGTGTCAGGAATGTTTATACAACTTCTAAACAGTTTCAAGTCAAGTGTCATCTGCTAAATACAATGGCTCATCTGTCCCGTTCAGGCTCTTCACTGCGCTGAAATGAACAGACAAAGAAAGCAGGTAAGATTTTTTTTTTCAGCAGCGTGTGTCTCTTGGCCAACCCACTTCTCCCTGCTATTTATTCATATTTTGTCAAAAGCAATATTTTCACACAGTTTGGTTAGTGAATGAATACACAATCACAATTTTAACAATTTCTGTACTTGAGTACAAGACCCTTTATAAGACTGGGGACACAAATTTGCAATCAATCAAATTATATGGGCTAGACAGAAATGATATGCAGTAAATCTGGGGCTTTTGGGTATTTTCGGGGAGAAGATGGTAATCCAGCCTTGTCCCTGATGATACTGTTTGATGAATAAGAATCTGAAACTTAAACTTTTGCACAGTGCTGTAAATCAAAATCATACATCAGTAGATAGCCTACTTGAGTAAGATACATTCCACCACTGTATAATTTATACAATGAAATAATATAAAAAGCAGCTGCTGAAGGCTGCAACTCCTCCTCCGGCCTTTAGGCGGAGCATGTGGACCAGTGACGGTGCAGCTCAGTCCATACGTGGCCTGTCGTTATCCGTCTGTTTGAAGCTCTTCCAGCAGGGGTCACTGTAGTCATTACTCTGAATCGGTCACTGTTTACGGAAGTCCTAGTGACGTGTCACTGTCCACCGAAGCATTGTGGGAAAAAAAGTGGAGCTGACGGCCGTTGATGGCAGACTGCTCAATTTGGCAAATATCTTCGATTAGTGGGCAGTCTAAAGAAATATAAATCTAAGGGGACGATGCTGCTTCACGAATCTAATGTCAACGTGCTGTGAAGAAGACGAACATATGCCGGTGTCATCGCTGCTCTCCTGCGCACGGGCGCCCAAAGCAGAGAAGTGGGATACTGTGTCAATGGACCGCGGCGTTTTTATTTTCTTTTCTAAGGGAGGCGAGTAAAGTAGCAACGGATTATATTCCCGCTGTGGATGGGTGGGGGGGCGACTGCGCTCCCGCATTCCTTATCGTTTGAAGTTTCTTGAGATTTCTGTCGAAGGCGCCGTCAAAAATGTCGACCAGCAGTCCCGAAGCGGTGAAGAAATTGCTGGAGAACATGCAGACGGACCTGCGGTCTCTGTCCATGGAGTGCAAGAAGAAATTCCCCCCAGTCAAAGAGGTTAGCCGGCTAGTTAGCTCTACTGAGCTGTTACCTTGGTGTTCAGCTATTAGTTTAATTTGCGAATCTGTTGTTATAGCCGAAACAATGTAAATGTCACATATTAGTTTGTTTGTTTCTACACAAACCACTGGGCCTCTGGTCTGTTGTGGGATGTGGACACTGAGTTGTCCTTATACTGTACGGGTAAATTAAAAGTTGTGACAGCTGCTGGGCCAATATACCAATCAGTGGTTCAAATCAAAGAATATACAGGTGTTTGAATGGCCTGTATCACACTATTAGATTAATATGGCTCTAATCTGAAGCAATCGTATAGTGGAGGGTAACCCAAATAAACCCAGCTGACTCACGTTCTATTTACACAATAGCTAGGTTATTTATTCAGGCATATTCATTGGGCATATCTGTTGTACATTACTTGGAAGTCAAGTAATTTAAAGGGTCCGTTCACTCAAATCGCAAAAAACCCGACCCAATTTCTTTTTCTCACTTACCATTGGTAGTAAATACATTTTTTGTGGTTATAATCAAGAGATAAGTGAATTGATATTTATTCTCTAATTTGGGTGAACCAACCTTTTAAGACAAGCTTAATGTTCTGTTTGAAATTATGTATGATGGGTTTAGTTTATATTGATGAATATCTGCATTTGGACATCAGTAATTATAAGCAATCACTTACTGCAAGAGAGTGGTCCTGTACTGTTGTTCAGCCATGCAAACTTTGAAAAAATATCCCCCATATATGACCTTTTGCAAAGCGTCAATACACTCAAATCACAAAATATACATATATACTATATGTACTTGTGCACAAGGTCTGTGAATTATCCTGAATGGCCATGGATTTGTCACCAGACATGTTACTGTTATCTTCTAATGTTTTGAGTGCCTCAAACAAATTTCCATTCAACCTCATCGTAGGGGGGGGGGGGGTGGCTGCAGAAATTAGAGATGAATATCTCAGAACCTTCACAGCTAAAACCAGAACTATCAGCATGGTGAAACAGATACCTCCAGTGAGAGAATACTTTTTTGTGATTTGTGAGATCTAGCTCTTTAACATTTTATTCTAATATCATGGCGTTATTGCATTAATTTCGTAGTACAAAGTTGAGGTTAGCTATTTTAGGAAACTTTATTGTTTTTGACTTTTGCTATAAAAGACCTCTGTTTTGTCTACATTGGTGTGTTTAGGATCTCATGTTGCATTGATTTTTGATTTTTACAACAAGTGTGCTTGTATTGACACAGCCAAGAGCCATTTCATACAAGTGTTTTTTTTTGGGGGTTTTTTTATTCCTTGGAATGACTTACTGTTTGTGGTTGGTGACTGGCTTCGTTGTGCAGCAGTGTTGGTTACATTTCTAATGACATCATGTGTTAGTGAGCGTAGAGAACAGATTAGTGTATGGGGATGGTGATGTCAGGGCCTTTCACAGTGTATGTGTATTGTCCAAGTCACATGTAGAAGACTACAGTCAACCCAGTTTTATGACTCCACTTTGCCCCTAACGACACACCCCTCCTTATTATGGGCTTTGCTTTCAACTGGTCTTTAGGGCTGGGTCAGAGTTCATTTACATCTGAAATGTAATTTATTGTCATTTGACCCTTAATTTAAATGCTAAAAAAATAGATATACAATTTTGAGGTTGGTGACATGCGACTTTGGGTAAACACGACCTTCATTCACTCGCTGTTGGTTGGTAGTTTGACCAGGCTGCATTTCCTGATTGTGTGGATGCTATTCTATCATTTCATTTCACTGAAGTGCACACAGGGTGTAGCTTTGTACTAACCAAAGTAATGTAATTCAACTGACATCATCTCGGCCAGAGCCTCTTTGTCTTAATTCCCTGTAATTCTCAGGTATAGCTAACTCACTGTTTGCTTGCCTATGTAACAGTGGTCAGGCAGGTCAGTAGATATAATGATCTAGTGTATGTGGGGATTTTGTGGTTGTGGAAATATGCGCCAACCAGCTGAGTGGGGAAATACATATCAGGCTACACTAGCTTAGTTTGTTTTCCCTCTGGTCTCACCTTGGATAAAGACAACATTAAAATGAGAAAGAGAAATACCTCAGCAAGTGCATCCAGTTCCTTTGGGTTTCTCTCACTGCAGAGAGATTCAATACATTGACTTGAATGCTGGATGCTTCAAAATGAGGTGTGTGGCAGTCACACAGGAGGACCATAAAAAGCATACAGCTGGTCTCGCGTCAAAGGCTGCTTGCTGGCCTTTGCCTAGGGGCCTTATGAAGCATCTCCTTCAAATATTGATTTATCATCACCCAGGTTTCCTGGTCCTTACCAGCATCTTTCCCTCAGGGATCACAGGAGTGCAGAGAGCTACTTTGATGTTCCCCACTACCTGAGCTCACTCACGCTCTGGTTGATAGTGTTGTGATTGGAACAACATTTTCCAATTTGGGTTGTCATGATTATATTTGCTGGGATGTTTTCGTGCAGCAAACAAGCTGAGTACCAGTGGCTGTCGTTTGAATTCAAATTATTTCAGTGGCTGTTGCAGCACACCAATGTGGTCCTCATTTTCTCCCTCCATTCCTAAAATATGATTTTTATGGAAGATTGCCTTTTTGTTTGTTTTAACCAGATTTTCAGCACTTACTAGTTTAGCTGCTTAGGCATTTTTAAGTGACTCGTGCTTCATAGTAAATGATCAAATCTTAATACCAAAGCATTGTATCCCTATTGTGAAAGAAGATTAAGAAGGCCCTGTCCTCATTTCCCGGCCAATCTTCATTCCAGTTCCTCCCCTATTTCCCAGTGCATCTCCCACAGTGACATTGCACCACAGCCAGTGCTTTCTCTGGATTAAGAGGGGCCAAGAAGAGTCTCACTGATTTTTTTTTTTTTTTTTTGTATCATAGCTTCACACTCAGAACCTGTTTTTCATTGAGAAGCAGTCAGTGAAACCACAAGGGCTTTTCTGTCTGTTGTGCTCTGATTGCTTTTGCTTAGGTAAAAAAAAAAAAAAAACATCAGGCATCCAGCCCTCCACTCTTTCCGTGGATGAGTCAGGTGCTGTCACCTGTATGTAACTCGCAGTGAAATGTGGCTGCTTTTCTTCTTGGGAAAACCTGCAGAATTAATGGAAGCATTATGAGCAACCTTTGTATGGCTCACTTAGCATAACTCATTTGCTAGACAGGTCATGTACGCTGCACAGAGACAAAATAACAAGCAACATGAAGTGAGGATTAAGTGAAGTGGGACTACTGCACTGATGCTCTAACTGAATAAGCCTTTTCTATAATATGCTAAGTCAGTTCCATAAAACTGCTGAGTTCTCACAATGTTTTTCTAAGGAAGTCAATCTGTGATGAGCTTTACTAATGTTGCTTTGCAAAGAAATGAGCTGGCACTGAGACGTGGGTCAGTTCCGCTTTGAGGATCTCCACACAAAAAAAAAGGCTTTGGAGAAGAACTGAAACTATTGAGCACTTCCTCATGCAGCCTGGTCCTGACATCGGTTGTTCAGCGGAGTCTTAATATTTAATGTTGCTAGTATCCAGGGGGTGTACGGACTTTTGTCCAGTATTGTTTATGTTCTGTACTGATCCCACCGCAGTCATTCCTGCGAGTGAATTATGTGCATTTGTGAAATTATGAAATATTACTGTGGAAAATACTCCAGTGATTAATCAGAAGACCTAAATGATCAAACTATCTGTCTTATACTAGATGTACTAAATGTACTGTATGCATGTCAGTTCTCTCAAATGCACTAAAATCCATTGTGCGCAGTTATAATCTAGATCAAGAAATATCAAATCAGACTTTAAGTAAACAAACTTTTGATACCTGATTCTATGGATACATAATGGTTGGTACGGTATTGAGGTGTAATGCCAAGCAGTAGTGAGTGCATCCTGAGAGACTTTAAAGATGCAATAGGACTTTAATCTTGGTAAAAGCATTAGTTTGTTAACATTCAGCTACAGAGAGCATTGAGGTTAACATGCCAGTGGCTACACGTCACTGTTTATGTGGCTGTTGAATGCAAACAAAATAATTGTCATTCAACCTTGATAATGCTGTAGCCACCCACGTTCTACACTCTCTCACAATGACATCATCAGGCCAGTGGTATTTCCCTCCGCATGGTGGTGACTTCACAATGCTGACAGAGAGAAGTAAGGTCTATACTTATATACTACAACAGAAAGCTTAAACAGCACTTTCTATGAGGAAGTGGGTGGAAAATGTGTTGACATGCAAAAAGAGAGATTTCACTGTTTTCAGTCATCCTTGGATTCTGTCAGCCAGTAGACCAAGATGAATTTTCATTGCGTAGATTGATAACGTTTTGTGCACAAAACCTGCAGCGATTCATTGTCATTGGCTCCAAGATGGAGCATGTGGCTCCACTCGAGACTGAAAGGAAAGGAAACCCAAACACTCTGCTTCTAATTAAAGGCATTTATTGGTTTCCTGGTTTTCCTCTTATTGGACTGACTCACAGTTTCTCAGAGGTTTCAGCGAATCAAAGAGGCTCCTTTTTAAATCACCTCCCTACCTCATTTAACAGCATACTCAGGGCCAACAATCTCCTCAGTACTCAATACAGTCTTATTGTACATGTGGAGACCGGACATAAACATACATGGCTACTTTGGCAAAGCCGAGGGCTTTTGATAAGTATAAAGAAGGCTGTTGTCAGACTCAAGGGCACTTGAAACACTATTTATAACATGGCAATTGGAGAAAACATGCATCTTTCGCAATCCCCTGGAGAGACAGGCTGCAAAATTTCTGGATGACTCATTTTAGTTGACTGTACTGACAGCTGTTGCACACTTTGGAGATGTTATGTTGTGGTATATGTGCATTGGTAGAGCATCACAGGTTTGAAAACCAGCAGTTCCCAGAGCTGAGAGTGATTTCTCCAAATAATCTGACTAGCAGTTCAAAACCCAAAGATATTTATTTTACAATGAACTAACAAAAGCAGCAAATCTCAGTGGCTAATGTTTATCATTTTTCCTCAATAAATGACTTAGATAATTCAGAATTATCAGAATTGTTGACTTTTAATTTTCTGTTGATTGACAAATCATGTAATTGGTGAATTGTTGCAGCTCTAAACTCATCAGACTGCAGCTTTAACTTTAATCTAAATTTAAATGAGCAATACAAAGCCAGAGAAAACATTTCCCAAGCTTTAACAGGAGGTATTGTTTCAGTTCTTTATTTCTTTAAAAAAAAAAACTCAACCAGACTCTCCCAGACTTTGCCTTTCTGCCACTTTGCTTTTCAGTTATCCTTCATAGCTACAGTATATTATTGTCTCAGCCTCTGGGAGTATTGAGAGTAGCCACGGCAGGGTTGTAGTTATTTGTGACAGATAAGCTGTCTACGTTGCCCTCATTGCCCTGTAATGAACTCTGGCTCTGTGTGTGAGGAACAAAGGAGAAGAGGGAGCCTAGCATTTTTTTGAAGATTAACTTTTTAAGGACCTGCATGGTAATAGGCCAGTTCACAGTTTGTATGAAACAGCCCAGCCCCACTCACAAGTGGTTGCTTGGTAACCGACGATTCAGCAGGTTATGAATTGTTGACTTCCACAGTGGCTCGACCTTGTGGCTGTTCAAATGACGTGTTAAAGTGATACAGTCATGTTGTCGGCCAAATACCTCAGCCACTCTGATGTAAAGAGCAGTTGCAGCATTTCTCCACATCAAGACTTTTCAATCCAAAGTGACATGACTTATTTACAGTTATTTATACTTTCATCTTGTGAATGCAGAGAAGGGGAGGGGTGGAATGGCTTGCTGCTTTGTTTTCATCATGTTGAGCTGTAAATGGTCACTTAGTGGTCTTTATGATAAAAAGGCTTATTATCTGAAATTATTTAGTTTATGCTCTATCTCCGTGACTGCGGACATTTTATATGATAATGGATGCTTTGAGAATAGAGTTGAGACTCCGATTATGTGTAGCTCATGCTTGGGATGTAGTCAGAAATGCAGCGGCCGGCTGCATGAAAAATGTATGCCCATTCGCTGAGGATGTTGCTGCTACTGCTGATGTTGGTGGTTTACCTGTTGTTGGGATCAAAGGCCGCAATATGTGGCTATTTTTCTAGAATAAAATAATAAATGGATTACATTTTTGCAAAGAAGTCACATCTACAGTGGTGAGAAGCGTTACATGAAAAAGCAGAATAGCTAAATATCTGGCAGGGCAAGGCAGTGACAAAAACAGAGTGAATGCTGGCTTTACTTAATTCCTGGTGACTGCCTTTCATCACCAGGTGCTTCATTCAGTTAGATGCCAAAAAGATATTATATATTGTTGTTTTTCAGTCTGCATCTGTACAGTTGTTGTCTGCAGATACATTTGCACATAGCATCTTTTAGATAGGTTATTATTTACATTATGAAAAGTGGTGTTTTTTTATGGTAATATTATATATTGATACTGGTATATCATGATATTTGGGCTGGACTTTTTTATCAAGATATTGAATTTTAGATATTGCTCAAGCCTAGACAGGGTGAGAGGGAGTAGTGGTGGGGAGGAATGCTGGGGAGAGAAGGAGAAGAGGTTATGGGAGACATTTTTGGGAACAATTATGTGCTTCCTGTATTTGTGTTTTCTTTTTGTACTGTGCTGTTGTCTTTAACTCGTGCACCTGACTGCAAGCCAAGTTTCTCATCTGGGATGATAAAATGACTAAAATGACTGAACTGAGCTGAACTGAGGTTGGAGGGATCTTGACAGGTTTGCGGTGACTTGGATGTTGTTGCAGAAAGATGATAAGAACAGCTTCTGTTTTGACTGGTAAATGCTCAGAGTCTGTGTTTCTCTCACTTGTCTCCATGTCATCCCCTCCTCCCACCCCTTTCTCTCTTTTGACATCCCTCCTTCCCGCTTTCTAATTCTTAGCATCTCGTCCCTGCCAGACACCTCACTGGGGAAATCACATTCTACTAGCACATCCCTCTCAAGTTGAAGCCCTTTCTTAGCAGATTTATCAGTCCTGATTCTGTCCTTCCCGTTTCTCCCCTGTGGCCATCATTACAAGAAATTTTGTCCACTACCAGTAGCTCAGCGGTGCTGCACCATCAGAACCTTTTGATACACATTACATCCAGTGTTAACCCTGAATGTCTCCTCTCTCTTTTTTACCCCCCGCCAGGCCGCAGAGTCTGGCATTGTGAAGATTAAGACCATTGCAGCCAGGAACACAGACATTCTGGCAGGTAAGTGAGAAAGTGAGAGGTGTGGTAGTCAACCACAATTGAGAGATCTGGTTGCCACTTTGTCAGAGGGTGCACTTCACTCTGATTTGAAAATGATGAATTCTTATGAATTCCCCCTCAAAATATTGTATATATTTGAGTTATTTAAATAGAATTTGATCATGTCAATAAGATTATTCTTGATACTCCTGATAGTGGTTATATTTGGCTTTAGAATACAGGTGCGACTTTGCTGTTTTAAACACTAACTCTAGTATATGTGCACAATTTCTCAGTGTAAATGTTGATAAATGTGCACTATTCCATATGAATTTAAATAATCAAGCCAACAATAATGGTTATGTGTTTGTATTCACATAAACAAGAGACATACAGAATGACATCATTCACTGTATTCTGTTTGATTTTTGTTACTGTGATAAATCATATGCATTGTACAACACATGACCATTGATTCCTCCAAAAAATATATTGCTGGCATACTGCTCGCTCACCCAGTGTACAGTAAGATAAAGGAAACCTTCATACAAATGTAGATTAGTGCTCATCCCTCAGCTTTTGTTGTAAATCGTATTGATTGATTTGACATCCGTATCTTCTGAATTCTCTACAGAGAAATTTCAAATGCGTCTGGTCCCTCTTCACTTGAATAGTAAATTGTGTCAGCACAACACTTTTTGTGACATTTGCAGAGTTGACACATAGTCAACATTTTCCGAGTTCCACTGATGGCTGTGTAGCTCCAACTGCCCCTCTGTAGCTGTGAACTGTACAGTAACTCACTGCTGCAGAGTTCGTTCATATTTACTTCCAGTATAGGTTAACTAGTTGTGACAGTAATGAGATGTTACAAAAAGCTCAGTGAAACTTGTTCTTGTTTTTGCTCTTATGCTACACTGCAATTCTGACCACTTTATCTATGCTTTAGTAAGGGTTTTGTTCTCCGTCCCTTCCTCTTCAGCACCAGTGTTTGATATTCATATTGATTTTAAATCAGTCAAAAGGCAAAAAAACTTAAGACTTTAGAAGTTTGGATTCTTAAAATGCCATTCTGTGTTTTGGAAAAGCATTTTCATATGTTGCATTCATTTTTTTTAAATTTAGGTAAATCAAATGACAGCATCTGCGCTTCCCTTTATATACTGAAACGAAATGTGCGATTCCCAAAATGTATTTGTACGCTGTATTTGTGCTATAAAAATAAAAAGGAAAAATGACATTCAGCATTATCTGTGTCCTTTTCCTGCAGCTCTGAAGGAGAACAGCTCAGAGGTCGTGCAGCCTTTTCTGATGGGCTGTGGCACCAAAGAGCCAAAGATCACCCAGCTGTGTCTGGCTGCCATCCAGAGACTTATGTCCCATGAGGTGGTGTCTGAGGTGAGGACAATGAGCGACCCTGGTATTTTGAAATTACAAGCCTAATGAAATAAGAATACGGTGAAAAATATGATTAATTAATAAAATGCAGTTGTCTAAGGGGAAATATAACACATTTTTAGGCCTGTCTTGATGCATGTTATTACCTTCACCAAGGAGGTTGTTTTTACACGTCTGTTTGTTGGTTTGTTTGTTTGTTTGTTTATTGTCAGGAGAATTACGCCAAAAAGTACTGAACTGATTTACATTAAACTTGGTGGAGGGATGGGGCTTAGGCCATGGAAGAATCCATTAAATGTTGGGCTGAATCCAATGAAAGGGGTGGATCCAGGAATTCTTTATGAATTTCCTTTTTCAACAATTTAGTCAATTTCTCAGGAAATAATGTTTGGATCTAGATGTAAAAAACAACAACAAATCAGAAACGTGTATGGTGTTAAGATCTATGAGTTTTTTACAATTTGGCGCAGACCCAGATAATAAGAAAATGCTGAAATAGAATTACACACAGAGTAACAGTACATGTGGCAGCAGCAGCATTTAAAAAAACTTACATCAGTATTTCAACATGCAACTAATAAAATTACACAATTGCGACATAGACATGAGGCAATTCATGCAAGCTGTGGAGCTGTATGACTTGTATAATGCTGACCTCATAATTTCCAACAGCAGGTAGTGAAACCATACAAGTGCCTTGCGTAAGGATTAAAGACAATAAATAAATAAAGCTGTACTTGAACAAAGGATGTGAAGGATTGTTTGGCCTTGGTGGAGATACACGCTCTACTGGGTGCCTTTCTAGTTCTTAATGTTAGTTTTTATAAAAATACTATAGAAATCTTATAGAACTAAAATGTGTAGCTAAAGCTTATGTCAGAATATCATTGTCTAACCTGGTTATTATCGTCTTGAAGAGAGCCAAGTCAGTCATCATGTTTCTCCAGTTTTGTCATAAAGAAAATACATCTCTGAAGCTTAGAGAAAAGTGGGCTTGAGGTAATACAATACATGACTCACTTTAGGTAGATTTTTCTTTTTCCCCTGGCATCTCAGCTTAGTCTGTATCAAAGATTAGCGTTGTTTGTATCTTATCAATTGTCACAGTTAACACAGGACCACTGTTTTCCTGCTGTTAATTGTACTAATTATCTCGTAAACGACCAAATAAGTGCATATTGATGGACCTCAATGTAACTCTGACCCTAACCTTTAAGATATTGTACATTCAGTGCACATATACCTGCAAATTTAAGGTCACATACAACCCCAGGCACATCCTTTCTGATATCCTGAGCTTAATTCATTCCGATCAATACAGGAACCAATGCAACTCATCAATACCCAATCAGGCAAGGTAAACATTAGAATGGTCAATCTGAATTTACTCCTGTCACTGGTGGCTACATCTGAAAGGCACCAACACCTCCTTTCCTCTTCCACTACTCATTTTGTCTTGCAGTTGATGTCCATCCTTTTAGTCCTATTACATTTTCAAGGAGCCGTCTACAGTTTCTGTATTTGAGGAAACCACTGGCCTGGAAAAACTATGACGAGGATGCTCCAGTAGTCTCATGTGATCTATTTGTGCAATGGCAGTTAAACAGCCCTGAAGGAGTAGGTGTAACAAGGTATCAGTCGCAGGAAATGAGCCACTGTATGAATTCCTTTCACATGAATATAGTTTAATATGAGCTCATGTGAAGAGTTAAGAGGTTTTTGAACCTTTTAAATAACCCAGCTGGAGTCAGACCTGAGATCACAGCTGTTTCAAAGCCGGTACCCCGGAGCTGCAGCACTACTGCCTATTTAATACACGGTTAAAAAAAAAAATAAAACAACCTGTTATTAAAACCTTATTGAGTCATCCCGTGCTTTCTACATTTTTATTTCAGGTGTTTATTTGATTAGCCTAACATAGGTTTCAAAGCTTCTGCCTTTGGTTGCAGAGAGTAAGTGCTCTACCCTACCGGAATAAATCCTCTCACAAGAGAAGTGTGACATGACAGGCGACCCGGTGTAATTGTGATTAACTTTTTAATCCACATTTCTCCTCTTTTCAGACCATATTATGATATTATTATTATATATTATTGGTACATTTGGGTTGTGACTAATTATCATTAATTCATCTGTTGTTTGTTAACTAGTCAATAAACTGCTGTACATCATATCAGAAAATGCTTTAAATAAAAGGCACATCCCAGTTTCCCAGAGCCCAGTGCGACATCTGCACATTGGTCTGATAATCGATTAAAAATGATAGAAAAGCAGAAAATCCTCACATTTGTGAAGCTGCAACCAGCTGCTTTATAAATGAATATGATTTTAAAAATTGCTGATGTTAATTGTCCACTAATTAGTTCAACATGAATCCACATCAATTTATACAGCTGCATATCTTCACAGCTTAAAGATACTGACTGCGAAAAATACAAGCTCAACACAAGTGTGTGAGGCAGATTTTGTGAGTGAGTCTGAAGTTTGGGGGAAGTCTTTTCCTTTAATATAGCATTTTGTCTTTGTGTCTTTTTTTATATCCTCTGCAAGAGTTCTTTATCCTTGTCTTTGAGGGGTTCGTTATCTCACCGGTGCACTCAACAAACATCTAGCAAATCTGGGACAACTAGGACACCCACTTCACATATTCTATAACACACACATTTTCTGATCCATTGAACATTGTAAATCCTCTGTTCTTCTCTGCCAGCAGCACTCTATCTCATCAGCACCTCTGAGCTGCAGGGTTTCAAAGCCACCTAGGGCCTCACACAACACAGCCAGACTACCTTTATTCTGAAGGTGTCACCGGAGAGCCCCATTTCAGACACTTTGTCTTGGAGAGAGAATTTGGTGAAAGTTAATGTCACTTTGTTTCCTTGGGGAAGGAGAAGGCTCTGTTCAAATGCACTGAAAGAAATTGTTGTAAAAAGGACAGAACAGACACTATGAGGGCTTCTGCTGATGCGCTAAACGGGACTGTCAACTTTTCCCAATCTGGGCATCAGCATCTGTAATGAAAACATTTCTACAATGCCAGTTGTATGCTCCTGAACTACAGAGTAAAATATTTGGGAGTGGCCATGTCAAATCCTGCACTATCCTGAATGAAGCTGTGGATTTAGAGCTGAAATGAATAGCACTTGATAAATAATTTGAAAATCAATTGTTAAAGTCATTTAACTATCAAAAATACCAAGCATTTGCTCCAGCTTCTCAAATGTGAGAAATTATTTTGTTTGTGTTATATCTTTGTAAATTTATTATATTTTGGGTTTGGACTGTTTGTTAGACTTCAAGCTATTTTTTGTTATATTTTATAGACTCAATGATTATTTATTAGTGTTAAAAATACAATTGACAGATTGATCTTTAATAAAGTAATTATTAGTTGCAGTCCTAGTAAGTCTTTTTTGTTGTTGTAGTTTTTAAATAAAGAGTCCTCCTGTGACTCCAGCCTGTTAGTCCATGTAAGAGCAGCTCCGAGGGGATTCGTGATGAGTAGTTATATTTTGGACAGCTTGACCCAAGAAAGGACATGCAGTGTCACATACAGTCAGCATCAAGTGACATAACATTAACTGGCAGCTAGATCTGGTGTTATTGAACTCAATGGTGTTGTGACCCCTCAGCAGGCAGCACCAGCTGGTCCCACAAGTGTGCGGTTTTTTTTTTTTGTTTTTTTTTGTGTGCCTGTCTATGATTTTAGGGCTGTATTGACCTCATGTTTCTGTCTGTTACAAGCTAGTGACTCTGATACTGCCTCCTGAAGTCGAACTATAAGTGCCTGTGTATTGTAATTGAAGGTGTTTGTGTGTACGATAACAGGCAGCTGCGGGGAACATCATCAACATGTTGTGGCAGCTGATGGAAAACGGTTTGGAGGAGCTGAAACTTTTACAGACGGTCCTCGTCCTGCTGACCACCAACACTGTTGTACATGATGAAGTACTTTCCAAGGTGCACGGCCAACACACTTTTGTATCACACAAACTGTTTATTTACCGTATATATACCTACATACTGCACATCAGGACTCAAAACTTTGCAGGTATCCATATAACCTACTTTTTCTGAGCAAGTCATCCAACATCTATTATTAAATTATGGCTGTAATGTTTTATTGTACCCAACAGTTCAGATTTGTGGCATCCTTGCTCCAGAGTGTACACAGTGCCAAATTATATGGTCCATCAAACTGTCCCACTCTGCTCACACTGTTCTTGTTGCAGTGTTTATATCTGCATATGCAGCATAATACTTTTTATGTTTCACCCCTGCCCAGGCCATCGTGCTGTGTTTCCGTCTTCACTTCACTAAGGACAACATCACCAACAACACAGCGGCCGCCACTGTCAGACAGGTTGTCACTGTGGTGTTTGAGAGGATGGTGGCTGAGGATGAGCGTTTCAAAGGTCAGAACGTGTTGCTGCTATTTGGGTGAAATTGAGAAGGGGGATGAAATGTGAAGTTTGATTTCATTTCGTTTTTCTAGCATTTAAGATTCATGGGACTTAAGATGTCCGGAGCTCATCTACATAGAGACTATTAAGTATATCGGCAGCCAATAGGAGTTAAGTTCTTACTTCTAAGGTAATTTTGATATAATATAAAATATAAAGACATCCAGAGTCCGTCAGCATACAAGGAAACATGAGTGTTTTGTTTTTTTTTGTTTTTTTTTACTCAACTCAACTTTTATTCATATAGCACCTCTCATACAAACATGTAGTCCAAAGTTCTTCACAGAGCAGGATTAAAATAACACACACAAAAAGAAAAAAATGTGCAGATTAAAGATTTACCACAATAAAACAGTAAAATGAAGAAGAGGGACAAAAGTGATGAAACCCAATGATAAGTCGTTAAAAACTGAAGCAAAAGCAATAACATTATTCTGAATTAACATTACTCCAAATTAAAAAGTGAGATTAAAAAGATATTTCTTTAATTTTTGTTTAAAAATGCCAAGAGAGCTCGCTGTTCTATATCCAGAGGCAGTGTGTTCCACAGTTTAGGGGCATAAAAACAAAAAGCAGCCTCACTGGTACTTTTATTGGACACGTAAGGAACATTTAAAAGCGAAGCAGTGGAGAACATTAATGATCTGTGTGGAACTTAAAATAAAATCTCTGATAGGGAGTGGGAGTTGTATACATTAATACACTAAAGTAACATCCCTTATCTGAGCTAACACTTACTCTGTTGATTAACTTATTTTTCTGTCAATGAATTGTTTAGTTGGCTAAAGTTATGATTCCCACCCCCCCACCCCCCAGGCATTGTGGAGCAGCCTCCTCCTGTCCAGGGAAACACCAACAGGCGTTCTGTTAGTACTCTGAGGCCCAGTGCAAAAGATGCATACATGCTGTTCCAGGTAAGTCCACCAGGGGGCGGCAGCCTTCCACAGACTTCTTATTGGCCTCCAGTGAAACCCTTTAGGCCAAGCTGGCTTTGAAACGTGGCTCATGATGTCATCATTTTAGGACTAGAGACAAGATCGGAATAGTCCCCACAACTGCAAATTAATGATAATGTCAGCCGTTTAACCTCGAGTTAGTTGAAACAAGTTTGTAATTTATTTCATCTCTGCTGTTAAATTAAATTTGCAAGAAGTTATTCAAAGGTCCCTTTTCATTCCTCGGCCATACTGGGCTTTTCTTCCTTGTCTTCCCGCAGCAGAGCTCAGTGACTGCTCTGTTCCAACCGCTGTGATGAGTGTGAGACATAACACTCCATTGTTTTGAATGCCGTTCTGTGCCTCTCTGCAGGACTTGTGCCAGCTGGTTAACGCTGATGCCCCCTACTGGCTGGTGGGGATGACAGAGATGACTCGGACATTTGGCCTGGAGCTTCTGGAGTCTGTTCTTAATGATTTTCCTGGAGTATTCCTACAGGTGCATCCATTCTAACATGTTTATGGCAGATGTAGTGGACTCTTATAAGACAGAGAATTTACAGAAAGTACGGTTGCAAAATAACAGAAAACTTTGACCTGGAAAACAAAGACCAAAACAACACTTCCTCTTAATTTTTTGCCCACCTCCTGTTGATTTTATTTTATCTTAACATCAGACGATGTGCAGTGAGACAAATGCTCTGTAACAAGTTGTATGTCTTCGTATCTCACACTTGATCTGATCCCAGCGTACCTCTCCCTCTCTCTATTCCCCACAGCACCAGGAGTTCAGTTTCCTGCTGAAGGAACGGGTGTGTCCACTCGTCATCAAGCTCTTCTCCCCCAACATCAAGTTCCGGCAGGGCAGCAGCAGCTCCGCCTCACCTGCCCCTGTGGAGAAACCTTACTTTCCCATCTGCATGAGGCTGCTGCGTGTGGTGTCAGTCCTCATCAAGCACTTCTACAGCTTACTGGTGAGGAACTGATCTGGCAGCGATGGTCGACTGGCCAGAGCTGTTGTCTGATGGATGTTTTATGAGCGAGGGATTTTCTACAGCTCAGAACTGATGCACCTAATTGATTTGGTCTGATTAGCATTGGATTAGCGTAGTCGCACTATTGTCTTAGTTCTGCTCCAGGTGCTTTCATGAGCTTAGCTGCATCTGAGTAATTTACCATTGCATCTGTTTTTATTTAGTGATATTCTATCAATCCTTGAGATGGAAATTTGTCTTTTCATCAAGAAGCGTGTTGAGCCACAGTATAGCTTCGTCAAAGCCAGGACAGTCACTCTTTACTTTAGTGGGCAATAATTCTGTCCCATTCTGATACGTGTTTGATTGTCTTGCAGGTGACAGAGTGCGAGATCTTCTTGTCTCTGCTAGTGAAGTTTCTGGATGGGGAGAAGCCACAGTGGCTGAGAGCAGTGGCTGTAGAATCAGTGCACAGGTTATGTGTGCAGCCACATTTATTACGGTAAGGAATGTTAAGGTCTACTAAAAAACTCAGTAACTAAAATACATTTTAGTTGATGTGTCCCAAAACTGTCTTAGTTAAACATGAACTCATATTCTGCAGCTGCATTGAGTGAACAAAGTCTGGATTTCGTGCCTCTTCTTCAATGGCTATTCACTTCGCAGCCAAACAGTGTAATGTATCTGCTCATGACAGCTAAATGTTTCTGCAACAGCTGATTTATCTACCTCAAGATACAACAACAGAGGTCAAGCTGAGCAAGAAAAGAAACCCACACTCTCTGCAATATCATTTAAATAACATAAGCTATCTTTATTATAGCAATCTCAGCTTTTAATACGTCTACTGTCTGTGCTGTCAACAGGCTATGAAATAGTTTGGTGCCACCAGCACTGTTCTAGGAGTAGCGTTGACACATCTGTTGATCTCTTTGTCGCAGAGTGAAATGTCTCAACACTTTATAGATAAGACATTCACGGTTCCATGAGATGAGGACAATATTTGCATGTTCACAAATAAATAATAGTTAGCATATTAGCACGCTACCAGCTAATATGTACTGCTGAGGCCTAAAAGCTGCAAAGTGAACCTGATGCACACTGAGCCAAGTCTGACATTACAGGTTTCACAGTGTAGTTCTTCACTGTTTCATCTGTGTTGTTTTCCTTTTTCCAGTTCTTTCTGCCAGTCATACGACATGAAGCAGCACTCCACTAAGGTATTCAGAGACATCGTCAACGCCCTGGGGTCCTTCATCCAGTCCCTCTTCATCGTCCCTAATGCGGGCAACATTGCTGCCGTCAGTGCACCTGCTGGTCAGTTCACTGATTAGTATTCAGGTCCTTGTTTTGACCTCTACAATACTGTGGCACAGTAATCAGTGTGTTTCTAATACATTGTTAAGTCTTCTCTTTTATTCAGCCTTCAGAATTCCTGAAGCTGTGAAAAGATGCAGAATATTCAGCTATAAATGTTCTGCAGCTCTCAAGGAAATATGTTCAGATGCACCTGAAATTCAGATGTTGATAAGAAATTAATGGAGATGTATTTAAAAATATGATATCTAACACATATTCTGTTTGAAAAGGAAATCTACTCAAAATTAACTCATTTGATGTACAGGTTCAAGTAGTCATGAGAATGAGTGTATTTTTTTTTTTATCCTGTGCTTGATTCCACTCCATCTATTTGACTTGTTTCATTCACTTTTCTCCCTCCCTACTCCTCTCTGACTTTATGTTCAGGTGGCTCAGGGTCAGGGGCCCAGGGCACAGCACAGGGCGGCCCGGGGACAGGAGGAGTCAGTGGCAACCTGACCACCCAGGCTGCATTTGAATACCGAGGTACCTGGATACCCCTCATGACCGTCAGTGTCCAGGGCAGCGCAAAGGCCACTTAGTAAGTCCTGTTACCACACTGGCTTTAAAAGTTCACCTTCCTGTCTTTCATTTCATGTGTAATCAATGACTTCATGCCTTTAAAACACATAAACACACAGAAATAACAAGTGAACATGTTAAGTTGTAGGGATTACCACCTCTGTGCCGCTCATGGGTGTAACCATAAGCTTGCAGCATCATTATTGAGTCAGCTGTAGCCTGTGAGCAGTGATACTGTGAAGCTATGTTTCTTCAAACCACAGATCATAATAAGACAGAGATCAAGGGCTTAACCCTGCTCGAGGAATGAAAATACTATTGTAATTAGTCCTCATGTATTTCACAGGAGAGCAAGGTTTAAAACGGAGAATTACATTATTAGCCCGAGGCCGTCTTGTAACAAGGAGAGGTGTTGTCTAAATTGTCTTCTCTGACAGTAATGGAATCTGTTTTCTGTAATTAAGGTTACTGCTGGTGGTTTTGGAGCCTGCGTAGAGCAGACGTAGTATGAAGGAGAGTTAGCTGTACACACTTGATGCTTCTGAGTTCAGAATGAACAACAGCTGCTTTTTATTTCGTAAGAGAGAGAAACCAACAGAATCCAGGTGAAAGACGTGGTCTTGTTAGAATTTCAATCAATCAATTGTATAGCATCTTCCATACAGGTTAGTGCAGCTCAAAGTGCTTCACAGATGACTGATGAGAAAGAGGACAAATCAAGTAATAAAACTGACAATGAGATACGGCAAAATAGATTTTGAAAAATTAAGAAACAGACAAAAAAACATATCAGAATATTAATTATAAGATACATAGATACAATAAAATAAGTGAATAAAATAAATTGACTGAAAACCATACTACATTAAAAGCCAGACTGAAAAGGTACGTTTTGAGTTTACGTTTAAAGATGTCAACACTTCCGGCTGCTCTCAGGTCCTCGGCTCGCAACATAAAGGTCTCGCACTTCTCAACAACTAACAGACTCGTGCCAGAGGACCTAAGGAGCTGTACTTGTTCATAGAATGTAAACATGTGATACATACTGTATATGCCGGTGCAAGACCACAAAGTACTTTAAAAACAAGTAAAAGAATTTTTAAACTCAATACAGAAACTAAGACCAAGACCGTAAAGTCTTTAAAACAGGTGTAATGTGTTCTCTCCTTCTGGCCCTGGTCAAGCAGAGTCCTGAATCAGCTGTTGCTGATTTATACCATTTTTTCGGTAGAACCAGATAGGAGAGCATTACAGTAATACAGTCTGCTGGATATAAAAGCATGCATCAGTTTTTCTGTGTCACCCAGAGAGAGAAATGGTCGCACTTTAGAAATATTTTTATGGTGATAAAAGGCGGATTTGGATACAGGCATTTCCTCCGGCATGAAGAGTGAGATGATGCAGCACGGTAAAAGACGTGTTTTGCACCTCAACACAATCGACACAAATTATTTAAATACTTTTGGTGCAAATCAGTCTTATGAAAGAGGTCTGGATACCTGGGACAACTGGTGTACTGGAGTAATTATTGTAGAGGAATGCAGTCCCCAAAAATAACTGAAAACTGACAGGTTATTAATGGATTGACATAAATGTTGTTTCTCTTGTAACATTTTCTCATTTTGATTAATTAAATAGATACACTTAATTTCATTCTAGCACATAATACCAACTTCTCTTCACCGCCATCTGATTTGCTCTGTCCCTCTTTTTCATCCACTAGTCTAGAGATGCTGGACAAGGTGGAGCCCCCGTCCATCCCCGAGGGCTATGCCATGTCTGTGGCCTTCAGCGCCTTGCTGGACCTGGTCAGAGGCATCACCTCCATGATAGAAAGAGAACTGGCTATGGAAGAGGAGGCCGCTGCTGAATTCAGAGAGGCTCACCCCGAGCAGGAGTGGCAGCCACAACCTGGTAAGAATGGGCAAGAGGAACAGTGTAAGGTGGTAAGACTAGCAAGCTCACATGATGCAGTGAAATGTTCAGAGGGGAAGGATACAAATAAAATAAAATGCTGATAAAATGAAATGCATGCAAGTTACATGGGATTCCAATACGACACAGGAGGTGTGCTGATGAAATTAAATGTGTGAATTATTAAGAGATGATATTTTCAAATATAACATCTTAAAGAGAAACTGCACATTATGCCAAACCCATTAGGATTCTGGGTGGTAGCACTGTCATGACCCCTGGTGGCCAATATAGTGCATGCAAGACATAGCTGTTTCAAATGACATGTCAAAAATGGAGGCTTGTCACTTTTCCCAAGTGATGCCATCTAAACGTAAGTGAAATAATTCCCGGATGAACTCAATAATAGTTTGTGTCTCTTGCTCAGGAGCTCACCTGGTGTGGGAGGAGATGGTCAGTGCCTGTTGGTGTGGTCTACTGGCTGCTCTGTCGCTGCTGCTGGACGCAAGGTAAACCTGTTTGTTGCGTACTAACTAATTGCTGCTCTGTAGTCAGTGGTTATGTGACTTATTTACATTAGTAATTCAATCAGGGAAGAACTGCCCCACAATGAATCACTCACCACAATATATTTTATATTGCACTTAACAGTAGAAAACACACAATTTAAACGGAGTCTGAATACACTGCACATTCTCTTGTTTTTCATCTTCTATGTTAAATAATAATCTTATCTTTCTCTAATGATGAATAAAAGTCAAGATCAGCCTTGATGACATTTGCTAGGACATTACCACTTAACTAGATGTAGTTGCTCACACATGATGACAAAAAAATTCAGCTAATACATATAAAAGAATACTACCGACATAATATGAATCTTTTCCTCATCTTTCCATTTTGTCTCTTCAGCACCGATGAGACGGCGACTGAGAACATCCTGAAGGCGGAGCTGACCATGGCCTCGCTGTGTGGTCGTCTCGGCCTGGTGACGCCCCGGGACGCCTTCATCACCGCCATCTGCAAGGCCTCTCTGCCGCCACACTATGCTCTGACCGTCCTTAGCAGCAACGCCGCGAACCTCTCCAGCAAAGGTACGGTTCTCCAGCTGCAACCGCCACTTTAAATACTGCATAGAAAACGTAGCACAAGCAGAACCTCAGGTGTGCCATTAGCTCTGTTTCTTTGCACATGGCATCGGCTAAAACATTTAATTGCCTGTATACAGGTACTCTCACCAATAGACATGAAATACCTGGGTATTACTAAAAACCCTTTGGGGCTGAGTTTGGTATGCATGTCTTTACTCCTGCTTTAATGTTTGCATTATGAAATCCAAAACATAACCGTAATACACACAGCTTAAAGTCCTCCTTTCCAACCCTGAGGATGGCCTCTGGTCATGTGTATTTATGTTAAATTAATGAGCACTTCTCATCTCCCATATGGTTAGATGTGCATTCTGTTAAACTGAGCTTAACATGTAAACTGCTGGCATTCTGCCCGTCCCTACTGCCCTGCTCTTATTGCGTTAATCCATAACTTTTCACTGTGGCCTCTAATTAGGAACACCAAGGAGAATATGTCTGGGGAATGTAGACGAGTACATACACACACACACACACACACACACACACACACACACACACACACACACACACACAGCTGCTCTCAAACCAACCACTTAGACGTTCACCATTTGCATATTAGCTTGTAGAGATAAAGCCAGCAAATTGGGTCTCAACTCGCGATGGATGTTTGCCTTGGAGTTAATTAACAAAGCTTTTCTTGCATGTCGTAAGCTTGTATTACTGACTCTCATCGAAAGACTTGACTCCTGTGTGTGTGTGTGTGTGTGTGTGTGTGTGTCTGTTTGTGTGTGTCTGTGTGTGTGTGTGTGTGTTCGCACATGTGTGTGTCCATGTGTAACTTCTCCACAGCCTACTCGATCCAGGGCCAGAGCGTGCAGATTATCAGCCCCTCCAGTGAATCTCATCAGCAGGTGGTGGCTGTGGGGCAGCCACTCACCACCCAGCCCCAGGGCACCGTGGTGGTAAGGACACACAATTATGAAGGGGCCGCGGTTACACTTGACATTTAATAATTTAATTTATGTAGCAGTTCTCCAAAAACAAAGCTCACAGACATCACATAATCAAGACAAATTACACAAACAATCATTTTCCAGAAAGAAGGCAGCAGCTGCAAAAGAAAGGAAAACTGTAGCTGCTGGGGAGGATTAACACCCTGATTACTCTAAGGGAGGAGAGATGAGAGGGCTGCAGCCATGAACACTAAGACTGAACACTGTTCAGACACACTGTCAGATCAGACCCAAGACCAAGTCCAGACTGAGTCAAGACCAAATGATTTAACATGCACCAAATTGTTTCGATTGTTTCAATTTGGAATTTGAGAGCTACGACTATATAACATCCGTGCTGAGGTCGTTACATTGGCTTCCTGTAACTTTTAGAATTGATTCAAAAATTTGAATGCTTGTTTTTAAGGCCATACATGGTCTTTCACCTCAGTATCTCTCTGACTTGCTTGAGAGCTATAAGCCAGCTAGACCACTCAGGTCAGCTGGAACATGCTGTCTGGTTATTCCCCGGGTGTCCACAAGAACTGGTGAAACTGGCTTCAGCTTTAATGCACCAAGTCACTGGAGCATGCTACCTAATCATATTAGAGGTGCTCCTACGCTATCACCATTTAAATGTAAACTGAAAACATGACTTTCTTAGCTACGCTTTCCAGTAGTCTGGTTTGCTCGTCTTAATTTACCATTTTATTTTAATTTTATTCCTTTTTTTGGTTTTATATGTCTTACTATTTTATTAGTATAATTAGTATTTTATTTAATCATATTTTATTCCTACTTACTAATAGTTTGAACTTACATATCTTATTATTACTGATTTATTACCGATTTTCTTTCTTAATGGGTTGTATTTTATATGTATCATTTATATGTGTGTTTTAATTTGTCTCTAATGTTTTATCTTTACACTATCCACATAGTTTTTGTGGTTGCACCTTCTGTGATAACTCATGCTTTGTGCAGCACATTGTGCTTCCACCTGGAATGAAATGTGGAGTATAAATAAAGGTTTGCTTGCTTTGCTTACAGTGTCTATGATATAACCTGAAGAATCACTCAATGGTGCAGTTGATAAAACAGCAATCCTGCATGCTGTTTCTAAAGTTTCTGAGCAGTTAGCTACCCACATACACACACACACATACTCTCAGATAAAATAAAATGCAAAGCAATTTGTGTGCGATATTAATATGCATAGTATGCAAAACACGCCCTTTATAATACGCCCACATAAAAACAGATGCACTTTGTCGCTCAAGTCACCATTCAGGTAAGGGACAACTGTTATGAACATAAGCAGGCAAGCCTGTGCATATAAATTTCCCCTGAGGGCAATAACGTTTTAAAATCCGTGGGAGGTGACCTTGATCCTGACTGGGAATCATTATGTTGTAATTACAATTCTCCCCATTCTAATAATAATTTAGCTCTCACACTATGTGCATGTATTCACCCCGCTCCTTTCTGTCACTATGGTCACATGGCCGTGACTGTTGAACTTCAGCCTATAATTTTAGTAAGACGGAAAGTTTGAGCATTTTCTTCTATTTCACTCATTGTAGTTTTCTCTGGAGAAGTGTCTCTGCTAAGTTCCTGATGACGTGCGTTAAAATGTACTGTAGTTTAACTGTGTGTCCCTCTGTCAGCTGACTGCAAAGAACATCCAGTGTATGCGAACACTGTTGAACCTGGCTCACTGCCATGGGGCCGTGCTGGGCACCTCCTGGCAGCTGGTGCTGGCTACCCTGCAGGTACTACTATCACCACACACATGAACGCGCACATCTTAATCGACTTAGACATTGACACTCCCTATTCTCTCTGTTTCACACACCTATTCATGTACACATCCTCTTTTCATAAAGCAAAGTGATATTTCTATTTCAACTGTCAGTCAGGAAAGAAATGGCCTTGAGCTGATCTAAATTATCTTCTCATTTAGGGTGAATAATTTGCATTGTCTAACAGTCTTCGGTGTTTGTTTCTTGACCTTGTCAGATGATGTTTATGTACTCTCTCCTCTTTTCAACCTCATCCTCTCACTTTTCTCTCCCAGCATTTAGTCTGGATCCTGGGACTGAAGCCGGGCGTGGGTGGTGCCCTGAAGCCGGGCAGAGCTGTGGAGGGACCCAGTACAGTGAGTATATAGCGTGCTGAGCGTGCATTGTACTGTGTGTTTCTCACCTCATTGTTGGCGACGAGCTAACTGTCTTGTATTTTGTATACACTGTATTTGTGTCTTTACCGTAAACAGGTGCTGACCACAGCAGTGATGACAGACCTGCCCGTCATCTCCAACATTCTGTCCAGACTGTTCGAGAGCTCCCAGTAAGGACCAGTGTTGCATCTGTGAAAACCAACACACAGAATATGAATAAAATTATGTATCCATATGCTCTTAAATAGCGGATATGCAGATGTTTTTTTTAAGAAATCTAGGGGCTGGTAAATGTCACATCTGGTCAACAAAAATGATTTTTTGTGTCTCCAAACTCAGTAAACGTTTTACCCTTTTAAACATAATGAATGATAAAATCACAACTTGAATCTTTGTACTCCGGTTTGGAAAAGAGTTGTTCATCCTCATAAATATTCATTGCACTGGAGAATAACCACTGTGCTCAATGTGTTTACAGTAAACAATGTGAATTCTTCAATATGCAGTAAGTATTTTGTGTGATCTAGGTACCTGGATGATGTCTCCCTCCATCACCTGATCAACGCTCTCTGCTCCCTCTCCCTGGAAGCCATGGAAATGGCTTATGGAAACAACAAGGTAAAGAATCTCTGTATTTTACTACGAGTTGAAACTGGATTTGGATTTGGCGAATTTATCAGAAGTAATACTTCTTTTTACTCTTTATAAACTTAAAGAGTAACTGTATTTATGTAGTAGTTTAACAGTGAACATTAACAACATACTTAAACAAATGAAAGGGTGAATGTGCCAGTTCCTTTGACAAAAGTCCTAGTACGGGACTGTAAGCAGCATATTTGTGCACTTGGACACTTACAGAGCCCCTACTTATGTATTCAACCAGAAAGGTTAGAAGGAAGGGATTCCAGTAGTGTTTACCCACAGTTTCTATTTTCTTGTCTTGTTTTCAGGAACCGTCTCTGTTTGCTGTGGCCAAGCTCCTGGAGACTGGCCTAGTCAACATGGACCGCATAGAGATTCTGTGGAGGCCTCTGACAGGCCACTTACTTGAGGTAACATATCAAGTCAAAATGACAAATGTTTGACAACATCTACTCAGAGCTGTAGCCCATGAGGTGCCGATAAAAAGCTCTGTTCTAAAACACTTTTGGTATCACCACACTTCAGTTTATTCATACTCACATTTCATAAATGTCAACCAAGGTTGTACACTACTACTACACATACTAACACTTTATAAGAGCAATTTATTTTACTGGTTACTCTTAGGTTAGACTCACTAAGGTACAAAGTTAAATAAAGAATAACTTTATAAATGCCTGAACCAGGATTTTGACCTCAAATAGGCACCAGAGACAAATTTAGTAGAATTGAATTCTGTAATTCAGTAATCAGTAATTGTTACTTTTCCAGTGCCGGTTGGTTTGGTTTCAAATTTTCAATGATCTCACTAGAGACCTTCATTGAAAATTTGGAACCAAACTCTCAAAATAATGAATGAAAAAAGTAAAAAAAAAAATTTCAAAAATAATTGCTCTTCTTCCTCTGCGAGACCTTTTGGTTATTTTACTCACCAACAAGGCTCTAATAATAATGCCACTTTTTCCATGGAATCTGGAGCACATGAGCCCCTACAGTAAAATTTGAAATCATAGCTGCAAGCAGCAACACGGAGACTCAGGCTTGAGTCTAGCAGTTTAGTCATGCAGGAGACAAATAGTTGAACAAGCTGTAGAAAAGCTGAAAGTTTTTTAATTAGTATCACATTTTTTTGTTTAAAATCCGATTGATGAACGTATGAACGATTCAGTTGTGTATTAGAAAAGCTGTAGTTTTTACTTTTTTACTACACTCTGTATTTGTTGGCAATTATGTCCCCATGTAAGAGGATTCTCTTTTTATATATGTGTGTTAAGGTGTGTGTTTGGAGGTTTTCTTCACATTTTCTTTGTCTGTCTCCCCTCTCTCTCTCTCTCTCTCTCTCTCTCTTTTTGCAATCCTGTCTGTTTTGCAGAAGGTAAGTTCAGATTCTCTCCTCCTTAATCACTGGCTTTCTCATCTCTTTCTTTACTCCAATCTGTTGTCTCAGTCTGGCAGCGACATGTTGGGAGCTGAGAGGTTGCTGTGTCAGAATGTGTCCACAGTGCGTTTGCTCCGCTACCAGTCTTTGATTTTTGTGTTCTTCTTGTGAGCAATTTGCAATGTGAAGCTCTGATTTGTCGCATAGTCAGAATCTAAAGCTGCACCTGCAAAGTGTTTTTACTTGATGCTGCTTATCTTTCTTTGCAGGCTTGTTCAAATTCAATTTCAGTGATTTTCTTTTTATATTTATAGGAAATCATCACCTTTATTACGGATGTAGGTTATGACAAAGATCTAGATTAAAATATGAGACGTTAATCATTATGCAGGGCTTCAAATAATTCAGTAGACACACATGGACCAGTTTGGTTCTGGAGGAGCACAGCTACAGTATGTACAGTTTGGTCTGACTGCTATACAATAAAAACATGAGTTTGACAAACTTCCCTATAGACCGGAGATGATTAATTATGAAGGTAAAAATATTGAATTTTTATTGGGATTCTTCAAGCAGAAGCCTGAAGAAGGTTTTGTACCACACTAGCGGCGGTACTTTTCTCTGCTGAGCCAGGCCTCTCCATGTGTATCTATACTAGCTCTCATGATTACACTCTGTCACAGCATATCCTGGTATCACAGGGGGGATCCCAGTCTCTACCACTCAGTCTGTGGTTTATTTCATCCACTTGTTTCACACCCACCCACTGTGACCAATGTGGGGAAACACTGCTCTGAACAGCCTCTGCATCAGCTCTGTTGTTTCTTGCGTGTGTATGCATTTGTGTGTATATGTGATATGTCCTGCAGGTCTGCCAGCACCCAAACTCCAGGATGAGAGAGTGGGGGGCTGAGGCGTTGACGGCGCTCATCAAAGCTGGCCTGGCTTACAAACACGACCCTCCGCTGGCCCAAAATCAGGTCGGTAACACAACAGGTGGATGTTATCAAAATTACAAAAAGTCTGCTTTACGAAGGCGTATTCTCTGGTATTCATTCCTCAGTATTGTTTGTTTTCTAATGCTGACATTTGAGAAATCGCAGTGCAAGTCATGACAGAATTGTTTAACGTGCAAAACTGAGATGGCACAGTTAGTTTCTCTTGTTGCTCACAAACACAGAGTCTGTGACCTTCACCTGAGTGAGACAGATAAAAGGACTGGTGCAGAGCTTATCTAAAAGAGGGCAGAGCAACTGTGTGGAGATTAATAGAACAGCACAGAGCCATAAAAATGATGACTGTCCTGTAGAAAATACACAAAGTGTTATGGAATGGAGAGTGGAGATAAAAAAAAGGAAAAAAAAAAAAAAAAATTGGCAGTTATACTAACTGGGTAAGTGGCACAAATTGAATGTCTGTCTGCTACTGCGCAGCCAAAATTAATTTTGCATTCATTAATTCATGCATAGATAAATATTTTTTAACAGTGACCCTCTTAAGCATCTATATTTATTATGTTTTGCAGGTTTTCCCTTAAATCTGTATCGTCATCTGTGTCTCACTTGTATTTAACAACTCTAACAGCAGATGGAAGTTAACTGATTTTACACCTGCCCACACACTATATATCTCACCCAAACCGGATATAATAAATGAGCTTAATAAAGATGAGTTTTAGATGCTTTCACCACATTGAACTGTCCTACATTTTGAATATCTGTGCTGGGTTGTAATGTATTGTAATCGCATAATTTATAAAGTACAAATTAAATTTTTGCAGATAATTGTCTGTCAGTTAACAGATCAGTTGCTCTCTCCTTTTTTTTTATCCCCAAGCGGCTGCAGCTTCTGTTGCTGAACCCCCTGAAGGAGCTGTCTAACGTGCTGCATGCAGACATCCGCCAGAAACAGTTGGAGAGTGTCCTGCAGATCCTGCAGAGCCAGGGTGACAGCCTGGGGCCCGGGTGGCCCCTCGTCTTGGGTGTCATAGGAGCCATTCGCAATGATCAAGGGTAAGAGCACAAAGGAGGAGGTGAAGATAAATGCATATATTTTATTTCTTATACTGTTGTTACACTGAAAGTAATTCAACAAACCAAACGAACAAATGGGCCATGTGTCTTATTTTCCATCAGCGAGTCATTGATCCGAACAGCCTTCCAGTGCCTGCAGTTGGTGGTGACAGACTTCCTGCCCACCATGCCTTGCACGTGCCTCCAGATCGTAGTGGATGTAGCCGGCAGCTTCGGCCTGCAGAACCAGGAGCTCAACATAAGCCTCACCTCCATCGGCCTACTGGTTAGATAACAGATGTTTTTATCTTTGAGGGTTATGCTTAGACACACAGGCAGGTTTATTGATAGCAGTTCGTTTTCTGCTCTCACATAGAACGTACTGTAAAGATGCTTAGAAAACTTTTGACATCAGCAGTCTGCTGGGCTTTTCAGTGGCCACTAGTAGATTATGCGTGAATGTGTGTGTAACTATAAAGATGAAACATGTCTGTACTGACAGAGAAAGTTGTCATGTGAGGTCAGACAGTTTTCTTTTCCGAAGGAGTTTGAATGTGATTAAACAATTATAATATCACATGATCCTTTGTTTTGCATGATTGTATCTAATTTAACAGCACTCAACTGCTGCTCTGACGTTTTCTAGATATGTTGTACAGTATTCAGGACATGCAAAACCTGGTATTGATCTGTGGTTTGCAGGATTATTTCTCTGGGAGTGTGGCAGTTCCTGTGAGATTACTTTATGGTAATAGGATAGCTAAACCACCAGAAGCATTTTGCCAACCATCCTCTCCAATTTATCCCTTCCACTCCCGGGCCCCCAACTTCCCTTTTTCACCCACAGTGGAACATTTCAGACTACTTCTTCCAAAGGGGCGAAGCCATCACACAGGAGTTGGGGAGGGAGGAGGAAGCTCTGCAGAAGCAGGCCCAGGAGAGAGGAGAGACCCTGAACAGGCCATTCCACCCCGCCCCTCCCTTTGACTGCCTGTGGCTGTGCCTGTACGCCAAGCTGGGCGAACTGTGTGTCGACCCACGGCCCGCTGTGCGTAAAAGTGCTGGGCAGACATTGTTCTCCACCATCGCTGCCCACGGGACCCTGCTGCAGCAGCCAACATGGCATATTGTGGTCTGGAAGGTAGCATGCAAGAATTTGTCATTTGATATAATTTCAGTGGAGGAGGCTGTCGTCCATCTTGTTTGTACAAAAAAACTACAATACAGGCATTCATTCAGGGAAATGCTCCAAGATATTTAATATTGCCTCCAATTTTCTGTAATATATCAAAATTTAAAAATTTTCTTTTAGCATTATCTATACTTTCTGATTGCAACCGTAATTATTGTAGAAACAGCTCTAGATGTGCTTTCTTTGAAGAGCGGCCATTTCCAAAATGCACCAATATTCACTTTGCTGTTGGTTGAACTATTTCTGTGTCACCACTAGGTGCTGTTCCACCTGCTGGACTGCGTGAGGACGTCGTCCACCACAGCGGACAAGGAGAAGATCGAGTCTGGTGGCGGGAACATCCTCATCCATCACTCACGCGACACGGCGGAGAAACAGTGGGCGGAGACTTGGGTGCTGACGCTAGCCGGGGTGGCACGCATTTTCAACACAAGGCGGTATCTACTCCAGCAGTTAGGTGAGCCACTCATAATCTACGCTGATACTTAGCCAGTCTCTGATGCTGTTGTACATAAACTTAGAGTATGACACTTTGCTACAGGTTACCACAGGCACTAAGGAATTGTAAACAATAAAAATGACATACTGAAATGTATTCATAAATCTGTGCCAAGTGTAGCAGAAGTCCAGAAACGTTCTGGCTGTTTGTGCTGGTATATTACCACATATTAAATCATGTTAAACCCCATGCGGACAGGATTAATATTCCAGGGAGATACGAATGATAGAACGTGAGCTCCTCGTTAATTACTCTCATCTCGTAGAATAATATTTTAGCCAGTGCCAGTTTCCAACAGGTGACTCATTTCTAACACATTTCCAGCCTACTACGCATAAAATCACTTAGTGGAATAGAGGACACCTGTCCTTCCTACATAAAACCTAGGTAGAATAAATAACTAGCTGGCAATATAATATCAGTGTAACAGGGTCATATTCATATTAACACAATGTGATAAGAGGAAACCAGACACACCTGTGTAAGTGCTAATTGTCTTCCATCATTTTGCTGTTCATCTGCAGGTGATTTCTTCGAGGCCTGGGAGGTGCTGCTGAACCACATTCAGTCAGCCGCTCTGAGCAAAAACAACGAGGTCTCCCTGGCCGCCCTCAAGAGCTTTCAAGAAATCCTACAGATCGTCACACCTGTGAAAGACTCGGACAAAGCAAGTGACGCACTAGCTGCTATGGGCGTCCCCCCGGTGCTCATCGACCCACTCTCGGCGTCTGGCCCTGGCAGACCCCTGGTGCGCTCAGATTCGCTAGTTGAGCGGCTGACGCGTTATAATGGCGCAGAGCTGCAGGCCCCTCCCCCAGGGGAGGAGTCAGCCTTAGAGGACTCTGCATTGTGGTGGTCAGCGTGGAACACGTGGTATCGCACAGGAACGGACAGCACGAGGCCGCCCAGTGGCCCGACAGAGAAGCTCTCCTTTATCCCCAGCCAGCCCTTCCTCACAGCGTTGATACAGATTTTCCCAGCACTCTACCAGCACATCAAGGCCAACTTCAGTATGGAGGACCTGAAGAAGCTGGGGGTCATCCTCCATGGGGCTGTGTCTGTGCCTATCAGCAGTGATGCCTCACCTTTCATTCTCCCCTCCTACACTGAGGCAGTGCTCACCAGCTTACAGGAAGCTGTGCTCACCGCTCTAGATGTTTTGCAGAAGGTGGGCAAAGCACCTGTCTTATCAGTAAACAAAAGAAAAATGGTACCAAAAAGTCTTTTAGAGATCCCATATTGTATGAAGTGAGATTTTCATGTATTTTTTGATTATAAAGCAGGTCTATGGTCTATATTATTCTGTGAAAGTATCAAAGAGAGGCACACACCCTCCATCCTGATTCGCCTACCAACCTGTTGTTACTAGGGCTCCAGAGAGACGCCTGAGAGAGGAGATGTAAAACTACATTGAGACTGAGAGTTTTTGGTTCATAAAACCACAAGTGTATCTTCTTATGGATTTGCAGCATCCAAATGAGCCAAGTGGGTTGTCGTGGTGGCCTAGGGGCACGTACCACAATTTCTCAGGTTTCTTTAATTAAAGAATCCAAAGTTGTTTTTCAAATATTATAAAACAGAGAAAAGCAGGAAATCCTTAAATTTGAGAATGTGGAACCAAGGAGCCAGTTTTTATGCTTCTGCGCTGGTTGTCCGCCTCATAAATACGATATCTCAGGAACGGGAATTTTTTCTAATTTGGCACACACATTCATTTTTAGCTATAACTAGAATAAAAATACACTAGGGCTGAACAATTGATCAAAACATTATCGAAATATGGCAAAGTGCAATATTAAAATCACAGGAGCTGCAATTTTTTTTGATAAAGGTAAAATGTGTCACAACATACCATAAATGAAGCATTGTAAAGTTATAGAGATGCCGTGGCCTGCAAATCATATTCTCCAGATGTAAAGGAACATGCTTGTTTGGTACAAGACCCAAAAAGTTGTAAATCAAATGAAATGCAAAAATGATCATTCTAACTGAAATCGTAATCATAATCACATCACAATCGTAATATCTGCCAAAATTATCACAATATTATTTTTTTTTTTTTACATATTGTTCAGCCCTAAAATTCACTTAATACCTTAAATTCCTTTAAAGTCTTCTACATATATTATATGCGTCTGGACAGACATGGATCTAAACTGCAACTTGACTGGTCGGAGGAGGTGTAGAATGCAAGGTGTGAGTTCTAGTTCTTTGTAAAACAATAGCTTAGAATTGCTGACATTTTTATTTGACTGATAAAACATGTCCTTGTACCTTTAATTGACACCTTGAATCGATACTGTGACTCTAGTCCTCTCTGTCATGAATACCGTGTCTTTAAGAAATGCAACCTTTAGCACTACCTGTCGTCCCAAGCTTATTTCTTCCCATTTTGTGTCAACTCAGCCCAGGAAACGGTATGTTAGTCTGTTAAATTATGCAATATGCAGTCCCGCGGTGGATGTCAGCAGTGTTTGTTCCTCCCTCTCCCCCCCTGCTGCAGGCCATCTGTGTGGGCCCGGAGAACCTGCAGGTCATGTACCCGGCCATCTTTGAACAGCTGCTACTCTTCGTGGAGTTCTCCTGCAAGCCTCCTCAGTACGGCAGGATGGAAACCAAACACGTGGCCAATGCCAAATACAACCAGGTAGGGGGACATGGACTTGGCTGTTGGACTGCTTTGTTTTCATTTGCAATTTCTTTTTACAGTTCCTTTCATTAAAATGTTGGAGCGTGTACACTGTTATTCATCGCCCTTCTCTCTTCAGCCATTCTCAACAAGGTCATCCGTCTTCTTTGATGTTCATGAAGCCCCCCCCCCCCACAGTGTAGTCCTTATGAAGCCCCTATGGTGGCCTTTCATGAGATTGACAGGTTTTTCTGGACTCCCATTAGCAGCCCCGAGCCAAACCTTCCTCATATTTCCTCCGTCATGCTTCATCTTGCTGGCAACACGCCAGAGAAATGTTTCACTACTTTTCAGTTCAAACACAGTTTAAATTCATTAAAAAAAAAAAAAAAAAAAGAAAAGGTTATTTCCAAGGAACCCAGTGATCTTGAGCAAAATTACTTCATTTATGAAACCACAATCACCCACTCGTTTCTTCTCAAGTACAGAGGAGAGTCTTTTCACAACATTGTTCTGTATATATCAGTCTCTTTCTTACTCCCTGTTCTGGAAACCTATACAATCCAGCAGGTGCTGTGCCTTCAGGAGAATGCTGCAAGTCGTCTTGATCTAACTGGCAGTGCCGAGAAATGTTAGCGCTATACATGACAAGCCTCAAATCCTTACGTCAGCCTGTTAGTCCTGCATGGGGGGCCCAGACTCAGCTCCTATACTGGACATTTTTGTTGATCTGAATCGGCCTAAATTGTTTAAGCGAGAGGTTCAAACAAAATTCCCAACCAGCCAAACAAAGGTTATGGGTGGTCTGAACTGCCTTTTTGGCTTTAAGTAGTGTTGTCAGATGTCCTTGGTGCTAGGAGTGAGTGTTTTTGCCCTAAATTTGTCCTGATTATTGAAAATTATTTACCCAACATGCCACTGCAAATTTGATATAACTTCAAAACACCAGTTTAATTGCGATCTTCTCTCATTCTGTTTCTTGGGACTACTCACTGGATTACCATTTTAGATCCAGCTGTTTGCACCGGTGAGTTCCATCATCTCCTTCAGCCCCCCTCTATAGTTGTACTAAGCTGTGCTGAATGGTGATGACCTACCCTCTGCGGTAGGTGAGATATCACACCGCATGGTAGGCTCTCACGTCTCATCTGCATCTCTCACTCACTCCATGCTCCCCCTCTCTGCCTGCCACTAACTGGTGGTTATTGCCTCTGTGTGCACAGTCCCTGTGCAGTTCCATTTTCAGTTGATTTTGTGTTTTTTGGTGATGTTCATATACACACGTGTGGTCCCGTTTATATTTCTTAAAGACACACTTTGTGACATTGAGTCTTTTTTTTTTTTTTTTTTTTTTTTTTTTTTTTGGCTATAACATTTCAGCTGTACTCATATAAGCCTACCAAACCTTTAAGCAGACTAATTGTCACTGTGATTTTAAAACAAGTGTGTGTTACTTCTGCAAAGTGTGCCTTTAAAAACTGCTTTCAGTGTGGCTCTCCCAAAAAGTAGGGATATTGGTTTTTCCAGATTTGTTTGACTAATGTTAGTTCTTCTTGTTAAACCTTCTCGCCCTGCAGGCCGAATGGGTTGCCTTAAACTATGTGCCCTTTGCTGAGCGCTCCTTGGAGGTGGTGGTGGACCTGTACCACAAAACTGCGTGCCACAAAGCTGTCATCAATGAAAAGGTCCTGCAGAACATCATCAAGGTATTTTCACCAGGATTGGGTGTTCAGTTTCCATGGTTACGAAACTCCTAGTTCAGTCTTGGAATTGATAGACTTGTTAGGGAAAAAAAAAAAAATCAACAAAAAATATGTTGGATTAAATGAATCTCAAAACATATGACCAGAATCAAAGCACTTCTAAAGTGTTTTTCACAAGCGTTTCGCATTGAGTCGTAACTATGTTTATATGGTTATGGTTTTTGTTAGTTTTTTTTAGCGCTGACCCATGAGGGCAGAAGTTTACTTCCTCTACATGACTGTGTACTGGTCGCCATTAAGCACCAGTTATTGTTGAACGCTGTGCAGTGATAAAAATGTTCTGTGGTGGTAGGAGGTTTTGCAATTTAAAGAACTGCTGCTGCACCGTTCAAATGGATCAAATAACTGTATATATCTGGAGTTAGTTTCTCATAGTGACAAACCCACAGAGAATTATCACCCGACTCTGCATTTCACCTAAGCTCCACTAAGCCTTTTAGCATCTTTCATCTCATTGTTTCTCACTGCTCTCTGTATGTCATGCATCTGTATGGGAATGACAATAAACCTAAACTTGAGTATCTGTTTTCAGCAAAAAAGCTTTAAAACCCACAGTCAAAGTTGGCCACTACAGTAGCCAGTGAACATAATGGAGTATTTAGCAGTTAAAGAGCCAAGTAATTCCTTCAGGACCTGGTGGAGCGCAAAATGGAGCGAAAAGGACGGTGAATATTGGACTTACATCCACGGTGCCCAGAACCATGACTTAGAATTAAATTCCAATTTTGATCAGTGTCTGCTGGATGTTTAAAAAGGTAACTGTTTGCTGATGCAGCATATCATCTTTGAGGTGATAATACGTCAGTGTTGTGTTTATAGCTTGTTGCGCTTCCCCCCCAGTGGTCAAACAGTCAGTTTTTGATGGCTTAAACAAAAAGATTCACAGCAGACAGTTAAGAAGTATTGGATAAATAAAGGAAGTGAGTCATTTTGTTCAGTTCAGTTTTGTCTTCTAACAGCCTCTAAGGGGCAGGCATGGATTAACCATGACTGAGTGAGGAAGAGACTAAATGAATGCTGTGAGTGAGTTACTTTCTGAATCCAAGAGAAGCTTTGAATGTAATAAGTGTGGTATATTTTGAAATCACTAATTAATTCTGTTTGCTGTCTGAGGACTCGGTGAATGTCCAGCAGCCTCTGGGCAACTTTCACTTTACTTGTCTCTGACCTGACAGCATTAATCTCAAGACTTACAACTTCCATGCAGCAAATGTGCCAAGCAGTTGATGCCCAAAAGTGTTAAGATTCCCAAACCTTTTTTTAATGCATTCTGTCAAAAACCAAAAGATTTTGTTAGTGCAAGTCATCGGAAGGGTAAACTTCTTAATCTGACATTTTATCCAGTTTCTGACACCTGCATTCAATTGCTCTTTTCCCATAGTATGTTCATAGGAAACCCCAAGCAGAAGAGAGTGTATTTGCCAAGGAACTATTACGAAGGTTCCCTACAGACAGATCCAAATCTCTCTCCCACCCCTTTTTTGTCTCCAAAACAAGAAAGCGATACTTGTAAAACCTCAACCTTGGGGAACCCAGCTGTTCTCTGAAAAGAGGACTTGGTCGAAAAGATGCTCTATTACATTTCCTGATTTTGTAGAATGAAACTTGAAGTGGCTCTGCCTGGTGCAAAAATGTCTACAAATACTGCTTTGATGGTAACTCTGTATTAGAGTCCTTTTACATTTTAGTATTAAAGACAAGAGGGTGAAAGGCTTTCAGGTTACTCCAGTATGTTGTAAAGATTTTACCTTGAGGTGTTTCATTCTCACGATCTATCGCTTTCCCTGTCTCTTCCTTTCTTTTTCCCTTCATCCTCAAGACTTTAAGAATGCCCTTGGGTTTGAAGTATGCTTGTCCATCGGAGAGCACCTGGAAGCTCGCCGTTTCGTCTCTGCTCAAGGTGTTGTCCATTGGACTGCCGGTGGCACGCCAGCACGCCTCGTCTGGGAAGTTCGACACCATGTGGCCAGAGCTGGCCAATGCCTTTGAAGACTTTCTCTTTACCAAAAGGTATAGATTAAGAAAGCCTCAAGCTTAGATCTGCATTTCTATATATGAATATTTTTGGAAAGTCTGAGTAGGAAGCTCATTGTTTTGGTTATTTTCCTTTTGTAGCACACCTCCAGATAACCTGTCCATCCAGGAGTTTCAGAAGAATGAAGCTATTGATGTAGAGGTAAATACCTGTTTCTACCATCCGGTATGTCAACATGATTTGGTGAGTTCACCATTGTCAGCATCACCATTGTGTCCTCTTCATTTTAGGTGGTTCAGCTGATCAGCACAGAAATTTTACCTTTTGCCAATTTCATCCCCAAAGACTTTGTTGGGCAGATCATGGCTATGCTCAATAAAGGTTCCATTCACTCACAGTCTCCTTCGTTCACAGGTAAGATGTGACTTTGGCAGCTAAAATTAATCCAGCTATATTTTTAACTTGTATTTCTGCCACTAACGGGACAGCAGGGTGGACAAGAGCTGTTTAGACATTGTTGGAGGAATCTTACTGTGATCAGGCTTCGTTGCAAAAGCCCTCCCTGTGGCTCACCAGCAACAATGGCTCCTGTCAAACTCTTCATGTGTTGAGCAAGACAGTAAAACCCCTTCTGTGCACTCATTGTAAATCACCCCAGAGAGTGGCATCTGCTAAATGCCTGAAATGCAAATGGTTTTCTTTCGACAGAGGCAGAGATCGATGTGCGGATGAGGGAGGAGTTTTCCAAAGTCTGCTTTGAGACACTGCTGCAGTTTTCCTTCAGCAACAAGGTGTCCACCCCACAGGAGGGATACATCTCTCGCATGGCGCTTTCTGTTCTCCTCAAGAGGTCCCAGGATGTTCTCCGGCGCTATGTGGAGGACGAGAGGTTGAGTGGACGCTGCCCCTTGCCCAGGTAAACCTTTCCCTACACCTCTCAATACAGAACCACACGGTGCACCAGCAGAAACACCTGGGTTTTTTTTTTTTTTTTTAAACATGTCTTTGGACACATATCTTCATCAGGAATTCAGCTTCAAACTGTTCCGACTGTCAGCTCCATGATTTAACCACTGAGATATTGCAATGCAAAACCAAGACCACCCCAGCTCCATCCATCATTGTTCTGTTTCTCTTTTGTAAACAACACAAAACCACTATACTTATATCCAGTTTCACACACTGTGTTTTAGTGTTGGGTGTAACTCTTAACTGCAATAAATTGTTTTTCTAAGACACGATAGAAGTTAAATGGTGCCCACGGGGAAATTGCACCATTAGTACAGAAAATGGGATGATGGGGGAGTTGAGAAAAATCGGATAATTAGAATGTATGCATGAACAGCAAATGGAAGGGTTGCTTAAAAACAGCCGATCAATATTTTGAACACTAGCATATATATGAATGTTAAGAGTGAGAAAATCATTGATTGTATTATCAGAGCATGTAAAAAAAAAAAAAAACAGCTTAACTGGAAGAGCAAAATAAGCATGCCAAGAAAATATGAAAAGTAACCAATTGTTTTTACAAAGAAATTGATAATATAATACAAATATTATATGTGCTACACTGAGTTCACATAAATTTGACGACTTGTACACACCGGTCAAATATTTATTCAGGCAGATTTTTGATTTAATCAAACTACTTCAATAAAAGTGTCAAACAAGGGCTTCATATCTCTTAGGTTAAATACATATTATTGATAATTATTAATATTTGATAAGCAAGAAAAATAGGCCTGTGGCCCAAAAGACTAGATAAACTAAATCAGAAGACAAAGTTGAATACCCTGTGTTATCATGGACACACTGTAATAATTTGCCTACTATCTCCTGTATAGTGAGAGAAAATGAAATGTGGTAGCTATACAGTGTAATCATATAAAGTCCCTCAGACCGTCAGTCACCGTTTCCATGAACTTTGCTAATTTCATTCTGTATTAGCTTGTTTGTTTAAAGGAGCTATTTATAAGTTTTGCTATTGCTACATAGCTAGCATTAACATTCCTTTATTCACCAAGAGCTGTCTTCAGATGTGGAAAGCAACACCAGTGTTACCTCTTGTCTTTATCACATCTTTTCCTCTACTGAAGCTAGCTGGTGCTAACCAGCTAGCCCCGGCCCGTCTCGTCACTGAAGACATAGCGCTGCTCAGTGGGGGGATTATAACCTCTTGTATTGTAAAGACAACAATGGCTGAAGCTCTTGTCAAGCAACAATCACCACCACTTGCTTCCAGCAAGAAATCACGTTCAGCTGCAGAGAAAACTTACAAATAGTGGCTTTAATTGTAACTTTTTCTGTCATCATTTCACTTATAAGGGTGTTCCTTGTTTTTTTTCCACTTGTCCCACAGTTGGAGCATCTACAGGTTTTCTGTTCTGCATGTCACAGTAGCTAATGAGGGTCTGTGGTCTTTTTTCATTTTAGGCAACAAGTGACAGAGATTATCTTTGTCTTGAAAGCTATCAGCACTTTGATGGACTCGCTTAAAAAGACGCAGCCCGAAAATGGTGAGTATCAAACTGTGTCAAGGATTAAATAGATCTTGGAAAGAGGAGACATAATGGAAAAAAAATACAATAATGCCACCATATCTATCATCTATTCATTTCAGATAAATGTGTCAGAGTACAGTTGGGACCGTTTTTCACATGAGTTTTATCTCTAATCTCGGTAGAACTGTTTATGTTTCCAGCAAGGTCAATTACAAGAAGTGATTTTTTTTTGTACCGCAATAGATTGAAGAGAGACAAGTGAAATTGCGTTTTTGAAGTGCCCTTCAAGATGTTTGCATTACATTGCCCTTTATTCAGAACAAAACTCATTTCCATATGCCTGTGGGAATTTTATCAAGGAAATTATTTCTTTGATTGCCCTCTGTTACAGTTTATATTCTCTTTCTTCCTCTCCCTCCCATCCCCAATCCTCCTTTGTTTTTTTCTTCCTCTTCCTCTGCGATTCTTTTGTTTACCGCCTGCAGTGGATGGCAACACATGGGCTCAGGTGATTGCCCTGTACCCCACGCTGGTAGAGTGCATTACATGCTCCTCGTCTGAAGTGAGCTCAGCCCTGAAAGAGGCCCTTGGGCCCTTCAAAGACTTTATGCAGCCACCCGTCTCCAGAGTCCAGAACGGAGAGTCCTGACCAGGCTCGCGCTGAGATCATTGTTTTTTTTTATTATGAAGAAGTCTTGAATGTGTCTTCTTGACCCACGTGCTTCACAAGCGCACGGACATGAACTCCATGTGAGACCCATCTACGGTGACATGAAGCAACCCACGGTGAACAGAGATTCAAGGCCCGCTCGGACCACATCAATGAACCTGACCTTCATACGCATCATCGTATGCTTCTCATGTGAGCTGATAACGCCTCTGCCCCCTCCATTCTCATACAGACTGGCTGCACTCTTGTGTTAACTACACAGATTAAAAAAAAAAAAAAAAATTGCAGTGTTGCCTCTGGGTGTGTGGTGATAGTGTTGATGATGTAAACAAAAAAAGAGACAAAAACTGGGGCTTTATCAGTCTTAAAAATACACTTAGACTTTTGCAACATTTTCAACAGTGAGGATTTTATGCAAGAAAACAAATCTTACTGTAACATTCCATGTCATCTTTAGCCAGCCATCTGAGAAGGGATGTACTTGTCTGTATAAAATAAATGGGACAATTCTTCAATCAGCTTTGCGCTGTGAGTGTGCTCAATTACAATGTGCGTTAAGTTCTTTACCAGATCACAAGTAAATCCATTTAAAAAATCTCTTTATTAATATCAAGTGTCCATGTCCCTGCAACATTCCCTTTTATTTAATATATTTATATTTGTTGTGTCCTTGAAGGCTGAACCTTGTTAAAATGTCACCACCACCATGGACATAAAGCTATTATAATGCATCAAGATAGCCCTGATTCAGATTTTGATATTAAGGTGTGATATTAAACAGGTAACATTTTTATTTTCTCCCCCAGTGTTAATATTTCAGATGTGAAGTTCAGGGACAATTTGATAAGAATATTGTAAACGTTTGGGCTCAGGTACTAATTTTTAGTCTCTGAGTCTCTTCTACTTTACTGTAAACTCCAGAAACAAACCAAAAAAAAACCTCTTTACATTTAAAATCCTTATGCAGAGCACTTATACACAAAATGACATTGATAGCCTTCAGGGACCTACGGGCTCCCTCTCAATGTCCCCTGGAGGTCCCCGAGCCCTAGTTTAGGACCATTCAGTAGGTCATATGAGGGGAAAGGACCGTTTAGGGGTTTGCACTGAAGAAAAGGGAGGGAGGGAGGGAGGGAGGGATGAGGAGGAGGAGGAGGAGGAGGAGGATAAGGAGGAGGAGGGAGGGGGAGGAGGAGGAGAGCGGAGGGAGCAGGTCTGCTTGGGCGGGGTTTCCCTCTTATTTCAAGTCTGCACAGAAGAGCAGCGACACGGGAGAGAGAGGACGGTTCATCCCCGGCTGCATGGGAATGTCGCTGTAGTCGAGACGGTGCATCTCTTGAGCTCTACGATATACATGTATATTTAAAAAAAACAATAATAATAATAATTTTTCGTTTTTTTGTTTTATCAATATCGTCGTTTTCGTCTTTCTCTCGCATTTTGACCAGGCACTGGCTGAGGTAGTAGTTTGTGCTGTTGGTTGGGTTGTGACACTGCCCGCTATGGAGATGACTGCGCAAGCTACTGCCTTGCTAGTGCTGGTGCCTCCACTTCAGCCGAGGGAAAAAAAAAAAAAGCCCTGCTCACAACGCTGTTAAACGGTTTTTCCAGGTAATGCACGCCGTTAGTGTTGCAACTAGCCACCGTGTTATATCTGAAGCTGTGATTTACTGCTTTTAAACGGACAATAGCTTGTGGTTGCATTGTTGCATTTTGAGCTGAAACCGTTTCAGAACTGTATCATGTGTCATCCAATAAAATAGTGAATGACTGTGCGGGAAAAAAAAGGACTTTGTTGTATGCAGTTTTAATTTTACACAGATTTAAGTTCATTAACATGTATTTGATTTTTAACTGGTACCATGATGCGTTTTTTTTCTTGCAGGATGAAGGTGAAATCTTGCATGTGTTAGATTGTCCTCTTTTTATATGCAAGTTTTAATAATGTGGTATGGACATTTTTAAAATGCACGAGCAAGTCGTATGGATTTGCATAGTTTTCCACCACCTCAGGCAGAGTGGGCTGTATAGAAAGCATGTAGGTCAAGTACTGTTGCTATGAGGAGAGGAGTGACGTGGCTCCCGCTGCCCACAGAGGTATCCTACAATACATCTGCTCTGATACACACAATCTGGCTTTATGGCTCTCCCTCCTTTGTTAATAATGCTGCATACCATCAGACACCGGGGCAGATAGTGCGTGTTTGTGTGTGTGTGTGTGTGTGTGTGTGTGCTCCTCCTGCATCTAAACACCTCTCTCCTCTATGCAGGGCACAGCTTAGACATAAATCTGTGCAGCGCTGTTGGCACTGTTCACCAAATAATCTGATTATTATGCTAAATCTGGGTGGTGTGTGGCACAGTATTTGAACTGTATGCTGCGCACAGACAGCACATGACTTAACCCCCAGGTCTGGGAGCAGAGCGCTGATGTGGGTCATGCGTTGTGAGTTAACCTTTGAAATCCTCCCTCTGGTGCCCAACAGCATCTGGCTGCTCTGTATCACATTAGTATGGTCAGTCAATGGTCTCGTGATGGGGGTGGGGACCGGAATGGATAATGAGCTTGGATTGGCTGTAGGGGCCAGGCAGCACTGGGTCGATGAAACCGTGCGAGGGCTGCAGTCTTGAGTTCAGACCCCCCATAGCCCAGAGGAGAGCACACCGCTCATTCAGTGACTGACTGAAGATTGAATCCTGCATTTGACCTTCCAAGGATACTCCCATTAAATATTTATGAGTTCACACATGATGGTGTGTTAGGCAGAGTTATGTTCATCCTGGGCTACAGTTCCTCCCACTAGCATCTGTCCTGATATTACACAATAAATTCTACTCCAGCTACTCATTGTAGAGAAACACGTAGGTTGAAAGGAGTGACTTCTTTTCCCTTGCAAAAGAAGCTGACTAGTAAACAAACCACAGAGGGGACCTGTAGTTACTGTCAAGCCTGTTGAGTAGTTGTCTACAGGTTTGCCTTTAAATATATTCAAATAAGTGTAAGAAATTCAAGTAATCCAGCCTCCAGGGTAAACCCAAACATCATTTATCACATTCTGACGGTACAGAGACGCAGCCTATGGACCAGTGAGCAGTGCAGAGGCAGCCCACGTCCTCCTCATCCATCTTGTGTCAAAGCTCTCATTTGAGCCGGGCCGCAGATAAATCATACTTGAGGCAGCCAAAGCCCTAAAGCAGTAAATTAGAGCCCCCGCTGGAAAATCTGAACACTCACGTGGGGTATCACAGCTGCACTGCTGAAGCAGCCGCACCTTTGTCCTGACAGGACGGTCGACCCTCGAGAGAGTGTGTGTGTGTGTGTGTGTGTGTGTGTGTTGGGGGGGGGTTAAAACTGACATCTGCCAATTATTTCCTCAATTAATTGATTAATAGTCTGGTATATAAAGGAAAACATCGTAAAAATGCCCATCACAAAATCCTAGTGCACAAGGTGATACCATTAAATGTGTTTTATCTGCCCAACAAACCAAAACCCACAAATATTCCATTCATTATAATGTGAGACCAAGAAAAGCAACAGATTGTCAAGGTTAAGAATCAAGTATTTGGCATTTTTGCCTGAGAAAAGACTTAAACAATTAATCAGTTTTCAGTTACCAATTCATTTCTTTCAAACAAATAGTTGATTAATCGACCAGTAATTGCAGCCTTATTCTTAAAGTCGACAAAATTGATGGACATAATTAATATGTAACTATTTAAATTATCCATGAATAATTTTTGCAAGTAAAATACTAATATTTGCTGCTACTAGTTTCTCAAATGTGAGTAGTTCATGACTGGGGAATTTTCAAAGTGATGGGCAGAAAAAAATGATAATGAAAATGGTTTCAACCCGATTTGGAATGCAGGAGGAAATGTATGTCAAAAAAAACAATATGAGAAATCAGCATCTATTCACTTAATCCTCTGACAGGAGGCTTTAGGGCTGTGGCTTCAGCCATCCCATTTGCACTGCAGTGAGAAACAGCGTCACCTTCTCCAGTACAGGAGATGAGTATCCGCTGCAAGCCCACTCAGCATCTCCCTCAGATCTATCCACGGGTGGGGTGGGAGTGCTGTGACCTTGGAAAAACAAGCCACCCACAGGATTGACTGTGTCATCATTGCCGTCATCCAATCTGGACCACACACACGTGTGGAGAGTGGGAGTGGAGTGCCAGATCAGTGCTTGCCTGAATGGAGGAGGATGCGGTGCTGGCCTGTGGGGACCAGATGGCCCTCCAGCTCCTGTAGAGGACCCAGGAGTGTGAGACTCCTACAACAGCACTATGATCCTCTGAGTGTGTAAAGGTGTGTCTATGTGTTTTACATGCTTGTACCATAATATCCACCTGTTGATAGGATAACATGAATTGAAAAGCGAGGTATAAAAGTGATTTTTTTTTTTTTTTTTTTTTTTTTTTTTTACAACTGTTGACGTGGGTGGTCCGTATATCTTTCCTGGCTCTCTGCTCTCTTAATCCTCAGAGCTTTTATTTTCCACCTTGTATTTTGTTTACTTGCATACTTCATTTTTAGCTTGATTAAAAAACAAATTTTACAAAAAAATAACAGAAAGGTGGGACAAATAAAAGAGGTAATAACAGGAATAAGGTAAATTCAGTCAAAATGACCTGCACACATTTAGCTGCATTGTGTAGCACTGCTTATTAATTAGTCTCAGGTGCAACAGTCTGACTGATTGAGCTCACTGATACAAGTCAGATGTGCGTGGACTTCGTGAAACTTCATCTCCCCCACTTCCCCAGCACAAAACAGTAAGTTTGTATGTTCTTATCAATGCTTTCCCAGTGATCCCAGTTGTATATACCTCGATGTTTAAGAGTTAAAAATCCTTCGTAAGGAATTTTTAAAAAGAAACAAAAGGATATCCAATAGAAAGGTCTTTTTTACAGAGGACATTTTGACACGTAACAGAAGAAAGAACAGGTGTAAATAATAAACTAAACGATGGCCGACTTCCACTGAACTCCCTCTGTTTCAGGGTCTTATGTTGGCTCACTGTCATTGTTTACTGGGATGATAACAGTCATCGTTAATGTTATGAGTAACACCTGTGCTTCTCACTGTGACAGTTCAAAATGTCTGCTGTGAAAAACCTGCTGTTTTAACCCGCTGTCACCACAGCTCCAACTGACATCAGCAAATGTATATTTTTATGTTGCCTATAATCTATAGGACTTAAAGTATCGGGTAGTGGATAGTGTTTGACACATAACTGCCACCACCTGTTGATATTACAACAATATGATTTACACCAACCAGTCTAAGGTGTGGCAGTGAAAGCTGCTTCTCTCTGACTATGACTAGTCAAGGTTTCACATTGTTAGTATTGTAGTTGGTATAAATTCTGTTTGAGGTGTTTCCACCTTTTCAAAGAATACATTCTGATGAAGAAATGAAAAGTTGGCAATGGGCTGAGGCAAAAATAAGCCAACCAATACTCACCTTCAAAGGGGGTAAAAAAAAAAAAAAAATCTCTATGGGACACTGCACCAAAGAGTAGTGAATAGTTGTCAGGTGTCAAAAACCCGCCAGGTTTCCCTTTACCTCTCTACAGCATAAGATAAAGGAATGCATCATTCTTTTCATACCATACCTCTGTCCTGAACCATGAAAGCTTAACCCTGAATTTGATTTACACCTTTGTTCTCAGGTATGTTAAGTATTCGGTGTCGCACTATGTCGGTGGAGTGGAGTAGAGTGAAACATGGCAAAAGGTGCATCTTAGAGTAAAAGGAAATCATTCCCCATTATTCCACACCCGCTCTCACTCAGTGAATTTGAGAGAAAGACCAACTGAAATAGGGATGAACATCTCTTGCACTTTTTCTCTCTTTGTTATCAAGTTGTCTTTCATCACTTCTGGGTGTTAGTGCTTCAGTGTCGAATTTCGCCCCTCGCAGCAGTCTACACCATGAAATCTTCTATCAAGCGACTCTGTGAACTGATACCCTTCATCCTTCATCCACATATTGCTTTGGGACTCACTTGACACAGTTTGTCTGACTGGTGATGGCCATTCTATAGAGTTACTGGAGTGTAAGGGAGTGAGTTTGTCCCTATTCAAGTTCCTACAGAGAGTTTCTTTTAAGAATTGCATTTCCTTTTTGGACATGACGGTAAAAAAAAAAAAATCTGCAGTGTAACAGTACAGACAGGTCATGACTGGTTCATCTCTTAAAATAAACTAAAACTACGTCCTCTTTCTTACATGGCCGTCGTTGGGCCTGGACATTAAGTGTTGAGCAACCTTTATGTCATTTTCCCCATTTGTCTTTTTACTCCCTTGAACTTGTCACTCACATCTTGTTTACCTGTCTACTACGCAGTCAAGCACACCGACTTTTCATCAGCAACACAGCAGAGTAACATGAAAGAAAACGTGAAAAGGTCAGGTATTGTCATTTTTTTTTAATAGAGCAGGAAAATGAGCATTTTAAACTTTTTTTTTTTTTTAATTTTTAAATTTTTATACTGTTCCCAAATTTTCAAAACGGTACAAATTACTTATTTTCGTTTCGGTAAGATGTACATCACTTACAGTAAGAGAGAGGAGAGAAGTGTCCACTGAAAAAAGTTATTTACATTTATACATTTAAATTAAGTTACTCTGTTCCACGTTTCACCAGCTCGGACCGCTCGCACGGCAGGTGAGATACAACATTTGTGCACAATTAGTAGTAGCTGGAAAGTACAAACTAAACTAAATGAGCTAAAATGTGGAAAAACCACTGAGTCCGGGAACAATATCGATTGTAGTGACACGTAAGGTTAAATGTTGTCAATATAATTGTCTGCAATGATGTTCGATGAATTCTCACTGTTAGAGGCACCTGCTATTCATGAGGATGAGTTTATCTTAATACGGTTGATATATCAAACAGATACTGACGAAAGGTAAAATGAGTGCATGACTGTGGGGAGCTCCTTTTTTCTGCTTCGATGCTTTGCTGAAAACATTTTTACCAATCTTGCAGACACAGGAGCAAATATGAGAATGTAACTAAATAATGGCACAGGTAGCAGCTGAGGATGCAGCCAATGTGGCGTGCAAACAGCCACTTAAAGAGGACAACGACAAGGGAAGAAAATGATGAGGTAGATGGCTGATGGTGAATAAGTGCAACGGAAAGACTTGATTGTTTTTTTTCCCCTCTTAAAGCTGAATTAATATAAAAGCTGGGCTAGATTAAAGAGTGTAGTGAGATGTTGTAAGCAGGGTGAACAGGACTCCTACTGTTTGTGTTCTTCATAAATGTGTTTCAAAGTTTTTGTTAATAGTGCGTACATTATTGCAACGCAAGGGATACAAATGAACAAAAAACCAGCTGCAGCATTAGGAGAACCAGCTGATGGACTATCTACAGAGGGCTTACAAGTTAATTTTTCCTCTCAACAGACTAACAATTGCAGACGACTGAACCTGGCTACATCAAAAACCTACATGGAACAGAGGAGGAATGATTCATATATACACGACATCAGTCTTCAGGTTCGGTTTTTTTTTTTTGTTGTTTTTTTTTTTTTACACTGTACACGTGTTCAACCAAACACACTTATCAAGTATGTTGTACCTGGGAGTATTTACATTTTCACATTTATATATATATATATATATTGTGCATTAGTTAGTAACAGCAATCCTGAGATGCATATTACCATCTCGTCCATGAGAGAACGTGCTCTCAACCTTTTGCATTGCTTCACAACAAAGTTCATGATGGCTTCCTCAGTAAAACACAGAAGATTGGGGGTAAGAAATATCAGTAGTTCAACTTCAACTTTTCATGATTCAGTTTTCTGCAGTAGTTTCTTTTCTGTTAAAAAAAGGACCAGACAGAAAGAAGGGATACGATCATCCCCGGATGATCAAGGGGGAAAACAGCCTGGTCAGAAATCCCGTCTCTGACTAGAAACGTCATGGATCCCTCAGCAAATGAGGAAGTCCACACTAAAGCACTTTTAACAACAGAGCACAAGGGACGTGGGAAACTGTAGAAGTGAAGTTGGGAGTTCAAGGCAGGGTTATATTTTGGTGGTGGTGGTTGTAGTTACGCCGCTCGGCTAATTCTGCTTGTTGCCGTACATGAGGGGAATGATGTAGACAGAGATGTCATCTCCGGAGCCTAATCTGTCGTTGGATATCCTCCAGCCGCGATCCTTCAGCACCCCTCGTGCTCTCATGATGAGGTCTTGAGCTGCCATTGTGTACCTGACATAAGAGAAGTGATAAATGATTAAGGCGTAGTCTTGGCATAGTGATAAACAAAGAGATAAATGGTCGAATCTGATAATGATTATGCACAGTATTTGACTAAGTACATCTGCCTGCAGCTAGACGAAATTAAAAAAAAAAAAAGAAATCAGTAAATGTTAAGATCAACTTTTGAAACTAAGCTCACAGGAGAAGAAGAGTCAGAGCGCCTCATTAATAGTCTTACAAGCTTTTCCTTGACATCAGAGAAATGACTTATCTAAATGTTTGGAAATTTGCATAATTACAACAAGATAACAACGTTCATCCTCTCCAAATAAGACGGGGTGAGAGGAAGTTCAGCCCTGACTGGCGGCTGCAGCTGTGCGATGAGTGAACATGCCTGTGCTGATCATCGGGGTCGCAGTTTGCCAGGAAACAGGTGACTGCTTCAGCTACTTCCTGGTTGGAGAGAACGTCCCACAGACCGTCAGTTCCCAGCACCAGAACATCATCGGCTCCGTGTTCACACTGCGCCAGTGGGTAAACTCTGACCTGAAGGTGAGGGGGTGGAAAGACAACGAGGATTGAGAGATGTGCATGGTTTCTAGGAATCACTTGGACCTGAGTTGCGTGCGTGTGTCTTTGTGTTAGTTTCACATAAAAGGTTATCTTTAACCTTAAAGGGTAAGTTAAGCCAAATTGAAAAAATAATCATTTTCTTACTTTTCCAAATATCTCAAGAATTATTTGTCCAGGCTTTGAGATATTTGCTTATAACTTTTCTGCCTCCACCTCTATAGAGTGCTGCACTAATGTGTCCTAAAACCTGAAAAATTAGTTAGCATGTTAGCGATGATTCCCTCATCCCAAAGTCTATGGGTTTTTTGAATGGGTTTTTGGTTAGATTACTAAAATAAGGTCTGTGGTTAACAGACATTTTCACGTTTAATTCTACGACATAAAATACGTCGGTAAATATCCCAATCATTATTTCTTTGAGCTTTTACTATTCTTAAAAAAAGGCCGGTTGCTAAGAAGTGGCTAAATGAGACTACAGAGGTTGTCGGGGACGTTAAATGTCATCATGCCAAACACAAATACTGATCCACTCACCAGTCCACCTTTACAGCCTCACTGTGTTTATACTTTACGTTAACACTTTTGCAAACTATTACTAACTTTGTAAGAGGAAAGGTTGTTGTATTAGAGGTAAGCGCTAAATCAAACTACAAGTTGGACGTTTTGTGGTAGTGAATTTGAAGTCATGCGACTTTGGTATAGTTTATTCATTGCCTAACATTAGCTTCTGGCAATTGTATTTAGGCTTAAAAAAATCATAAAGCATTATAAACTTATGTTTGTAAGAGCTTATTTTCTGCAATATAATAATAAGCCATTGTAAAAAATTCCTTTGTCTTTCTGTTGAGGGAATCAGCATGACGCTAACATCTGGGTTAGAATGAGTTAAGAATTAAAATACATCATCCCTGCAGCACTCTACTGTAAACGATTAGTATGGAAAATCAATGCGGGACCTGCCATGTATTATCCTGACTAATGGAGACACTGTGGAGCACCACAAATAATACTGATATCTCCAAATCTTTGAAAATAAAACCAAAATCTCTCGGAGTGGATTGATAACAACAGAAGTAAGTGAGAAAATTATTTTCCTTGATTTAAGTGAATTGAGCATTTAAGCCCAATTTTCTTGTCACATCGTCCTCTGTGTATTTTTCTCAAAGCAATTGATGGCCTCAATCTTTAAAAGACACGCTTAAACAAAGAGATGTTATGTTACTGTGGCAACCCAAACTCTCAAATTACTATGGTTGAACAAAAGCATACTCTGAAATGGCATGCAAAATAATGCCCACAGGCCTTGGACAGCAAAAAAAACAAAACAAAACATAAACCAAAAACCTTAGTTAGCCTCAGCTTCATGTAATTCCTTCCACGGAGGAGTTGCCCGTTCACAGCAGAAACACCAATCTACTGCGGAGGCAACTGAGAAAACAGCACAGCGTGACCACAGTGCCTGTGAAAGCCGTAGTAAAGGAACCAGAATGACCTCTGTGTGGATCATGAGCCTCCATGTAGTTGTAAAACCTTTTGATTTAAGTTAAGCTTTGCAAGAAAGAAAGGGAGCAAGGTTATCAATCCATGAGATCCAAGAGATGGTAGTTCTCAGAATCAATTTCAAAACAGATTTGAAACAGCAGCAAAATCTCTCTGGATGACGGGTCATGACCATAGCATTTGATTTTTTTGACTCAACGCTCACGTTTGATCTCATGAATATGATTTGGTGACTCCAAATGTCAAGGTCAGCTTTTTTCTTAGCTTTTTTTCTTTATATCCTGTGAGCACTCAGTATTTATATCTTGGCAGAAACTTTTTTTTTTTCACAAACCCTGCACAGCGCAGTCCCACCTCTCCCACATACATGATTTCTTTATATAGAAACTGTTTATTTTTTCCTACATCTAACATCCAGTGGGACCTCTACTGCTCAGGTCTGACATGTCGTACATATACCAATAGTGTGTTAATGCCCTGTCTGAAACAATAGCGACTTCAGGGGTCTTGGGAGGGGAAATCGGAAAAGAAATTCAAGATCAAAAAGCGAGGTTGAACTATGACTGAACTCAGAGGGCGATGAATTAAAGATCAAGAGAATTCATCGGCTTCATTACTACTGCAATCGTGCAGTAGACACAGGGAAGGAAAGGAGTCATTGGAGAGCGACGGCTGGTGGGGAATGTTAATGTGCAGGTTGACCACGCAGTTCACAGTGTGGACTGTGAACAGCCAAAAGGCCTTTTACCTATTGTTACCTACGCACTCTCATTTTATCAGGAGGTCATGAGGTAAAATCAAAGGAAAGATCCACCATAAAATACTGCAACACTGTGAACTTCCTGCTATTGATGCTCTGAGTTACATTTCCTTTATTCTGTATTGCTCACACGTCGATGACCTTCGCAACAACTGAATATTAATATTATTAGTTAGTAATAACAGTTACAAACATGAGTTTCCGTCCCTCCAGATCAATTTTAAAATGTCACTTTTTGAAGGAACAAATCCGGAAAAGAGGAGACACAGATTTCTACACCAAAACGCATACCAACAAAAGTGTTACAGGATGTGTGTGTGTGAGTTGTCTTATCTTTGTTTACCAACCTTTTTGTGAGCAAAAAGTAAAAGATACGTACTGTTCAACTTAAATAATAGAAATGTAGGAAACCATTGATCCGAAGTTTCACAAGAATGGTTGAATAAATCGATTCTCAAACTTTTATTACGACTATTAACACTCTTAGTTGTGTGTGTGAGTAATTTCTCTTTGCCTGTTACACACTGCAAAGAAAGATGGAGGATACAATTCAAAATGGAGCTTACCTCTGGGCAGCAGGACAGGAAGGGCTTGATGTAGATGTTGGAGTCGTGCACTTTGAGATTGTGGTCCCCGAGACCTCTCGTGACCCCGATGGTCGCCAACACACGAGCCTGCAAAAGATCAGAGGCGTGTGAAGCACAACCTCCATTTGAGTCAAATGAACTCACAAGTGTTATTATTATTATTATTATTATTATTATTATTTTTATTTTTTTTTTTTTTTAATTCAGAAAGGAGTTTTGAGAATTTGAGTTTATTATGAATTGGGTGTCATTTTTGTAGCTTTAGTCATCATTTACATTGGTTATGATAACACGGTCTGATTACAACAAATTCAGAGGGAGCAAGAAACATGAGCAGTCAAATGATCAGTGAAACTAACAGATTAGCCAGATTATCATTAACCCATTTTATTTGGAGGTGAGCCTGTGAGCGAGTGCAGCCAAAATTTTGGTATTCATTGTACAGAAAAACTGATGTATGGCGAGTACAGGAAGTTGAAGTTGAACCAGCAAAGACATACAAAAATAAGACCCAAGTTTTAATAAAGTGGAATTATCCAGTGGCCACAATAGAAAAAAGAATTTTGATAGTTGTGTTTTGGCACTTAATTTGACCCCAGACTGTTCTAATGAACTGCTTGTGTTCATAAAGCAGGTTTCAGAAATATACTAAATGTGTGTGACTGTGAAGCAACATCTTTTTGAACGAGAGCATATATAATCCCTGTGAATCCTACTTGAATGAAGTCATTAAAATACAATGTGACTTTCATCCCTGATAACTGTAAAGAATAATCTGCATGACATATCCCTAGTGCCATTTCACTGAAGAATGCAGACTACTCCCAGTGGCAACCTTTATCTGGATGGATGCGCAGCATTTAGGCAAATAAATACAAGCTCATCGTCAGCATCTTCCAGTTTTGTAAGTGCCTAATGATCGTTCCCCAAGTCCCGGAAGCCATCAAACTCATTTGTAAGATGTACGAAACTCCTTTTGATTCCTTCTGTCTGCACAGATTGCCACCGCAGCCTCTAAAAATGGCTGCTGGCACCAGACTGGGGAACTGGGCTAATTGAATCTACTGTACAGCGTATGAAAAAGCACGGCACAAAAGGACGGGGAGAGGAGTACAAGGGCAAGTGAGGCCTGGTAGGTATGAGCTCGGATCAGTATGCAGCACGGAGAGGGAGAGAGAAGTAGACGGAGAGGGGAGAGTGTTTCAAAGTGGCCGTGAAGCTCCTCCGGCAGAGAAGGGGAAACATCCTGGGATTAATTGTTGAGAGCTGGGGCCCAGCAGGCTGCGCGCCGGGCTTTGAAGTGCTCTGGCGTTACTCTCCCTTGCACAAAGCTCCCTCACTCTATCTAGCCATCCATCTCCACGACTCACTTCAAAGGAAGAGGATACGACGTGGGCACGGCCAACTGTGCAGGGGTAAACCCGAACGTGGTTGCAGGCAGAGAGTACTGTAGGGCGACATCTGCCCCAGTCATCCGTCAAACATGGAATCTACTGTCTGTCTGTGTTTAACAGAAAACCGGAGAAGGCCACAGAGAGAACATATTCACGTCTATCATGTTTCCTCTCTGACCTTTTTTCGCGCATCAAGGACAAGATGCTGCACACCAGCGCATGTCCAGCATCACTGAGGAAGAGGAAAATGTCATGAACACTGTGCTGCGCTCTCTTGACCTTTTCTTTTGTGTTTTCTGTCAAAACACTGACAAGATTCTCCTGCAAGTCCGTGTTTTAGTGACATTATATTCCAATTAACATACGTCACTTTTTGGCCATTTTTCATCTGTCTTTCATCACACTTTCATCATCTAAAAAGAGACTCCCACCACTGACCCCCATCTGTGTTAGTGCTACGTTTTCAATCTCCCGCGGGACATAAAAGCAAAAAGTCCATCAGAGTGGAGAGATGTTCTGTGCCATAGGTTTGTGCAGGATGTGAATCCGTGTGGAAAAAGAGGCCAGGAATGCTTTCCACTGGCAGGCTCCTCCACACAGTGATGGGGGTGAGGGGTGCTGACTAATGGTGCCCTGGCGAGCTTTGATTACAGGCGAGGCGCACAAGGCCGTGGGAGTAAGTTTGTCAGCGAGCGGTCGCCGAGCTACTTCTTACCTTCTTCCCTTCGCCGTAGATCAGGGGAAACTTTAGGTCATCATCCTCGATGGTTTTATATGCCCTGCGCAGAGAAGAGAGGACACTTTAATGGGGTTTTGGTTTATGGCAGGCGGTGCACACGTGCCCTGGAGATACATCGCCTCCACACACCACCACCCCACCCCCACCCCACCCACAGGCCTAGCTACTGAGGCGACTGGCACAGAGACAGAGACAGAGAATGCTAGGAGGAAAAAGAGAGACAGTGAGGGAAAAAAAGAAAATTCACCCCGACATCACACACAGCCTTTGCATAATTCCCTCCTCCTTTTTTTTTTCTTTCTAACTGATCTTGTAAAAGTCTCCCTACTGGCAAAAAATGAGACATCTATAGATGTAGGAAACACTCTTGGTTTACTGTGACTTGCTGTGTGTGTGTGTGTGTGTGTGTGTGTGTGTGTGTGTGTGTGTGTGTGTGTGTGTGGTGTGTGTGTGTGTGTGTGTGTGTGTGTATGTATATATGTGTGTGTGTGTGTGTGTGTGTATGTGTGTGTGTGTGTGTGTGTGTGTGTGTGTGTGTGTGTGTGTGTGATCTGAAGGTCTGGATGTAAAATGGCTGAATGATGCAAGAGTATCCATGTTCACATTCCCCTGCTCTCAGAGCAGTGTTTAAACTTCCCCATCTAATGAATAATTTACCATCTTCAGACTTGGACCAGACAGAGCTGCAGTACAAAAACACTGTAGAATACTGTATGTGTTCACGCCACCTCCGAAGATACACTTTTCACCTTTTACAGCTCAAACAGTTTCGGTGAAGACACTGTGCACTCTTGCTATTAACTGAGTTTACTCTTCTTCACTCATTCCCACCCAACGGTTTTCACTTCAAAGGAACAGCTGTTTCACTATACAGCACCAGAAACATTACAAATTTGAGCCAATTTCCACTAGAGCTGCCAGGACAAAGTTTTCCATTCACAACTCACACCAGGGGCTATGAATATGAAAATCTGGCTTGTTATGAAGTCAGAGTCCTGACCTGGATCAAATAGTATTTATAAAATCAGTATATTCTTTATTCTGGCCTTTAGATTGAAGGAAATGAAAGAAAAATGCTCTCAACTGTGATAAAATGGTTTTAAAAGTGAGTTTAATACAGAGGCTAACAGCTATTTAGCCTGAAAAGTTAAGTAAAACTAACCTAAAAGTATTATTTTGCAAATACTTTGTAAACATCATGTGACTCAGGACCTGCCCCACGCACCTTATCCAATGTATTTAAGCTGCTGTGAAGCAGATTAGCAGGGACCAGGATGGTTTTTACATTACTGCTGGTTCCACTCAGAGAGACCATATGTTTCCACCTAAGGCGAGCGCTCTGCTGCTGCACTCAGCACTTTTTTAACAGTGTGCAGAGCGAGGACTATCACAGTGAACGCAGCCCACAAACACAGAAATACAGTGTGCAGCCTGAGACTCAAAGTAAAGAGGCTGAAGAAGCGTTTCCTCACTAATGTTTGCAAATGTTCATGGTGTGGAAAAACCTCTAAAGCAGCTTTTTTGATGATGTGAAACTTAAACTGAGCATTAAAAGAGACATTATTAATTAACTGGTCCTAGCCTCTCTATTCATAAAAAAGGGGAACACCATTTCTGCTGCCTTATCACTCCAAACGTCTTTGATTCGAGTATTTCACCTTCATGAAGTCTCCAAAAAGAGAAAAAAAAACAAACCCAAAACACTACAACACACTTCACACACTTTCTGTCATTATTTCAAAGATGTCTTGGATGAAATCCCCAGAGCCTGCTGTCGGGGACAGTCTCCCTCTCGAGATGTGTGTTTACAGCGAATGCAGCCTGTCAGACTTGCGATAACAAGTGTGTGACAGAATGAGAAAGATACACATTAATCCTGTTATGATACCTGCTCCCTGCTCTGGGACACCGAGTCCAAAAACAGCGAGGAGAGTCGCTCAAGGGCTGTACTGTTTCACCACAACACTGAGCGCTTTCACATTCAAGGGCTGTTTGGTCGCCCAGTACATTGCAGTGTGTGACTGACAGAGAGAGAGAGAGAGAGAGAGAGAGAGAGGGAGGGAGGGAGGGGAAAGGGAGAGAGGGATGCAGGGAAGGAGAGGAGGAGGGGGTGGAAGGGTTGTATCGTCCCCCTGCAGGTGACGAGAGGCAGGCAGGAGAGGAGAGGAGTGATGTCATCTCCGCTCGGCGCTAAGAGGGGTGACACAGAACTATTAGCAGTGTGTGCTGAGCATCCTGATCTACACACACTCTCAAACGCATTCACAAACACACCCCACACACACACACACACACCTGTCGACAGACTTTGAGGTGACATTGTGGCGGGCCTGTGTCAGCAACGGATGAGTCAGACAAATTGGCGCAACTGACAACTGGGTTCCAATAAACCTTTCGGCCAACGTTGATGGGCTTTTCATAGATCGACTGGTGCTTTCAGGAGCAGAGTGAGGCCACAGCTAAAGGCAGTGACCCAATGAATCTCCACATGTACAGTAGTAAACTGTAAGCATCAGTCATACTGGCGCAAACGGCAGAGTGGAGAAAAAGAAGGGAAGGAGAGAGGGAAGAGGCAGAGAGGGGGTGAGAATCTATGACAGTGATGAAGTTGTGCGTTAGTCTCCCTCCTCTCTCGTTTATTGTCTATAGGATGAGGGGGAGGACAGATACCCCAGTGGGCGTGGGCATTAAAGAGAGACAGCTTGAGAGTCGTTTACTGCCATTTATCACTGCCCTCCTCTGTGGCCTACACATCTTTTTTTCCTTTTTCTTCATCCTCTCCTCCTTTATCTCTATTTCTATCTTTGAAGCTTACCTCAATCTACTCACATTTCTCTCTGTCTTTGAAGCAATTTCCTTCTCATCTGTTCTTTTTTTTTTTTTACCCCCCTCTTTCTGTCCTCTCCAGCCAGCCACCCTCTTCCCCATCTTCCCTCCTGCCTGGCTGGCTGTGTTGCTATGGCGTTTGGATCCCGTCGAACACGGCTGACTGCTCAACATCTATCACTCCGGGATGTCTCGCAAACAAAACCGCCCTCCATCTGCCTGGACAAGAACAACCATTACCGTTTGCAACGCCGACGCCAGCGCACACTCTGGTCCAACTGGCCGAGGGAGGGGAGGTAAAGAAAGCGAGGGAGGGAGACAGACAGAGGTGGGCTGCAGGCCTGTATGCCTTCATTAGAGCACGGCCTTGATCATGGATGCCCGAGTACACCCACACACACGCAGCATGTGGGCACACTGACTACACATTCAGACAGGAGAGTGTGCACATGCACAGACAGAGAGCTGCAGAGGCATGAAAAGATGATCCTCTGCACCTATAGAGCGTCTGAACTGAACCTATACAGGATGACACAGTTAAGTCACACCCACACACATCAGAGCAATCAGCCACGCTGGCTGACAGGGTACTAATTTAAGACCGAGACTTAGCCTGGGTGAAACTGAAGCAGAACTGGGTTATGGGTAGAACCTGATTAAAAATACATCACAGGCCGTCTGCGCTGCTGAGACAGTAAGCAGGAAGATGACAGGCTGAGAGTTGTGGGCCCAATAAGGAACACCGCCGCTGACTGACCTACATCTGCTGAACCGAGCAGCGCCGCAAAACACACCCACAGGGGGGTGGTGTCAAAAAACATACTGTTCTTCTCTCCCCAGTCACCTGCTTTGTCCTCAGTCTACCCCCCCCCCCCCACCTCATATCTATATGCATAAGCACGCACATACTGTAAGCATAACACATGTTCTACAAGGGGAAGACATAATTAAAACACAAAGAGCACATCAATTTTTAAATAACTTAATCACCACTGCAAAAAGCAGTGTTGGTTGAGATTAACATTTAATCCAGAGCTGTATTTATGTACAGTTTTGAGCTACTTGTACTTTGAGTATCTCTATATATCAAATCCATTTTCTTCTTCAGACACATTGTGCTTTTAACCTAAATGCATTTATCTGACAGATATAGTCACTAGTTATTGCACATTGAGATTCCACATACGAAACATATGATCACCTTATAAGATGTGATATGATGATGATAAAGGTTGAACTACAGTAGATAGTATATGAACAAGTCAAAACTGTCTCCAGCTGCATCATAAAAAAATGTCGCTTACATGTTAATTCAGTGAATAATCAGTAATAATAGTCCAGTATAACAACATAACACTGACAGAGCCTTTCTGTCTGCATTACGTTTTAATACTTTGAGCACATTTTGCTGTTAATAGTATAATTAAAAAAACTGGTCCGTCACAGTCTTTCAGACTGGTTTCACTTCAGTTTGTTTCCTTGTTTGTTTCTGTTTAAACTGTGACAGCTGATCCTGGATCAGATCCAAGCTTGAGCACCATCAGTCAGAAGAATCTTACACAAAATTTTACTACAAATGTATTACATATCATATTATTACCATTACTGTGTAAGCATATCAGTGTTGCTTACACAGTAATGCTCTGTGTGCTGTTATAAAGACAGGTATTTCTATTATTTTGTCTGCCAGTTATACACTTATATAAATAAAGGTAAGTTAAATAACAGAAACTCCTCTCTTGATAATGCAACACAGTTCACCAGCCTCCAAAATGATCACACAGCTGAATCAACTTCGTTGTTGGATAAAAGCTGAGTATTATAACCTTCACGGAGGAGGATTTATTTAATAAACTGACATCTGTATATGTTACTGGATTAAATCCTCTTAATTACTTTATCAGCGTTTGGCCTGTGTATCCCCAACATAAAACACTTCTTTTGACACATTGTTGTCATTTTTCCACAGTTCAAGTGCAGTTTGGGCACAGATTATTTATAAACTTTTATTAAAGGTCTGATTGTCAGACTTTTCTGATTAGAGTGCTGCTAACTTGACATTTAGCCTAATGTGACCTCAGGAGCAGTGTAACTATGTCTGAGTTACTTTAGTGTCAAAGTCCTTAAAAGGAAATAAATAATAGAAGAAACTAGGTCTAAAAGTCGGCACTTGAAGCTGTACATGCAATCATTCCCTCCCTCCCGTTTTATCTCGTTGATGCCCTCGTCCCCTCCTTTCCTCCCATCTCTTGTCTTTTTCTTTGGCTTTCACATTTCCATCTGTCTTCATGTATTCTCCCTTTTCTTCCCTCTCACACCCTCTTCCTCAGGCTCTTTGACCTTTATTATCTCCCTATCCACAATAAGATAAAGAGCCGGGGCCTTGCTGTGCCCACAGATTCCTTCTTGTGCTCTTCTCACACTCTGAAGCAGAAATGTCACGGCCTCCTAGACAGCAAAGCTTTGAATTACTTTTTTTTCTCCATTCCGTTACACAATGAATGTGATGGAAATTTCTTTTATGGAGCATTTTCATATTTGGTGCATTATAGGAAATCACTCCAATATAGATAATGTCTTGAAGTAATTTGTCTCTGAGGGCACATTAATGAATCTGACTGTATGCGAGATCAGTTAGAAGATGTGAAAAAAAAACTGAAGATGGTATTTAACAAATGTGTTTTGTTTTAAATAATGTAGCACGAAGGCAGAGGAGACACTTCATAGCAAGACACTACAGGTGAATAGAGTAAAAATTTAACTAAAAGATATCACCATGAAACTCCCCCAGCTTACTTCTTACAATAAGAAATTTATTTTATAAGTTTACTGCAATTGTATGTTTAAATACACACGAGGTCTTGTGTAATTAAATATGCACCGATTTGCATAAATTTCCAGGACAGAAATAGGAACATTAGATAAAGCCAGGTTCAAAGTTCATGTTTCATTTTGTCAACACATTAGAGTCAAAGGTTTTCACAAGAGGATCTCTATTTCTCACACATCATAAATCAGAAAATACTGAAAAAAAATCAATTTTCGACATGCTCTTAGGAATAAAATGTTGAATGGCGATGAATGATATGAACAACCCGCCTCTGTAAAAACCTTCAGAATATTGGCATAAAAGTAAAACTGGAAAGTTTGGTGTACGATGTATGCGTACTGAAATGAGAAGAAACTCATTTTGAGAAATCGGCCTTTAAAGATGAAGTATTGTGATTCACATCTACAGACTCAAATAGACAAATTGCAGTAAAATAAAAAGTAAAACGTATTTTGTTTTGTTTCCACTAGCCTGAGAGAAAACATGTTATGGAAGCAAAATAGCCCCAAATCTCAAAATTGACCACTGCATGAAATAACTATATGTCTCACTGGCTGCGTCTTGCCTCACTGACACACATACTGACGCAGCAAAATGAGAAAAATCTAAAAAATCAAACATTGGTATCCTCACAGTTAGCATGTTTGTGCATATTCAGATTAGGTGATGATTTCATAGTTAAATCAGTCTATAAATAAATGAATCAATCAACCCACCATCCCGACATGGTGAAGTCACGGTACAGCATCCTCTTCCCGACCTCTTTCCTCTGCACTCTCCTCGGGAATTCCAGATGTGTAAACTCGTTCCCTAATAAGTGGGGCTGCATGTAGGCCTTTGATATAAAAAAAAAAAAAAAAACACAAAAAAAGAATAAGATTGACAAGCCCAGGGGATAGGAAAAACAATTCCATAGTCTATTAAGCTGGCAAAGAGAGCAGGCGGTGTAAGAGAGACAGAGCTAAGCATAGCCAGTGTCTCAACGGGAGGGGAGGTCAGCTCTGCTAATATCTGACAGCTGTGCTCTCAAAAAAAAAAAAAAGAGCTGAGAAAGGTTGTTTCTTTTTTTTTTTTTCTTTACCAGGAACTGCAGTCGCTGTCTCTCTGACTCTGGCGTGAACTCTGCTGACATGGGGATGACTTCCCTGGCCCGGATAATGATAGCTCTGAGGGTGAGGAGCAGACAAAACACATCTCTGTTACTTTAAGCTGGGTCAGTGTTGCTCCTGCTGGCTGCGGGACACGATAAGACGAGGAAGAAGACGGGACACTTCACGACAGAGAAGGAAAAAAAAAAATAACGTCACGTGGCCTGTGCGTTACGTATGGTTTGCATGTGTGAGTGTGTATCTCACCTGCTGTCCCCTGCGTTCCCAACGTAGAGCTTTCCGTCTAAATAAACAACCGCCAGAGCAGTGCAGCCGCCTGAGATGTTGTAGACTGCCTTCTCCTTTTCTATCTGTACATCCTGAACACAAACACAGACACACACATTAATCCTCTGATGAGAGCACACAATACACACACACACACACATCCTCTGGAAATAATCATGTTTCTAATCATCACAGCCTTCAAAAAGTTTTTCCTATCACGCAGCGGCACATAGTATTAAAGCCTGATGCTGAGTAAAGCATTTCCTTCATATTTAAAACCTGCCATGATGCATGATTATTAATTATAGCCACATAATGGATTAATTTATCAAGAGTGCCATAAGTCAAGAAGCAATAAAACAAAATGGAAACCAAAAAGGACATTAGAGAAAGTTTGGAGGGACTGCTGGTTATTACACCAGTTAATTAGCCCAGATTAATTTGGTGCTAATTAAACCAAAAGAATGATTTGAAAAAACCCACACTATTAGTTCATTAATTGGATGAATAATTAACCTGTCAGTGAATTAATCAAAACGCTAACATAAATTTGAACCAAGCTGCTCACTCTTGGTTTAACCCTTCTTTGCTCTCTCTCTCTCTCTCTCTCTCTCGCTATCTCTCTCTCTCTCTCTCTGGCTGGTGCTGATCTGACGTTAGCAGCTCCTCTCATGGCAGAACTGAGGCCAGGAGAACGGACGACGCCCGGGGTGCCTCCCTCACATCCCTCCATCACTATCAACAGACTGAGTGGGATGAAAAATGTTGGGTGAAGACGTCTGCAGTGAGTCCAGCCTTGACACGTTTTCCCAGGATGGATGTTCACCCCAGCTAAAGCGCATCACCTTCTGCTGTGCTGCTGACGACCTCCATCTGGTTGCAACTCTGCAAATATGTGTGTGTTTACCGTAAGTGTACATATGTGATTATATCTGATCAGGGAACAACAGTGGACTGTAGTGTGTGTGTGTGTACACTGTGTCTATCAATATGTGTGTGTTTGTGTCTGGATGAAAGATGGGTGTGTGTGTGAATCCGATTGCATGTGTGTGTGTGTCTGTGTACTCTTTGTATAAGACTTTAGAAAGTCTGTGTGTACATGCATGTGTGAGTTTCTGTAACCTTCCACTCTACTACACACACACACACACACACACACACACACACACACACACACACACCAATGTTGCTACTGTCTGCTTGAAGAAGCAACACATTTCTCAGGAGTGAGAGGGCATGAAGGTGTATAGAGGACAGATACATGTGTGTGTGTGTGTGTGTGTGTGACTTGAGTGGGAGGGAGGTGAACAAATGTGTCCTTCACACTGAATGAATTATGAATCCATAGCCAGCCATACATATTTATCCTCACTGTATCCAATACCTCTCGCTGCAGGCAAAGTCTTTAATAATGAAAATGCCTGCATAAACATCTACACCTTTCTCCTCTCCACTTCCACCAGGAAGAATCGAACAACAGGCAGAAAGAGACAGAGACATGCAACGCTCAAACATACACATCTCATTCTACTAAACTGCCACTGCAAACACGCTTGCTGCACTCCTTCAAACTAAAGTGTTTGTGTCCTTTAAAGACCAAGAAATACCACAAGGTCGGACTAACAAATCAGGAATTTCCCAATTTCTGAAGTCCTTAATCATATCAGCCTTTATAATAAAAACTGACTGTAAATGAAGTAGTCGTTCACCTAAGAAAAAAAAATCTGCCACTCTAGCAACAAGGAAGGAGGAGAATTTATCAAATTCCACTATAATTCCATTGAAATCCAAATGACTATGCTCAGGAAAAAAAAAATCAAGGACATTAAAATACAGCTCAGACATACACAAAAACTTTCATACAGCACACACCCACACAATTGCATTAATTGTATCTTAATGCAGTGAAAGAGACTGACTCAAGGAAACACAAATGCAAAAAAAATAAAAATAAAAATTTTAGACACCTTATTTGTTGCAAAACTCACAGTAGGCGCTTCATACTTTTAAAATTAACAATTTTATTTAACATGGTTTTGTCATGAAAGCCCTGTATTCCACGGGGACTTACAGAATAGACCAAAAAAGAAAATCTCTCTGTTGTCTACGATGTTACCTGGTTCATGAGTTTGCAGAAAGAATGGGAGCGCCTAAAGCTACTAGATCCAAACAAAGGAACAGAAAAATGAACTCTGAGAACAGCGATGGCTTCGACAGAGGTTTGCAAGGGATGGAAAGCTCTGATGAAACAGTGAGACAGGTAATTAACAGAATGAATCATTTTTAACTAATTAGCAAAAGCAGTGGCATATACTGTAAGTTGTTTATGAGGGTAAAAAGGACCTTTTCAAAAAAAATCTTTTCAAAAATTAGCTATTTGTAACTACAAGCCTCTGCCAACACACAGTCACACACCATACCTCTTAGACTTTAAGTATTTATATATTATATTCAATATTCAATTATTAACCTGTGATAGACTGACAACTTGTTCAGGCACCAATGTAGACCAAGATGTACAGGGAGAGAAAATGTAGAAAAAGAATGGCTGGATTGAATGATTAACTAGAATTACACTCAGCAGGCCAAACACACTGTACAAAGACTAGATGTCAACACCATTTATGCGTCTGATATTTTACATCAAGATTTGTACATTATTTCCTGATAAATAGACAAAAATGTTGAAAAATGCAATGTTGCAATGTTAAAGTGATAAAAACTATTTCTGGATCCACCCCTTTAACCAGATGAGCACTAAAATGTAATGGGTTCTTCCCTGGTCCATGTGCCATCCCTCAGCCAGGTTTGATGCAAAGCACTTTTCACTACTTTTTGGGCAATCCTGCTAACAAACAAACAAACAAACCACCAAACCAACAAACAGACACTGATGAGAACATACGCTCTGACAACTAGACTACTCCTCATACCACACAACAAAAAACACAAGAAATACACTTAGAGTGTAAAAAGGTTTAAATAATGCATTCATTTCCTGAAGGCCAATGCCTAACAACATGGCTACCTCATGGTAAAAACTTAGTAACAGTGACCTGAAAATGGATTAGTGTAATTCGAGAACTTGCTTATTTGCTTTCTGTCTGAGAGAGAGAAAATTGATACCTCACGTCTGCCACGGCTGAAGCCAGGAGGTGATTAGCTTAGCTTAGCATAAGTGGAAGCAGGGGGAAACAGCTAGCTGGCTCTTTCCACTGTTCAAAAATAAGCACACCAACACCTATAAAGATCACTAATTAAAGGAATAGTTTGATATTTAGCAAAATATTATTTCCTCTCTAGCAAAGAGTTAAATGAGGAGGTTGAACTTAATAACATTATTATGATTTGATGATAAATATGAAACTACAGCCAGCATCTAGTTAGCTAAATTAGCATTAGCAAGACTGTAAATGGGGAAACAGTTAGTTTGGCCTTGTCTAGAAGGAACAACATCTTCCTAACAGCACCTCTAAAGCTCACAGATATTAATTATGTCTTGTTTGTTTAATCCAGCGCAAAAATGGACAAATGTAAAGACGACACATTGTAGTTTTAGACAGGGTATTGTGCAAGACTGTTTCTTGGCCGGGAGCAGCGACTTCCTGAGTCTCCTCTGTTTACTGTGCAACCACACAGTGATGAGGTTGCTCTTGTTACACTTTGGCTTTTGTACAGATAAACTACATACCATATAATGTGGCAGATACTGAGCTTTATAGGCTAGTCAGACTGTTTCCTATTCCTGATCATCATAAACTGAGCTCTAAAACACTCACATGGTGGGAAGATATGTATCAAGCTCAACCTGGTCTCTCTCTCACACTCACACTCACACTCACACACACACACACACACACACAACACACACACACACACACACACACACACACACACACACACACACACACACACACCACACACACACACACACACACACACACACACACACACACACACACACACACACACACACACACACACACACACAGAGCACCAAGCCCACGGGCTAAATGTAACTAAATTGCACTGCAGAGGGTCAGACGAGGCCAGAGATCTCATCCCCTCTTATTTCTGTCCAGGCCCAAAAAACAGCTCAGAGTGATATGATTCTGAGTTACTTTTTTTATGTTTATACATCCCTGAGTGTTTATCGGGCCTGAGCAGCAAGTCCACACAACCCAGTCACTTTCATAGGAATGCAGTGAGTCGTGTCAGAGGGGAATTAAAGGTGGATCACCACTGATAAGATACAGAGGCTCGGTGAACTTCTGAGACAGAGATTTAGAGCGACAAACCTTCCCAAGACTCTCTGACATTTCCCATTTTCTTAAAGAATGAGCTTCATTAAAAAATAAGGGGGGCTTTTAGGGGTGAGAGTCTGCCAAAATCGGCTTTTGGGTAGTCACTCATAAAAAGTGGAAGTGACAGTTTTTTTTTTGTTCCAAGCAGAAATGTGTATCATTTGAAGCAGAGTGCATCTAATTTCTCTGTAACAATTACTCAAATTAAAATAAATGACAGCTGCGGAGGAAAGTAGGTGTTGTAATTAGAGCTCATAGGTGAGAAAAAAAATGCTGTAACCACCTGGAAAAACAAATTAGTAAAACACTGAACAATCAGCTGGAAATATGCTTTAAAATATCGCTCTCTGAGGAACAATTTTAGACCACCATTAGACAGTTTTGTAGCTGTAGGATTAGGTGTATGAGAGTGAAAGATACTGTGACCTCAGCTCCAATGCTTGAAATGGTGGATTTCAGTACAATTACCCTTTAAGAAAGAAAGGGTGCACAAGGTAGAAAAAGTGCAGATTCAAAACTGGATAAAGAGCTGGAGAGGCACATGAGAGGAGAGAGGGGAGGCAGAGAGAGACATAGATGTTTGCTGACTGTTAGGAGTCGTGGGCAGATATGTTTCTGACTAGAAAAAGATGAATAGAGAAGGAAAAAGAAAGCAAAAGAAAGAGAAACTATTGCACTGTAAAGTCATGATATGTACTGCAGGTAAGCTGTAGACCATAATTTTAATATCCGATGATCTGGACTCTTCTCAAAAACTGGATTTCTGCTGATTGCTGCCATGATAGTTTAAACTAATTTTAGTGTGAAAGTACAACACTGTCCAACAGCAGTTCTGTTATTATCATAAGTAATTAAAAACACAGTCCTCATGACTCTGTGGAACAATTCATCTTATCATATTATACAGCTTTGGTAAACATAGATAATTGCACACTGCCATCTAGTGGTTAAAACAAGGAAGCACCAGGATTAATGGTGTTTTCTAATGGGATTGAAGATTGATCTGCACCGCCCTTCATAAACATCTAATTTATCCTCCCTGAATGATCTCACCCACAAAACAGATGTTAGCTTTTAGCAAAAACCTGGTGATGTGTTGATGTTGGTCAAGCATTACTGGAATATAATTCAGAGCGTCTGTTTTAACCTTGCAAAGCCAGATGGGTGGGTTTTACAACAGCAAGACAACATAGATACTAAATAGATGTTATTTATTTATTTGTAAATATATTTTCATGTATTTTCTTATTTTTATTTTATCGCATAGGGGCCTCTGTATTTGCCATACTGCTTTAGTTCTTTACTTTGCAATCATGTGCATATGTTGTCTCAGCTAAAACTAGTCAATTAGTCGACTGACAGAAAATAAATTAATTTTCATTTAGAGCAACTTTAATCTCCCAATGTAACGACCAAGTCAGGACAAACTGTTGATCAAAGCCCTGATGTTGAAACTGCGGCCAGTGACCTTTGACCTGTCCCCTTCAAAGCAGGCAGGCCCGCACTGTTTTGATTGGTTCTGGTCTCAATGTCTTGGCCTCTGCATGAGTTAAATCTCCAGCATCAGCTCGCAGCACAGGTAAGTGTGTGTGACCTGCAGCAGCCAGAGGGGAACAGTGCATCATTTCTCCTGACTCTGAGAGGCTGTTTATTGACTGCGACTGAGTTATCGTACAGTTTATTTTGTGTGATCACACCTCAACCTCACGCACCACGTCACCTTCGCCCAGCTGGTAACACACCTACTCATCTCTCTGAGCTGACAGAAGAGAATGACACTCCAGACGAGTCCATATCAACTTACAGCAGTACAGTAAACACCTTAATACCTAAAACTTTTGGAGTATCAAACGCTGCTTCTCTGATTCTGGCCTCGATAGCTGTATAAACAGTCACTAAACAGTCAGATGGTCATCATGTGTGGTGAAATACTGACTGCTTGGAACATACACACAGATGGACAGCAGAGGCGGATTATGCTGAAGTAGTGATTCGATGTTTCGAAGTTTGTTTTTTCTATCATGGAAACTTTGAATGAATTGTAACTGAAATAATCCAAGCTGACAGAAAGAAACTCTTTTCAAGCCGACGGGGAATGAGTGATACACAAAAAATATAGTTTGCGTGAAGAGTTATTTTAAAGTTCCTCTCCAGACATGTTTTAAACTATGTAAAAATCCTCTGCTATGATTAAATATTTTGTTTAATATGGTTCTCTCACATAAAATGGGAAAAAAAATGGAAAACTGGGGATCTTGTTGAAGCACATTTACTTCCTCATTGAGAAATTTTGGATCAGGCCTTATGCCCCGCCCACCACCACTGCTCGCACTTGGTTGACAGGTGAAGGAGCAGTGCCTATCAAGATGGTTTGTGATAAACTTTATTTATTGCATTGTATAAAAAACATCATATGGAGTGTCTGTGTATACATGTACTCAAATTCAACAGGAAAATGTTTCATGTGTGTACGCTTATCTTTGTTAACCAATAGCAGAAAACTGGGATGCCTATGTGCATTTTGTTTGACCCTCTAATTGCAGTGAATCAATATCAGTTGACTTAGAGAGCAATTAGAGTTTAATGGATGTTAAGTAAGCATACTGAATGATCTGTGTGCACAGCTACTGATAAATGTGAACTAAATGACTAGTCCTGTTGTGTGTGTGCATAAGGTCAGTGGAAAATGTATGCAAAGAAAAACTTATTTGGATTTAACAGGGAGTTAACAGAAATTTGTCACTTCAGGCAGCAAAAATGTGCGTTTTTCTTTTTCAGCAACACCCTTTCATAGTGAAGGACATGACTCACCTGGGAAATATAGGAAATAACTAAGTGAAGCAGCAATACAGCGATATTGAAGGCAGCCGGACATGGCATAAAGGCCAACAGTCCACAGAATAATGATGGCATACTATACTATATCATCTTAAAGCAGAAGTTTCCAACCTTTTTGACCTGTTAATAAAGTGTGTAGAAATACCTGCTTGTGAGTCCTCATCACAGTTAATGGGCTCAGTGTGATATGAGCAGCGAACCTTTCAACAAGAATGATTTTCAAATAGTTTCATTCAAAAGTGTTTAAGAGGCCTATAAAGATTTAACTATCCAATATTCCTCAAGAGAGATGCAAACCTAAGAACCTCACTGAAAGAAATACACAATTTTGTACAACATAAATATTTATCATCCATAATTATGTGTTGATCCTTAATATATGAATAATTAGAAAACCAAAGGCTTAAAGATACACCTTCTGATTTTGATAAAGGACTGAAACGTGCCATCAAATCTCTAAATTTGCTTCCAGCTCACTTTTTATGGAACATTAAAGTTGAGCGGAGAGGCCAGTACCAGATTTGGGGGCAGAAGCGGACACAGAAACAGAATCAGGGACAGTGTCTTTAAGATTGTCTGAGGTGGAATTCCCTTTTTCTTTGTGCTAGAGGATTAGTAGCACCACGCTCTGTGATTTAAATTGTGCGTAGTATTTTCATTTTATTGGAAAGTTCATCAAAGACCTTTTAATAAAAAAACCCCAAAACTTTCATATTCCTACTTCTTACCAAGAACGTGCCTCTTACCATGTCTTTGAAGGCATTCTCGATGGCTCCGATCACCAGGCTCTCATGTGAAACTTTCTTCTCAGTAAAGAAGCGTGTGGGCGGGGTGCTGGGTGAACCTGGAGCCCCCGCGGCGCCCCGGAGAGAGGCAGCCCTGGTAAGGGCGCGTTGCGACGTCGGGGTGAGGTGGTGATTGATGGGTTCCTCACCCAGGCATGTGGGGGGTAGCAGGTTTGGAGTGCAGAGGATCTCCAGCACCTCCTGAAGGTGCAGAGCAATGTGATGATGGAGAAGGCGGGAGGCCATCACAGCCGCCCCAGAGCCGGCGTGGCCATCGAACAACGCCCAGTAGTGAAAGGTTAGGTCTTCAGAGCTTTCCTGGATACGGGTGAGAGTCAAACACGGCTTCATTAGTCAGTTGTGTCAATATTTGAATCTACAAGGTGTGATCAGAACATTTTATCTGATCCCACATTCACACCGTAACAATCATAATAAGTCAGTGTGTGGATGGTCAGATAAGAAGCAGTCCACTGAAAATAATTTATTGTTCCTTTGGTTCCAATATGAATTAGTTTCTTCAACAGTTTCTCTACAAAAAGCTGATTTCAGCAGGTTAAATCTAGGTTCTAATAAGCTTTCTAACAAAATACCTGGAAAACAGCCTCATCCATTACTGTTTGAGTTGAGTTGAGTTTATGATGAATTTAAGACACACATGATACAGTATATTTTGTTATCAAATCAATTAAATGAAATGACTCTTGATCCAGACTTATAAAAGTGTGAATGTAGGGCAATTCCAAGCATCCATTCCCTTTGCAGTGCTATGATGTACAGCTGTAGTTCCCAACCCGGGGGCTTGGACCCACCAACGGGTGCAAAGATAATGGAAATCTCAGGGGGAAATAAGAGAAAAAACCTTTTGCCTATACAAATTTCTTTTACTTAATCATTGCTTTTTTCATACAGTTCGCAGTCCGTAGCAGGAGGTCATAAATAGATGTTGCATAAAGCGCCACAAGCCAAAAAGGTTGGGAACCGCTGATGTATACTGTCAGTGACCAGAAGGATACAAAAAAACCCACTTTAATAGCACACTGGACCAACTTTAGCCATGAGTCCAGCCACAAATCATGGCAGAGACTCAGACAGGAAGCTGACTCATGCAGGCTTTAGTGCTTCACATTACGCAATGTTAATGGGTGAAAGCTCCTTTCTGCAGAAACTGTATTCAAATGTATCCCATCGGTGCTTTCAGGGAACCGCAGCGGCCAGTTCAATGACATCTTCTGATCATACACTTCCTGGATGAACTTGTTGCACTATGATGTTAATATTTCCTCTGGCATCAGTGCTTCAATTTGCAGGTTTTAACAGACCCGTCATGAAAAACTGTCTGATCCAGACCTGGATACTGTCCCATGAGTCCATCTACAAAGTGCCTCCTCCCACATGATGTTCAGACAAAGTCTCCTGTGATCTGGTTCATTCATCACACACCTTTGAGTTTGCCGCCTTCAAAAAGTGCAGAAACTCTCTGATCCTCCGCCCTCCTGGAACCAGTGGTCCTGCTTTTTCAAAGTCTGTGAGATAGCGATTTAACTCCACTCTTAGTGATGACGTCATATACAATGTAGTCATGAAGTTGCTTGGAGTTGCATACATCTCATTATGCCGTGACATAGATGTAAAGTGAAAAAGGGAGGGCTGACTTCTGCATTTTTTCTGGTCACTGAGTGCAGATCATTGCTTTCGCATATTTCTGCAGACACTTCAGCTAGGGTTTTCTAAATATAGTGCATGCCGATTCTACAACATGAGCCTATGAAGGAAGCTAAGAGCACTAGAAAGGCTCTACACTACTCTTATTGGTCTAGTATAACTGCAGTAGTGAGTCATGAGGTACTTGCATGAGTTTCCTGTAGGCTCTGGGTGGGCCTGAGTAAAGTGCTGGTGGGCTGAGAGGAAATTTTTAGCAGCAGTGTTACTTTATATAGATATGCATCGTCTTTGGAAATTAAATTACTTTGGAAAGAACTGTTCAATGAGGAAATACTGCATGTCAGATCAGACAGATAAAGTGAAACACAGGAGATAAATATCAGTAGATTAGCTGTTTTTTCAGCCTTGTAGCTAAAAGGCGACAGAGCAAATGCTGTCAGTGACTGAATTAAGTCCGCCAGTATGCTGCATTAATGTAGTACACTGCCGTATAAAGGCAGTGACTTTGCATCCCATAATGATGTAGTTTTCTTTTATACACGTCATACTGTATTTGCAAAAGCACACAAGGTTAACTTAAAAATCCTCTTTGTGTCTTTCTATGAGTGAACACACTCACATTTGCCTTCCAGTGTTAGTGGCTGTCAAGAGCAGCTGAAGGCCACAGTGCTGTGTAAAGGACGCTGTATGTCCCAATAAACTGCTGATGGGACAGGATGAAGGCAAGGGACAGTGGGTCCCAACAACAGGCCCCTGGGGGACATTCAAGGACTACATCCACTACATTCAAGTGCGATAACATTTTATCAAAGAGATGGCTCAGCTGCTTGCTCCAGGAAAAGAGCATTTTATTTTAAGTTCTCAAGATGCAGCCTAACATTCAGTTTGTATTTTTTCTTATTTAAAAATTTTGCTCTAAAAATATAAGACTTTAAAGAACAACATGACTTGGTGGTATATGGTGGAAACGTTGAATATTTCCTGATCAGTTTGACTCACCAGGTTCTCCCGGAGGCCCAGGCCCTCTCCGTTTGGCAGGGAGGACCTCCTGCGGGTCATGGGGGTCCGGTTGGGTGTGCAGCTTCCTGCAGGTCTCCTTTTGACCACCAGCACTTCACAGCAGGCCTGGTCTTCGTTTAACGTGCTCTTTCCTGCATTGATCACTCTAAACAGAGATAACAGGACACAGAAAAGGGGCTTTAAGCTTTAAGCTATCTTAACAGGACATCTAAGATAAGAGACAAAGAGATAATAAAAACAATCTGAATGAATAAAGTAAAGATAAAACAAGACATTGAAGAATCTGGAGCAATGACATTACAAAACCCAATGGCTAAAACAACTTTGGCAAGCATGATGTGTGGACTATTCATGATATACATAAGTGTACAACTATAATTATGAAATACAATATACATTATATGAAAGTATATAGTGTTATCCAAAATATATGTGCAGTATATAATCATAATTCAATCCTATAATAAAATAGAAAATAATACTTTGATGTAGAATTTAGATTCCTTTAATTTAATATATACTAAAAAAAAAAAAAAAAAAAAAACTCCTAACAAAGCCTGAGGGATGAACTATTTCCAAGACATCAGTTGTCATCTTCACTCACATCACGTCAAGTACGCCCCTATATCCGGGAAAACAGTTTAGTAACAGCTGTGTCTTTGATTTCACTTTTCAGCCGTGCATTTATTTTTTACTAAGATACTAATCTCCCGAATGTTGGAGGATGATACACTGATGCAGGTAATCTAAGGGACTCTTGCTCAACGCATCTACTGGACACATGGCTGTTGATTCAGCAGATACGGGGGGCTAGAGGACGACCTTTCATCCATGTGATGTTCTTAGGACTATAAAACCAAACTTCTGTTTAAGGGTTCGACTGCATGACGGCAGTTTTCTGCATTAAACACACCGAGATAAGGTGAATTAATGTCAGCCGATACACAAACTTTAAATACAGATTTCAATTTGAGTCCCACGCATGTAGGGCAGAGGACAGGAAGACACATAAATACTGCATTATACAACACCTGGCAGATGGTGTGCTGCTGCTGCTGCTGTTGCTGAGAGCGGCTGTAGTCAGGGACAAGCACCCGCTGCTTAACAATACTCCAGGCATTCTTAATTTAGCCACACCGTAGGAGATGTTAGGTCTACAGTGGTCCTATTAAAGCTGTGCAAATATACTGTTGTAGTTTATGAAATTAGAGAACACAAGGTTAAATTAGCAAGGGACCTGCAGGAACAAAATGTGAAATATAAATATCTATTTTTTGTGGAAATCCTGTCACTTTTTACTTGTCTGCTTCTTCTGTCAACATGTGATACAAAAAGATCATTTGAAATTTCTTAACGTGCTTAAATACATTAACATATACATCAAGTCAAGCTATTCTCAATCATCTGCGATGTGAGAGGCAGCCATGACTGTTTCCCTATGGAGGATCCTATATAAATAATCCTAATTGGTCACGGGGATGAACATGCAGAGCAGAGACCCTCCGTCTCCAGCTAAGAAAACACTGTGGGTCGTAAAACTGATACTCGCTGGGCAGACCTTCACTCAGGAAGATTGATTTTAATTGCTGTCTTACACAATGTGCTATTCACCATAACCACCCCTAAAAACTAGTAAAGGCCCCCTGTAGTGTGTCAATAAGACTTGTTTAATTTTCCCACACAGCTACAGCAGCTATGAAGTACATGAGGCATGAGGCTCACTTTGTATCAGAATAGTGCTAAGAAGTTGATTAACTGAGAAAATCAAAATCTATTTCTTATTGAATCATTGGTCGGGAGCAAATGTCAAACATTTACTGTCTCCTGTTTCTCAGATTTGTCGTGTTTCCTTGCTTTAATTTACTGTCAGTGACATGAATACTGAATATTTTTGAGCTGTCATGATATCAGAGTTTGGCCAAAGGAATACAGAAAATTTGAAAACAAACAAACACAAAAACTAATAACAATGCTTCATCAAATTCTTTAACTTTGTTTATTGTGTGTTTTGTCTCTTATTTGGTAAATGAATTAGACTCAAATACGAGTGTAGGGAGAAAGCAGCAACCTCCAGGGCTGAAAAATTAGGCCAACACAGAAGTGCCAAAAACAGTACTTCTTTGAATGGCCACTTGAGGCTGGCTCCAAAAGTGAGTCAATCCTCATAGACTCCCTTGTTAAATAAAATGTCCAACTTTAGAGCAGAAATAAACATGTGTACAGCCTGGTGCAGAAAATGGTTTTGGTCTCTATAGCTACAGTCTATGGTCGGGAGGTGGAGAGTGTGTAACCATAACTGTAGAAAAATAACAATTACCCTTAATGGATAGTGAAAAGGCAACCAGATGAACTGATAAATAAAAGATACACTAGGCCTGACATCTGCCATCATAATATTATCCAATGTGTAACATGGTATCAATATTTCATTTCTTAAATATCACTATTATCATTAATACCAGTATATCGCCACACACCTGCTTTGAATTATAAATTCTTATTTGGAAATCCAATTCTGGGAAATTGTGACAGGTAGGCTATTTTTCATCATTTTCTGACATTTATTAGACTAAATAATTACCCCATTAATTGGAAAACTAATCAACTCATTAACTTACAGTGTAAATAACTTAGCTGCAGCCCTACATCAACACTTTGCAAACAAGCAGAAATGCAGTAAAAGCTCAGAAAAATGCAAACATCATATGGCTACATGTACATGACACCTATTTTATATTAAACCTGGACTGTCACCCTATGACCTCAAATACTACAGTGTGACCATATGTGTGGCTTAAAAGCACTAACACTAAAAGCCTGGAAAATCTCTTTTCTTATACATCTTCTTACTGTAAGTCAGTGGCTCCCAAACCGCACAGGTGCAAACAAAGCGATGGGGGGAAAATGTGGAGTTCAGTAGACATTCTGACCTGTCAAACACAGGTGTTGCTAATAACATTATATAATTGCTGCGCTGCAGTAGTTGCTGGAGGGGACCCGTCGTTAACGTCATTAGTTCCACCTGTGTTTTTTTTTTTTCTCTCCAGAAGGCAAATGTAAGGAAAAATAGGGACGACTCTTGTTTTATAACAATTTTTATATTTACACAACAATAAGCTGTAGCGGTATCCTTTTTCTCTGGCTTTCAACCACATCTCGAGTCGTCTCAGTCGTAATGGAGACGACTCAGTTTTCATTACTCATTCCTCCATGCCAACGGTGCACACACCATTCACTGATGAAGACGATGAAAAAGCTTCAGAATGAGGATGTTTGCTTGTTTTGCCTGTGAATGGGTTTTTGGGATTTTTTGATATTATTAGTATTTGTTGTACATTCACACATCCTTCCTTTGTATTTCTATGCGATTTTACACATTGAATATTTACAATGATAATTAGAAATGTTGGTAATAATTTCTTTATGGCATATAACATCTACTACTGGATCATCCTTATTATATCTCACTGTATTTGTCTTTGATTGTGGCTGTATGCTCTTCCTCCTGTGCTTATCTCAGTTTTCACAAACAGATTATTCAAGATAATGATAAAGACTATACTAAAATGGTGATTATAGTGGTGCAAGACACTGACAATGAAAATGCCACTGTTAATCAAGTCTTACGTCCACATAGTTTTTCAGGGTTAAGCTATTACTCATTTCTGACAAGGTCAGTTCTGTTTTTATCTTTAACTGTGATGTGACTCATTATTTTAAGTTGAAAAATGGTTCATATTTAAAACCAAGTTGCCATTTTTATTGCACATTACTGCAGGCTACTGTCCACAGCACACTAAATGATCTTAGATGATTTCCGTTCACTTTTAAAATGAACTTAGAGAGACCTGAACCCTGCCGGAGATGGATAGTTAATCACAGTAAACATTTAATTAATTAAGTTAATTAATTGTTGATTACTTTATTACTGTGGGGTGATGGACATTTGAGAATCAGCATTGCATTCACATGCTTTGTTGTCAGAAAGTCAAACCAGTCAAATTTGTTAGTGTCATACATTAAGAAAGTTGCCTGCTCTTAAGTATACTTGAGTCACTTCCTGTGCTCATGAAATGACGGTATGCTCTGAAAAAATGCTCAACAGTAATATAAAGTCTACAGTGTACGTGTGTGAGATCTTGTTAATGGCTAACTCATTTCCCTAACTTCATATGATCCATAGAGGCCACAAACTTCAAGCACCATCATGCATGTCTGTGACCGAAGCACTGCAGGGAGTGACGTTCATTTGACCCTGGAAGATCACAAGATTAACAACAGTGGAGCTTTCCAGCCTTTCATCTCCGATATGAGAGGAAAAGCCGTCCACACCCTGAGGCATGAGCAGTATCCGAGAGCAGAGCTGTCGCATTCACTTACCTCATCTCATTTTTTCTCATTTGAGACAATGGCATGACCTTAATTACCCTGTCAGAGCTGTAATCTACAGCGCTCCTTCTTTGGGTTTGGGGATTTTTCAGTTTCTCAGTAACACTTGAGGTGAAGTTTTGCTCCAACAATGTTATCAGGAACCCCAAGGTGGTTTAAGGTGCACTGACATCATACATTTACATATTTCCATAATACTTAATAATTGTACTATTATACAATTAATTTGTTATTTTGCAGAAATAATAAGCAGCTTAAACTGCAATAAAATAGTTGTATAGATCAGTATACAACAATACTTCAGTAATACTTACTAGAGAGTAATACTGGTCTCCATTTTGAAAAGTGAACCCTTGCTGTGTTGTGGATTATTCTTTGTTGCCATCTTCTTGTACAACCAAAACACACATAATCGATGCCAAGCTGTGGAAGAACCTGGAGGCTATGACTACTACAAAACACACTGCTCACAAAGCCCAGGTAATTATAGCTTGTTAGGTTGGCTATTGAAACACTGCAGTGCCCATAACTGAGTTTCTATTTTCATGCAGCCCTCAGCTCCCATTCTCTTTTATGTGTTTAATCAAATCCTGTTCAAAGCTCCATGCCAGCAACCCCATTTCCAGATGAACACATTTTAAGGTTAGTTTTTTTTTTTCATGTTAAATCTGTCTGTACATGCAACACATGACCCCTGTTGACACATAAATGTGGCCATATTTTTGATATTATTAGTATTTGTTGTACATTCACACATATTCCTTAATATTTACAATGGTAATTTGAAATGTCACTAATAACTTCTTTATGGCATATAAAATCTATTATTAGATAATCCTTCTTATATCCCAGTTTTTGTCTTTGTTTCCTACGTTTTGTGGCTGCGTGCTCTTCCTCCTGTGCTTATCTCAGTTTCCACGAACACATCATTTAAGATAATGATAAAGACACTAAAGATACTAAAAAACTGATTGTAGTGGTACATGATGCAATTCGTTCAATGGTGACTCATGTTTTAGCCACACAATGAAGAAAGATGGCGATGAACCGAAACGGCACCACACTGTTTCTGCCTCGGAGCGATGTGCCGTGTTGATGTAGCAGAAACAACACAAGAACATGTGCTGCGTCATGTGACTGAGCACTGGGAGGCTTTGTATGTATGAGGAGCTGCTCATGTGCTTCCACTCCAGAGTTTGAGTGTAACACTGACTTCATTTGGCTCCTTTACAATGGAGTATTGAGTATTAAAAATGGAAGGAAAAGACTGAAGAAAACCCCTCCAATAAAAATAGAAGGACAACAAAGGTATTTATGGCATGTTTGTAGAGTTTACAACTTCTATCAGCACCTTTTTATCTTCAAAAGATCCTTTGAACGTGCGTGCCCTGAATCGACTCCACACCGTTAAACACCCTGGAGCTGCCATATTCTTGTCTGTGATCCCTTACCGCAGATTCTAACACAGAGTTTTCCAACTTTCTGCCATGCACATACATGTCTGCTGACCTTCAGCCAAAACATACAGTGTGCAGTGGCGGTGCTAGTCTTTAACTTACAGACACGCATATTGATTTAAAGCATCGATCGGGCTGCTGCTGGGGTTGCAGGGGTGATGTTGTCGGTTCTGGGTCGGTGGGGAAAGCTTTGTCACGACTTATTCTTTGCCCTCACAGTACGACTACTCTCCTCTGCCAACACGCAAGGTGGAGGAGTTGAAGAAGAGGGAAAAAAAGTGGAGGAGAGGACGAAAGGTGAAACCAGTTTTTCTACTCCATCATCAAAGATGGATCTCTCATGTTGATGAAGGGTTCGTAATGACCACTCCACTACAGGCCACTTTAGAAAAAGAACTGGCTTTGGTGTAATCATTTCACCACTGTGTCACGCCTACTGTGTTTTATGCAGAAAACTGCCTGCTTTGATTTGTTCTCATCAGCACAATCCAAACTGAAGCTACACATTAGGTGGAGCCCACTGTCCCTTATTCCGTACTGCCTTCACTGTTCCGCCTTTAACTATGACCTCAGTAATAAATACCGACAATGTCACCATGAACCAAAGATTATAAATGTCAGAATCGTAAAGGTTGAATTTATGGCACTGAATTGCTTAAAATTGTACAGTTGTGCATAATCAAGTGGCCACTGAGTGTATATGCCTTTGCATTTTTTGGTTTTGTGAATGGACCTAGTCACAGCAGGGTGAACCCCTCCAAAAACGGAAAAAGACTTCCAGGAGAGAGCACACCTGTGTTAACATCAATCAGGGTGACATTAGGAGCAAGTTTCCCTTATCACTTCTCCACCAAGCAACATGCAACATGACAGCGCTGCACCCAAAGTGCTCGGTGCTGGGGAGAACAGCTGCGCTAAATGTAGGCTGTCTGCAAAATTGAGGCCTGTGCGTGTGCTGCACAAGGAAAGAAAAGGGTGACACAAGTGAGCAATACTCACTGATCCATTCAAATGATCATGCTCACTGGACCAGACAGTGCTCCCACTCAGAGAGACAGTGCATCAGAATCCTCCTCATAAAGCAGAACTGCTCTTCCGGGCCACAGTGAGAGTAACACAATAACCCTGGATGATGCTGAAAGGCTCAGAGAGGCCTGCTCATTGATGAGGGAGAGAAACACAAGACAGAGAAGTACTGTGCAGTTCATCCTGCTGGATCTTACAGGTTTTACAGTGTGGATTAATTAGTGCTAAAAGTAACTGTTTCCCAGCTCTAAGTGTGATTGGAATATTTACTGAAACTAATCCAACTTAGAGATTCCCTTCGAATCATGTTTCCTTCAATATAAAGATGCAAATCAAAGCATCTGTTTTGTATTACTGTTAGCTAGTCATAAATGCTGTTATATTAGCTATGTCTATAGCAATGGCTATCATGCTTACGCTCCCACGCTTAAAGACACTTAAAAGTTTGACTGAATGCGCTAGAGGAAAAGTCAGGAGATCAGATAGTGTTTATCCTCTGGGCACCATGAACATCTGCACCAAATTTAATGGCGATCCGTCCAATAGTTGTTGAAATATTTCATTAAAGACCAAAAATTTCAACCTTCTGGTTTCACTGGCGGAAAAGTCAGAGGAGCACCAAAGTCAGTATAGTTTTCATTGTCTGGAGACCATGAATTTCTGCACAATCCGAACAAGAGTTGTTGAGATGTCACTGTTGTTGAGCATACACGAACCTAAAATGTGTTCAACTGATTGTTTCCCTTCAAGTTTTCTTCAGCACAAAGAAGTAAATTAAAGAATCCATTATTTTATTCCTGTTAGCAAGACATTGCTGTTACATCTACTATATATGTAGAACATTTAAAAAGCAATAACTCTATAATAGCATCAGGCAAAAAGAGCATCTCACAATGCCAGCTGATAAATCTTCAGATGCACTACAAGTATCTATCAGTTTTCTTTCAGAGTGATCCATTGGTATCTGACCCTGTTAACCCTCCTAACTGGATCTGTATGGATCACATCATCTCCTACGGGTTCAGGTCTTCACCGCAGCCAGTGAGATTTCACAACAACAAAGCCTGCTGGTCAACCAGCTGTTGACAAATCCCCAGTATGGCTGAGTCCTGGCTGATGCTGCACCAAGCTGGTACATGCACACACACACACACACACACACACACACACACACACACATACACACACACATACACACACACACACACACACACACACACACACACACACACACACACACACACACACACACACACACACACACACACACACACACACACACACACAGCAGAATCATATCTATTCATGAAATGAGGCTGATCCTGTAGAATTATGCATCCTGTTTAAAATATGTTGATTTTGAGAAAAAAAACCTCATAAATTCATAAAATAACAATAAATGTGATAAATAATGATGAACATGATTTTTTAGCAAGAAAAAGAAAATCAGGATTATCTTTTTAAATTAAATACAACCCACTTCAGAACATATATGAGTGGGTGAGGCGAATTATCCTCCTTTCTTTTCCATCTTCAGATTAAAAACTCTCCATGGCAGATTAGCATGAGGAAGCATAGAGGAGGGTGTGTATGAAAATTGATCAATTTCAAAAGGATTTCTTCTGTCTATAAAAAGCTGACACCATATAGATCTCTTTATGTCTGAAATAGCAAATTAATCAATTAGATGATCATCTAAAAAAATGACACTGACAACCATTTTCAGTACTGAATATATTCGGTGGTTTCAGCTTCTGAAATGTGAGGATTTTATTGCTCTTAACTGACAGTCTTTCAGTTTTAGACTGTTGGCCTAGCAATCTGTAGACAGGGCTTGAGCCCCGCGAAGCCGTGCTGCTCATTTCCCGCTATTCTGTGACATTTTATGGATAAAACTAAATTATTGTTATTTTCAACCCTAATGTCTGTGGTGCTAAAGTGTTACTGTGTCCTGTTTATTTCTCACAAACAAAGAAACAACTGCCTGAGGGAGTGACACTGGACTGGTCAGCTGTCATGTTTGCAGACAACCCTGGCTGACTTCAGATGATAAATGTTTGCACATGTAAATTTTGTTGACAGCAGAACGGCTAAAGCTGAATTTAAGTGTTTCTGCACACAGCGCTTATACTGAACATCCAGCATCATCGGTTCAACAGTCGGAAATAGGCGTTCTGTCATAACGGCCTATCAACAGCATCAATAGCTACGAGACAGCCTCAGTAACCGCCCAGATACTTTATGTGGGTCTGTATGAGTAGAAGTGATTGTGACTCTGAGGTCTCAGGCCAGACACAATGATGAGAACAAGGCTTTGTCATGTTTTGGAGTTGTGTACCGTCTAAAGTTGTGTAAGCTACATGTAATTAAAGGCAAACTGGTTTGGTTGTGCAGGCTGCTCTTATACATGCATGCAAATTAAGTACTCCATACGTCCATACTCACCTCTGCTGTTTGTCGCTGTTAGAAAATAGTCAAACTATCTCACCACATCTGCATTTTCACACGTTCTGCCATTTCTTTTTCTTTGGCAGCTGCACTCCCCGTACCAACAGCACGGCTTATAAGTAACAACTTAGCTTTTCATGAGTCAATACAATGAACTAAATGCTGTTTATAATACATCCATTTAAAATACAACACAGATGGCTGGCAGGAGGAGAGGCAGGGAGCCAAATGGATTGATGCGATGTGATATCAATAATACAACAGATGATCTGAGATCCGGTTGCAAATTCTGGTCTCAGGTAGGTTATCAAGCAGGAGGAGAAAGACAGTGTCTGACATGGAAAACACTGACTGAACATACACAGCTAACCTGCTTTTCAATACATCCTTAAATATCAGGTTTTACTGGCTTTACAGGGACAAACAAAATGATCAATATTAAGACTATGCACACAGGTAACAGGTAAGGTGGGAAATCTGGGAGACGAATTCCAGTTCCAGCGTTCCAGCATGGCCTTATGGGTAAATGCCAATAAAGCATATTACATCTATTTAAAAGAAAACCTAATCTGAGGAAGCAGCATATAAAAAAACCCATTATGACCTCTCATCTTACAATGAATCTACACCAGCTGAAAGCTTTCAGTAGGCTTCTTTGCATCTGCTATGGTATCACAATAATAATGTCTTCCTATAAAGCCATAGAGACTAGATTATAGTCTGTTGTACATAGGAAACTGTGGTGTTTATATTGTGTGGTAGCCTGTCATACTGAGGGAATATATGGGGAAAGGCCAGCTGCTCCGCCTTTGCTTCATATTCATTTAATATAGGCTACACGTGAAGCCTGTTGTAATAATATAACATAAGAGGAGCGGCTGGTGTTTGTGTTTACGCCCTGCTGAGTGATCTCAGTGGTCCACTGCTTGAGGATGCTGTGTGTGGATGTGCGAGAAAAGATGGACGCGTACAGGTTACTCACTCTGCGTAGCCGGTGGACCACGGCAGCCGCTTGGTCTCCTTCAGTATGAGGATCGGTCTGGCAATGTGATCCGCCGAGCACTCGATCTCGTCCGGCGAGAGTCCCAGGAACTCCGGTCTACTGTACGGGAATTTCAGCGGCAGATCCGATCCGCCGGGATGGTCTCCGTTGGAGCCACCAGCCATCATACCTCCCATAAAATTGGCCACCGCCGATTTCACCCGCGTGAGCATGGTCCTGCTGCAGCGAGGGTCCAGGCGATGCGATTGCGTGAGTCTCCCCCCGCCCGAAAGATCCCCGCACGGCGACGCAGTTTCGCGGCGTGAAAGGTAGACACACAGCGGCCGTGGAGACTCATTCAGCAGCTCAGCGCTCCCGCGGTGAACACGGAAATGAAAGCCACACACACACACACAGAGAAGGAGAGAGAGAGAGAGAGAGAGAGAGAGAGAGAGAGAGAGAGAGAGAGAGACAGAGACAGAGAGAGAGAGAGAGAGAGAGAGAGAGTGAGAGGGGCAGTGCTGCACGCTAGTCATGTGACAAACCGGTTGCTGCTGGTGGATTTGGTCGCACTGGCATCTGAGTGAGCAGCTTACTGTTTGTCAGTGCCCGAGGTCAAAGGTGCGTAATCCCGGAGTGACGACGACCTTCTGGGCAAAGTGCAGCGCAGCAGTGAGCGCTGACCCATGCTCTGAAGAACGTGGGCCTTCATTCACATAACACACATCACAGTTAATGATAATCGTACAGTTGTATCATCCAGTACAGACCCCCACCGCTGATGCTGTGTGACAAATAATATTATCTGCAAAGTCAAGCAGTTTTATTTCTTACTTATTCTTAACTTTTCTTAAAACCAATATATTGTCAGTGGTAATCCTTCCCTTCACTGTAGGCCTGCCACAAACTGGTCTTCGTCATGTGATGAAAGTGACAAAATTCAAAACTGACCATAAAGTGTCGTTATTACATCGAATAAGGAAATGTTTCATTTTCATATGGGCTCTTGGCTACATGAGCATATTCCTTTTGAGTAATTTTTTGAAGGCATGTACATTGTTTTCCTACATGTTCGGGGTCTAATGGAAACTCAGAGACGTGTGTGTTTGGCCTAATTCCAGTACCAGAAATTCCAATAGAATTGTTGGGGAAGAATAGTGTTGCGTAAAAAATGTAGTAGTCTACACAAAGCATCAGTCACAGATGTAGAGCATGTGAAAGTCCATTGTATTTAGCTATGGTTAACAGCTGGGGTCCCAAACAGAAATAATGTGTAATTTTCTGCTCTGTCATCACCAATTTATTTGCAGGGATTTGGGAATTGGGAAAGAAAATAAAAGGAGGAGACAGTCTCTCTCTCTCTCTCTCACAAACACATGCACATGCACACACACACACACACACACACAGGAAGACAGCGTGAGTGCAGTCAGCTGAGATTGGCATGCTTTCTGTTACACTGTTAATAGGAGGAGTGGATGACCATGAACTGAGAGGAAGCCAAATAAGGAATTTATAATATGGAGCATAACTTGAGTCATAATAGTAATAATAGTAATTATAATAATAATAATAATAATAATAATAAAAAATTCATATCTAGTCCATAAAAAATTAAGTGCGTTTTGAGAAGAAATCTGAGACCTGATACTGACTGTTGCAGCTTCATTTCCTCAAACTAAGTTAATTGTAAACTGTAAAACAGACTAAAAAAATCTGGGATCCTGCAAAGATGACACATCTGAGCAGCATTATGGAACTTCATGTGACTTTCTGTTGTTACTTTAGTCGTCCTATTTTGTTTTTGTTTTTTTATTCTTTTCTCCGTTTGTTCTGGCCTGAGAGTTGGCGAAAATCTGACTGACTGGGCGTGAAGCCAAACCACTGGGACATGTGTCTAGACATCATGAACTTGGAGCTGCATTTTGGAGAAGTGAACTTCACAAAATGATCTGTTATACAATACCACAGCGTGCAGAGCAGCCAACTCTCAGATCAGACTCTCCTGCAGTGCTGAAAGGTGAAGTTTAAAATCATGAGTCTGTTTATAGAAACACCCTTGTAATGACAGAAAGACTGTCACATATTGGCACCATCAAACTCAGCTGGGAGTTGATTCAAATCCATTTAGTCCAAACGTTCACTGGAAAAAAAACATCCATTTGAATATTGTTGGCTTCTGTCAACAACCCATAAATCAAATTTAGCTTGAATTTACTGAGAGTTGGCAGATTTCAAATAGAAGTGCACATATTTAACATCATAATCACAAGCATAACTGATTTAAGACATTATTTATATCTCTTCTGATCGTGTTTGTAAGTCTTCACATGTGCTTTAATTCATAATCTCTTTTCTTTACCATATCATCGCCTATCGTTTCAGTCACATGACTTCTAATAATTCCCCCGTTATGTAAGAAATACTCATTTGCTTTAGATCTCTAGTCAAGCATGACCAGATTTTGCCCCAGGGCAAAACTTTACTATTATCCTCTACTGTCCTGCAACCCACCCACTTACATCCAGACACCAGTTTACTCCAGTAATACAACACAGTAATTTCATTAGGCCCCTTTCTATCTAGGAACATGGACTACGTGAGCATGGTATAAACTAAAAGAATAAATGTCTTACAATTAGCTGCTGACATCGGGCCCAGAGCACATTTCACACATAAATGTCACATGAGAAAATTCACATTGTATGTACATGAGAGTTTCAAGTCAATCAATTCATATGTAATATCATAAGTGAAATAAATGTGTGTTTTAGCATATGAAATAACATTTGATATGTGACGGATTCTCACATAGGCATAAACTGTGGTTTTTGAACATTTCACATGAAATTTTACTTTGATAACTGAAATTTAAACTTTCACATGTAAAACCATTAATTTTTCATGTGATTTTTTGTTTTTCTTGTGCATTTGAGTCGCTGAAGCTCCTGCACTCTGCTTAAATTCTTCCCTCCGCCTTTTTTCATTTTTCATCATTATAATGACAAAATATTGAAAACAGTGTCTTGTTTTTGTGGTTATGTTTAGACATCTTGCACTTGTTTAAGGACAGTGAACGGATTGTGGTGAGGATGAGACAGGACATGAACCCCAACCCCAAGTCATATGCGCAGTGCACCAGACCCAACAAGCATTTATCTGTGATGTTCCACTGAGATATGATGTTTACTTGCTTCCTGCTTTGGAACAAAGTGTTGCTGTTTTTTTTTTTCGTCTATATAACGTGGCTTTCTGAAGAATACAAGACAAGCCCACTGTACCTCATTTCAACTCAGCCACATCATCTTCAACCTTCATTCCTTGCTTACACACCGATTACAACTGTGAGCTCACTCATTATACAGGACGTCTCCGGTGAAAATGAATGAACTCCAGCACAGTTGCCAAATTGGCAGACTATATCTAATCAATAATTCATGAATTTGCCAGCAAACAGCTCCACTGACCTAATTACGCACAACCAGCCAGTCTGTGAGCTGGGATGCAGGATGTGATAGACTCCACCTCAGGATACACAGTCATCCATAATCGGGAAAAAATGAACCAGGGCCCTGGGTGGGGCCCTGGTTCATTTTTGGTGAAATGTGCATGTTAACAACAATGAATACACAGTATGTTAACAGTCACTCCTCGGTAACATGCTGATGTCACGTGTGTATTAGAGGTAATTTAATAGAATCTGAGGCATTAATTAAGTCATGAATTTTAGAGCTTTAGACCTATTGATGCCACAATTTGAAAAGTCAGGATATCACCAGTCATTATGATTCATTGTGAATGATTCATTTTATATCTAGGATCTTTATCTGTTTGGGATAAAGTATTTGGACTGAGGTGTAGCTCCTTTTGTCTGTTTTTAAAGGAATTGGGTGAAATCTGTTGTGTTTTTGACAAAAGTTTGGGTAAGACCTTTCCTGTTTCAACATGACAGTGCAAAAGAAATGATTTTCCAAGTTTGTTGTGGAAGAACATGACAGACCTGCCCTGCACATCCCCATGGCCTTTAAATGAACCTTATGAAAAATGAGCCTTACCACCCAACATCTGTACCAGACCTTAGTAATCCTTAGTAATCTCCAGAAGTCCCGTTCTCAATATGGTCACAAAGTCCCCAGGCTGTTGTAGCAGTTGATTAATGCACATGGATTTGACAGTAGCGCAATATGGATGACGGGTAATGCTTTGGTGTCCACATACTTTTGGCCATTCCCATAAAATTCCATCGAATGAAAACTGAAATGAATCTTTTGGTAAAGACATCCCTGTAAAATAAAACCAAATCACTGAAGGGTCACCTTTCCTTTGAGAGACACATTATGTAATAAATATCCAAACAAGTAATCTTACACTTAAACTTTGAAGTTCCCAAAATATATGACTGTATAATGACCGAAGTTTTTTTTAGTCCTAGAGCGAGGGCCAATTCGTGTGTGAGAGTGAGCCGGATGCAACGACCTGTTAGAACCATAACTGTGAGGAAGTCATTAAGTCATTACCCGGAACAAGCACCCTTAAAAATCTATTCTATAGCTTGCAGGCAGCCTCTGAAGAGATGAGAGCATGATATAGATTTGCAGTAGTTGTTATGTAAGATGAATGGTGTAACACTGGTAATGTACTGTAAGTAGCAGAAGGCCATTTACAGTAAGTGAAGTATAAATCATATGCACAGATTAGTGATGCACGTTTGTGTCAGTGACCTTGATTCAACTTAAAGCTTTATTTTGACTTTAGATTATTGTATTAAGTAAATATTCCAGTAAGTGTCGATCAGTCTCTTCACATGAGGCTCTAAACTGTGGCTCATGCTTTTTCTTTTTTTGTGTGTTACAAATACAGTAGCTTACAGTAGTTTTGAGACCTATCCCTTTGAGAGATGACATAATTCTGCAGTGTTGGTCAGAAACAGTAGACCACCAGTATCTACTGCAGTTCTGCTGGATGCTGTTACAATAGCACAGGGTGTTTCTATTTTTTTGGTTGACTCCCTGCACATCGTTTCCCTCCAGCTCTGTCTCTGTCTTATTCATCAGAGGATTATGAAGATGATGACAGGGTCAAGATAGCTTGAAGGATGTCATACCAGCCTGTGTGTCTCTCTCTGTGTGTGTGTGTGTGTGTGTAATCAGCCTGCCAGTCCATCTGATGGCTGACTCACAGACGGACACAGACGGCCACCCACACACACTCGTTGCAGAGAATAATCTGTGTTTGAGTATGGATGATCACAGAAGCTGGTTTTGTGTGAGAGACTGAGAGACGATTCAACCGAGCATAGTGTCAGCACTGTCTACATCTGTCTTTAACTGCAGTTTTTATCTGAAGCACTGAGACATGACAATGACTATGCGGAACTGTCACACTGTTTGTGATCAGCTGATAGGAAAAGTGGCCAAACAACTCTTACTACAGCGACTAGTAGTAGTACTAGTACAGCCAGTACTACTATAACTACCATACTATTGCCACTACTTAATATTTTGGGAGCGGCTGTGGCTCAGGAGGTACAGCAGGTCGTTCCACTAATCAGAAGGTGGTTGGTTCGATCTCCGCCACATGTCAAAGTGTCCTTGGGCAAGATACTGAACCCCAAATTGCTCCTGATGACTCATTCATCAGTGTATGAGTTTGTGGGTGAGATGTATGAATGTGTGAGTGAATGGGTGACTGTATTGTAGTATTGTAAAGCACTTTGAGTGGTCAGTAAGACTAGAAAAGTGCTATGTAAGAGCAAGTCCATTTACCATTGATTAGTTCCTCTACTACTTCCATTACTACCACTATCCCAGAACAACTACTAACACAAATGCCCAGTAATAGTAGTGGAAGTGTATTTGTTCCATATGCCGTCTCGTTTGTATTGTCATTTTTACACTAAACTTTGCAACGCTTTTAAATAAAAACATCAGTTCATTTTGTAAATCTGTTGATTGTAGGATTATCCATAATTAAGTTTACACCCTATTAGATTTTGGTATGTAGTGTTACATTTACACTAATACTAGACAGGAACCAAAAATTTCACAAACATATGACATAACCTCTACTCTATATGTGTGTTGTGTTTGTGTGCTGCAAACAATGGTGGTTATTTTATCTGGTTTTCTGGGTGGCTTGTTGTTTTGACCTCTGACCAGCAGATGTCACCAGTGTACTGGACATCTTTCAGGAGAACACACCAGATTTACTTCAAAGTTTCCAGCTCACTCTCAGAGCAGCTCATCAAGATTTACATTTTATTCTACACTGCATTTACATTTTACATATTTGTTGGCACCTGTCTGCATTTGTCAGGGTTTCCAGCGCACAGCCAAACACATATAAGGTGTTTTTGTAGGATGCAATGAGGGAATAACATTACATCAGTCACACATCACCAACCGGGTCTGGTGCTGGCGTTGAGTTGTGAATTTGTGTGATTTATGGGTGTCAGCTCGCCCAGATTCCATTCCCATCTGCCCGGATCAGAGAGCCGGGGGGTGGTCAGAAGCTCCACAGGGGCGCCTGCTCCAACCATTTGTCTCTGTTACTGCCTTCCTCACTTTGTGGTAAACAACACCTTCCTCCAGAAAAGTTTCATTTGGGGTCTGTCTATGGAAAAAGTGAGATGTTGTTGTGGTTATGCACGTGTCTGTGCTGTTTTTGGAGGTGTATCGAGCATTTTCACAGATCACATGTGAAGTGCTGTTCTCATATATTTTTTTTTACTATTTTAGAAGGACATTACATATAAAAAATGTCGTCTTAAAGGACAGTTAGCCAAAAAAGATCATATGCAGTCTTTAGTCAAACATCATGTTATAAGATATGTGTAAACATATAAATAAATGTAAACGAGCAGAGGGCACGCTATGCTTCTGCGCTGTGGTTGTCCTGGTTTTTGTAAAACTGATCGGACTATAGTGGACTTTGTGAGGAAGCTCTTTTGCTATATGCGATTTACATTTACATTTTCTTTCTTCAATTTAGACAGTCGCACCACCACCAGCATCATCGAAAGCAACAGCTACAACAGAGAAAAATATGTGTTTCTTATATCTAGAAAATTCCAACTTGTGTGCATGAATATTGCACAAAAAAATCATAAGAAAATAGAGAAAACCATAAGTTTAGCACCAAACTGTGTTCCAGGGAATGATGCAATATCCAAAACATTCACATGGGGGCAGGGGATAACAAAAAAATTAGGTAGAGATCTGAGTTGGCAATATATCTTTATGTGTGATCATATAATTCAGAGGTGCAGTCTCATCTGATACTCATAAGAAACCATCGGGTTTCACTATGAACCATTAGGTTTCTCATAGTTCATTGCGAGTTGCTAAAATGAGTTTTAAAAGAACAATCACTGCCATGTTATGTTATTCGATATTATCGAGTATATTTATCACAGAAGGAGTTCGCTTGATCTCACTGTGCCTGCATGTCTTCTCTTCGGGTACTCCGACTTCCTCCCACAGTCCAAAGAGATGTACGTTAGGTTAACTAGTGACTCTAAACTGCCCACAGGTGTGAATGTGAGCGTGAACCGTTATTTGTCTCTATATGTCAGCCCTGTGATAGATTGGCAACTTATTCATGATGTGTCCCGCCCTCACCCAATTTCAGCTGGGATTGGCTCCAGCCCACCAGCGACCCTATAAGGATAATTAGGTGTCCATGTGTATTTACAGACGACAGGCACACTCTTCGATGCCACTTCTTTGTTCCTCATGATAATGATGCTGAAAGCAGTCCCTGTATAATAAAACAGAAACTTCTTTATTTAGTCAGAACCTCTTGAATTTTAATGAAGCTATACAAGCCACCAATAGATCCTTTAATAAAAAATATCATCATTTAAAGTGCCCTACAGGTGACCTATACTGTACACATATACACATAGACATATATATATATATATATAATATATATATATATATATATATATTCTGAGACATAACATAAAGTGGATAACCAGAAGACTGGTACCAATGTATCACCTTTTACACTGATGTTTTTTTCACCACACAAAGTGATACTGCTTTATGTCACAGACCAGGAAATGGGCTGTTGTTCTTCCACAACAAACAGAGGTATGGTAATGGCAGATGGTTGAAATTGACTTTCAAGATGCTTTTTCTTTCTCCAAGAGAAAAAAAATGCAGCAGCGGGAAGATGGGAGGACCACAAATATCAAGGTAACTCGCTGTCCATTCCAGAAATAACAGGGTCTGTGGGAAGTGTGGTTTTAGTGTGGTAGACTAACAGCAGTGTCAATTAAAGTTAGCATCATGGAGTTTTTGAGCTCTAGTAGAGCAATAATTTTATGAAGGATTCCCCATTCTGGATATATACTGTGCTCTAGTAGTATAAACATGAGTATCGTCATGGAAATGAGCACTTAATTCACTTTCCTGAAGACTGCTGGAGCGGTAATGTGATTGTGTAGTGCATGCATGTATGCATACATATATGCATATGATGTCTCTCAGATTTTTCTTGTCTTTCATTTCATGTTTATTTACATCAGGGATCATGCACAAAATAAATTAATCTCAAAAAAGAGAAAACATACTCGCACCAGATTTAGTTACCAGCTCATTTCAATCTGCAGGCCCTTGGCAGGTGAAGGGGAACAGTAAAACAGAGCAAAATCCAACATCACCACAACAAATAGGCCAACATCCTATTCATAACCAGGCAGACACACACACACACACACACACACACACACACACACACACACACACACACACACACACACACACACACACACACAGACACACACACACACACACACACACCACACACACACACACAATAAAACAATTCATATGTACACATAATAGAATATAGATATTAAAATAGCAAATTTCCAACACTGAGTGGTGGCGGGAACATGCCAAAGGCACGTAGAAGAATGCGAGCCAATGTAAACAAGTCGGCTTTCAAAGTATAAAAGGTTCGCAAATGTTTTGTGAGGAAGGAAATGCATTTAACACGCTCTAGGACACATTCATACATTCAGGATAAGGATGCATTCAAGGATGGACACAATGCATTTTGATGCAAAGCACTGAATGTAAACACAATTGTGTTTAAACATAGAAGTACATTCTTGACCTTGGAAATAGGAGTTTGAGAAAACAATGCCAACTCTCAGACTGTGTGATAATGATTGAAAGATCTGGAAAAAGCTCCTAAATTGACCTTGAGTTGGGATTATTGTGTCAGTGGCTATTTCCAAGGTCAAGAATAAACTTGCCATGGGTCAAATCAAAGCAGCTTTACACTTTCACGTCAAAAGATCAACTTATTTTTTTACGGTGAAGTAGCTTGTCACCTCTGTTTGTGATACCCCGTGGTAGTTTTAATTGATGACATCCATATTTACATGTGCACGTTTGAAAGTTGAAATGCACAGTGACTCTTCTGGAGAAGTCACAGAGAACACATCTGTAATAATGCAACAGCTCGTCTCAGTGCGATGCTGGAACATGAGGCATTAACCAGCCAGGAAGACATTAAGAGCATCACTTAATCTCTCTCTGCTCGTGACACTGCTGTTCATAAATAAGGCTTTCATAATTAGAGAGGGTCAATTTTTCCCTGACCTGTGGGCATGAGCAGGGAAAATTATTGCAGTCATCCTTCATTAATCATTGTCCACTGAACCAATTTCACCTGCTGTTGGTTTCTAGGCAACAACTCCACTGTGAAGGCATCACATATTTTGGTGGTTGTGGTGTGTGCCTTTGATTCCCACCTGCTATGGATGTTCACGGATCAAGTCTATCATCTCTGTGCAACCCTCACACGACGTCACGCTGTGATCTTATGGCACATCAAAGCACATGTTTGATTAATAAGGGGTTGATGTGACCTCCTCTTCTTTGAGAAATGACACGAAATGTCTGTGTATGCAAATCGCTGCATGAGGCTGTAAGACAGCTTAGTTTCCTCTCCATTTTTCAGAGCAGGATGCACTTTTGGTAATCTTGTAATAAGTTATTGTATTTAAAGATGATATTTTCCTGCTTTTTTAATCCTTACCACCAGCTGGGGGAACAATGTAAATTGGCTTGACAGTTGTGACAGAGAAAAGGTCATGTTATTTAAAGCCATCGGCATGCCTCAGTTGAAACACACTCCCCCGACACCTTTCCGAAGCTGGAAATGGAGGGCTGTGTCCAACAAATTCAGGTTGTGTTTGTTTGATGCGGTGTGAACAAGCAAAACAAAATGAGGGGTGTTCTAAGAGGGGTATTTCTAAGATTTTTATGCTTTCAAATGTGGTTTCTTGGCAGGAGCAGGTGGCGGTGATTGTCGCTTGACAAGAGCTTCGTTGTGTTTACAAGACAAGAGGTCATAATATGTCCTCTGAGCAGCGCTACGTCTTCAGGGTGGTGACGAGATGGGCCGGGGCTAGCTGGTAAGTGCGCTAACTTCAGTAGAAGAAAAGATGTGACAGAGACAAGAAAAAATTGGCATTGAAATTGCAACATTTCTTCTAGACTATATACTGCTGTTAATGAGCTATGCTAGCTATGTAGCAATAGCATATAGCTCCTTTAATGGTAATATAGCAGGATTTCTTAAGAGTGGCACATATATATATATATATGAAAAAAATTATTTTCAACAGAAAATGTATTTTGAAATAAACATATGGTAACAGTGCCCAGATTAATCAAACAACGTACTTTCCCAAAGTGTTTTTGTGGATGAAACCTGCTGAAAACCACCAACATATGACTTCTGTGTTTTGTAGCACTTTGTCGACTACAAAATCCTCTGCTAGTAAACATAATCCGTGCAGCGTTTAAGTGTCCTCCAAAATGTGTCAACCATTTTGTAGTATGTGAACATATTTCTTGTTGACAGGAAGCTCAGCTCTGTATTGCATAACTGTCCCAACTAGATGTCCGAGCTTTGTCAGCTGTAATTACGTTCATCTTGAGCTGAATCTTTGTTGCACATCAAAGAATTGTGTCTTGTTTTATTGTATGTATTTGTATTTTACTTCCATTTATGAATAATACTGCTTCTGTTCCTTTTAAATATCAGCAAAGAAAAACAGACTGTACCTTTACTACGATGTCATATGTTATAGTCATGATCTTGATTAGGATTCACATTCCTCTGCTCCCCCTCTCGAGGCCCTCAGCTCAAATAAAACCCTTTGCTACTAGGAAACAATAACTTATAGACAGTGTGCTGACCCCAGAAATATGCTGAGAGTTGAAGCTGCAAGTAGACAATAGACATACAGCTGCATACAATTTCTGTGAAGCAAAACAACATTGTCTCAACGACAATGTATTTGGACAAGATAAAAAAAAAATGTTGAGCAACCTTCCTCTGGATTGGTTGAAATGTTAGAGAAAACTAGGGCAGGCTATACAGCAGCAATTGTCAGTTTTCCTCAGAATGAGGGAGACGTTGTGAATATGCATTAATTTTTCTTTGTTGATTTAGCTGATTTTCAAATTGTTCTTAACATGGCTGTCTATTCAGCCTTCTTCACACTGCCAGGACATGACAAGTCCCGGACAATAAACGTTTGATCGAGTTCCAGATTTTGTGTACCAGCATGTTGAGACCTGCTTGTTTGCATGAATTGAACGGCCTCTGGGGAGCGATTAAACCACACAATACTACATAGAAGTGTTATGTTGTTGTTATTTTCAAGGCCGATAGACGGAGAACAATGGAGCAGGAAGAGCGAGGCGGCGTTTTTAATGGCGGGAGATACGCCAGGATGCTGAGAGGGGGCCTCGTCTCATCTGACTCCTCTCATCAATGTGTTGGGAGAACTTCCTGTCTACTAAGTAGTGGAAGTAAGAAGTCTCAGACAAAAACTGCACATCTCCATTTGTTAAAACTCAAAACTCAACATTGCTCTCAGAGCAGCAACTCCGTAAACACTTGTCCGACTTTTTCTTTTGGCCTGTTTTGTTTACACTGGCCTGCCAATAACAGTTTCTGTTCTGGGCTGAAGAGAGGCCAAGGTGTCAGGTGGAGGGAAGCCAGCTGTGGACACAATTGTCCAGATAAAAACGGAAAACAGTACTTGTTTCCCGTAAGGAAAACATGGATGGAAGTTGTTTACTAACTAAGAAAGGAAGTATCTTCTCGGCACTAGTCCCACATGACGCAAAATGTTTTTCTAGTCTAAGAGTTTCTTCGGAGAAAGCGCAATTAATCAAAACCACTGTTTTTTGCCTGAAGTATTGATACACAAAACACACAAAGGACACACAAAGGATATGAATGTTTTTTGTTGCTGTTTCTCTTCACAGACCCCTGTCGAACCCATTTATCTTTCTTTACTCCATTCATTTCACCAGCAGCTCAGTATGTAGGCTATTGTATGAGAGACTGTGCAGTGAAATAGATTTTCTGATTGATTTTCTTTTTTTTTTTTCTTCCGTGTCAACGCAAAAATAAATAAATAAATATCCAAGTACAAAAGAACCCAATGATGCAACTGATAAATTGCCAGAGAGTTCATACATTTTAGACACAGAAATGTATTGAATGAGAGGAATGTTTTTCCATGAGCAGAAACTTGTTGTACTGGTACAAAGAGCCTCTTTTATGGAAATGCTACTTTTTTTTTTATGATAATATGATCGGTCTGTTTTCTGGCTGCATAAATCACAGTTGTTCAAAGTCTCTGGAGAAAGTCTGTCACTGCCTTCTTAAGTACTTGCTCAGTCTAGGCTCTGACTGATGAACTTAGCCCAGATCATGTGTGTTTCAGAGACATTTTAATGATTGGCATGTCTAATTAGATGCAGAGGGAGTGCTAGACTGGGAGTTTGAGATGTGTCCATCAGACCTGCAGCGATACTCCTTTCAATCCACCTTAAAAAGAGCTCGTAGCCACATGATCCCTGTTGATGCCAATGCTTGTTTTATTCTCTTTTATATAGCTGGCAATGACCACCCCCAAATACCACTGTATACTGTACCAGATTTGCGCCAACGGATAAATGATGATATTACATGTGGTGAGCGAGGTGATCAATAATTGACGCCATCAAGAGTAGAAAGATTGTTGGGTGAACTGATATCACTGCATTGTTGCATTACACAGCTGTGACACATTTTCCAGCAAGAGACAGAAGAATGTAATAACTCAATTTGATAATATGATTATGAAATATCAAATGAAATGATGTTGGAGTCTAATAGACAGTCAAAGTGCCAAATTACAACAAGCCCCCTCATCTATGAAGTGGAGGTGAATGAAATTTTGTCCGTTGTGCTGAAAAATAACATGTAAAAAAAAAAAAAAAATTTCCAGGAAAACCGTCAGTTACTCTGCAGTTCTTCAGCTCTCTGTAACCAATTTTCTTTGGATCTAGTTTCTCCTAAAGAAAAGTGTCCCTGTGAAAACCGTCGACTGTGTACTTTGTAGATCGTCCAGGGCAACAGAGACGTTGTTTCTATAGAGACGTTGGTTGCTGTTAAAAAAAATAGTTTGGGAAATACACTTATTCACTGTCAGGCTGAGAGTTCAGACTCATGACGGCATGGTAAATATGATGCTTCAGCCAGCGGCCAGTTAGCTAACGTAAAGAAAAGTCCACCTACTAACAAACCTCGATAGTTAACACCTTATGCCTCATTTTTTAAAAATCTGTAACTGGAATTGAACAATTTGTTTTTTTATGTTATTTATCAATGCTGGAAGAAATAATCGAGAAAACTTTCTTTTTTGTTTGGTAATGTGCATAATCTGGCCCTTTAATGTAACAATGAAATTACTTTAATCCAACAACACACTCTACTCACAATTTACACTCATTTACATTATGAGATGTTGATATACATTCTGTGGGGGGGGGGGGGGGCAACTTGTTTAGAAGCCCCTCATTAACAACACTGTTGCCCTTTTCACAATATTTTCAATTGAAAGCCCGTACTGTTGCACAATCCCAGATCTTGGCAGATTTTTAGTGCTTAAATTGGCTGCAGATATAAGTGTAAATTTGTTCAACTCTCAGGAAAAATAACACCGGAGAAATTGCTGTGGCTGTGTAGCAACTGCATGAAGCAGCAAAATCTGTGGCTGAGAAAGCAGGAGACAAAGCCAGTGTAGTGTTCAGTACATTAATACATATATTTCGACATATATTTCTGGCATATTTTGATTCTTTTCAATGTGCACAAATCATTACAGACAGGTAGACTTCATGTTAAACATATTTACATATATTACTCCTATTTACACATATTCAAGTGCCTTTTATGTACAAATATACTCTACAGTCAGAAATAGAAATATCTTGATGCATTTTCCTCTGGAGTTCTCAGGGTGGTCTGAGATACATGTCGGTGCTGTACATCACATTAATGTGCAGGAAATTTGTTTTTGTCTGGAGTGCAAATGAAGCCAAAACACAACCACCACCACCCCCCCCCCCCCCAAAGTGGTGCAGGATGTTAGAAAAAAAAAAAAAATCAGGAAGTGTGTTGTTGACGTGGTGTGTGTGGAATGTGTGAGCTTCTCCCCAACATTTTGTGAAAGCAGTGGGAGGGGTCTATGGGTCGGTAGGTATATAGACTCCATCTGTGTCCAATCTCATTTCACAAAAAAAAACCCCAGCAGCCGCTACACACCCATCTGTGTGTATGTGTGTGTGAAGGTCCTGCTATTTACCATATGTTGTTGCTTTGTTTTCCTGAAAGGTCAAAGGTTTAAGCCATTTTTTCTTTTACACAACCCTCTAAAAATCTGGTTCAGAGAAAAACAACAACATAGGAGGCTGATGGCAAAGGATGAGGTGTCTGCCTCAGTTACTTGAAGACCTGCGGTCTGGAAGAGCGTTTACCACCACCACACACCGCCTGGCTGCTATACCTAACTTTTATCTTTGCAACCACTCTCACAGGAAAAGGTGTCCGGCAGCACTTCAGGGAGGCATAACCACCAGTGAAAGCACCAGTTTTCCTGGAAAAGTGCTTTCTCTTAAAAGCGTAAAAAGAATTCATGTTGGGGCTCCAAAAAATTCTCCTTGACTACTTGAGGCTGTCAGAGTTTTACAACTAAATTCAACAAAAGTATGTAAAACATACCTGTCAGCATCTTGGACTTTTACCAACAACTGTGGGGCTATAAAAACACAATGAATTATATGTACACTTCTCAATTTCTCTTCCTTTCCTGATGCTTTTTCTTGTTTTTTCACTGGTTAAAATTGGAAAAGAACATGTTTGTACACAGAATCCAGCAAGAAGAAACAGGAAATCTCCACATTTCCTGATTTGCCACTATTACAAATTCTACTTCCTCACTCTGCTTAATTTTTTCCTTGTAAACTTCTTGGTCTGCTTTATGGGTTTGGAGTGTGGGGAACATTTTCAGTGACTGTCAGTCATATCCAAAGTTAAGATGAGCTCATACTGTTTGTGTACCTTGGTGCCACTGCCGGACATGTGTTCACCCCCGGCCCCTGTAAACAGAGTCGTCTAGCTGTGTGTTTACTCCGTCTGAATGGAGGACTTGGGAGAATTGTCCAGCTCCCTCCAGTTGCCGGTGCTGCCCGTAGGGCTCCGGTTGGTCATCTTAGTCAGCAGTGTCGTTCTGCGGATGCTGCTGTCCGAGTCCTCCTTCTTGAAGCCAGTGTTCGTTTTGTGCCAGCAGGAGAAGCAGTGCACAAAATCCTGGAGGAGATGACCACTGAAGATCATGTATATCCACGGGTTGCAGCAGCTGTTGAGACTGGCAAGGAGCGCAGACAGAGTCACTGCTGTGTTCTCAGAATCTAGAGAACAGAGGGAGGAAAGGGGAAAGGGATGATTAATCTGCAAAACATCTGGTCCAGGCTGGGCTGCAGAAAATGCCTGACTAAGTTAATTCATCTGGTGTTGTGATGTTATTCATAGGAGAGAAAAAAAGTTAAATTAACAAGTTCAAAAAGTTTCTTACAAATGTAAATGTTTCTGTTGCAAATTTATTTCAAGACCAATATCCTGATGTTAGTAATAATCTGATGATAGTAATAATCTGCCTGGTGGGCACGGTGACTCTGTAGCCCCCCCCCCCCCCCCCCCCCCCCCAATTAACGTTGAACAAGGAACTTTAATCTTGGAAGGCTCACAGCAGTCCACTCTGCTTTTTCAAATATATGGAGTGGCTCGTGGACAAAAAAACTTGTCTAAATAATTATAATAATTTTAGTTTTATTCAAATGTACCTTCCACTTATATTATTATTTTTTTGTATGCCAGAATAAATCCGTGCGTAAAGTCTGTGCGCACTTGGATCTGCGCACTGCGGGAGCACAAGCGAACACAGTGCTGATCTGTGGTTTTATATCACACGGTTCCTACAGCTAGAAGTGTTTTACATTAAGTCATGATTAATACATTTCTAGATTCATTTCTTCAGCACTCACCAACCCACTGGAAGTTCTCATCCCACACGGACCACATCTGCACTATGAAAAACGGCGCCCAGCAAACAATGTAAGCCAGAACTATGACAAAAGTCATTTTAACAGTCCTCAGTTTGGCTCTTGATATAGTTGTGACGCTGCTGACTGAATTCTTCCCAATCAGCCCGTTCTTGCTCGCAGCACCAGCAGTCGTTTTCCTTTTCTTGTATTTGATATTTTTCCATATGCTGTGGCAGATGAAGCCGTAGCACGTGACAAGAATTACCACGGGCAAGAGGAAGATGCCCACGGTTATCCAGGTGATGTACGCCTTGGCGCCCCATGGCTCGATGAAGTGCGCCCAGCAATCGTAGACTTCCGAGCCGTTCTTGATCTCGCTCAGGGAGAAGATGAAGTACTGCGGCGTGCTGAGCAGCAAGCTGCACATCCACGTGGAGATGATCATGATGTAGGAGCGCTGGGTGGGCTGCTGGAGGGTTTTCAGCGGGTGGCAGATGGCTATGTAACGGTCCAGAGTCATCATCACCATCATGTAGGTGGACGCAAACATCCCCATCACCTGGAGGTGCTTCACAATCCTGCAAAGAAAGTCTGGACCGTAGAAGCGGAACGTGATCTCCCAGCAGAGCTGCGGCAGCACCTGGAAGAAGGCGACCACCAGGTCAGCCAGGCTGAGGTGTTTGATGAAAAGGTGCATCCGCGACATCTTCTTCTTGGTGTTGTACATCGCCAGCAGGACGCTCACGTTCCCAATCACAGCGACCACGAAGGTGATGCTCAGGACCATGATCTCGATTTGGGCCACCTCCTCGTTTCTCGCAAACGGATCGGATCCGTTCGGGTGGACGGTGCTGTTCCCAGGAGTTCCCATCGTTAGGTCACGAGTGGGACCGAAGACCAAAGACAGGTTCCCCCCGCTCAGCAGCAGCGCGTAATCAGGAGTGTGCATGGCACTGCCCCTCTGTGCGCCCTAGCAGATACAGTGCCAGAGGGGCTGTGAAGTGCCTCTCCAATCCGTATAAGGAGCTACCTGATGCTCTCAGAGAGGAGCCCGCTGCTCTCTGACTTGTGGCTGCTGTCGGGGTTTTTTAAACTCGAATCAAATTTCAGACAGCGTGTGCGTAAAGTGAATACACTGCAAAAAATATATATATATATTTGGCGCTGGCATGAGCCCTGACACTGATTTCTCCTCAAAGTTTTCAATTAACAAACAAAATTACATTTTGAAGTTTTCAGTACCAATTAATTCTTTTTTGAAGATACATTTTCTTGAGATTGCTCCCACATTAGAACCTTATAGGATAAGTATTTTTTGCAGTGCACAGTCAAGCCCTTCCCTACTGTGTACGTAACCACCACATCGACAGTTTCTCCCACTCATAGCTCGGACCACATGTTGAGAAAGCACATATGTGTGGATTGAAAAAGTCACTCAAAACAAAAACAATTGCAAAATTTCCAAGGGAGTAAGTTGAGCAACACGCAGTCCGAACGAGCAGCTCATAAATAGTTAAAGCAATAGTCACACTTTACAATGTTTCCAGTCAAATGCTGGTTGAATTCAGTGGCATCCCTTTGTTGTTCACAAACGGAAAACATTTTTTTTTTCTAATGTGGCTTTTGATTTAATGACCTGCATTTACTTCAATAGCAATGCATTGACCAACACACAGGAATGTTGTTTGCCTTCACCTCAGCAGAGTGAGGCCTCTGACAGGCAGTGATGAATTGTATAAACCTGTTTATCTGAAGTGGTTTGCTGGAAGAATCACGCGGCTTGATTTATTCAGGTTGGTTCAGTGTTTCCTATTTGAAGTCACGTTTCAAACTGTGGCACGGTCAAGCTGCAGGGAACTAGCCTGATGTGCCATGTGGTTCTGCCAGTTTTATTGTTTTTGTCTCTAACCAATCTCACTTTTAGCATTAAATTTAATTGCATAAAATGGAATTTGAGAGTCTTTACGAACAACAAACATATTTTTAGCAAATTTATTGTTCACAGGATTTTTCTTCTCATTTACTTCTGGCCATGCAGTTTTGGTTTTCAGATATCCACCTCTCAGGTTTCAGCATCCTCTCCGCTACAATGGAAGTGGACAGAGTTTGGTCAGCAGTGCTCACAGCATTGAGGATCACATTTAAAATATTCATTAGTAACATGTCTTTCCAAAATAAAATGTCTCCGTTATTGTCACTGTCGACAGTTTTTAACTGTTTCAAAAGGAAGACATGGGTCCTTATGAAAACTGTTCTTCTTTTTTAAATGTAACTTTTCAGTGTTTCGAGTACCACAAATAAAAAAAAAAAAGATTCCTTTGACCCTGATCGTATTGCTGTGGAAGCAAAAAATCTCAGAGTCAAATAAAAAACAGAATCCACTGACATGCAACAAATCTTTGTTTCAAAAGTTCACTAAAAACTCCATTCTCAGTGTTTGTTTGCTAGAGATTTCAAGTTTCCACATCATACTTATGTAACTTTATTGTGTTGGACTGCAACTGGCTCAAAATCATGTCGATTTGCACGTCATCGAGACTCTGATTGAAGATAAGCACTTCAGTGAGTCCATCAGTGAGCACGGAGACAATTTCCCCCATTAGCAGATGAATGTGAAAACGGCCTTCCAGTGTCAAACAGCATACATCATTCCGCACAGCGAAGGTCAAACATTCAAGTCAATTAACAAAAGCAAAACATGTTTCCGTGTTTAACATTGAACATTTTAACTTGACATCACTAACTATCCTGCATCTTCCGCTGTGTTTCCTCCGTCTCTCTCTCTCTCTCTCATCTGCCCTGGTTAGAAGATCCCTCCAGTCTCCGCTCTTGCACACTTGACTTGCAGTTCTCTGCCTCAGCATCTTTAGTGACACCGCCTCAGTTTCCAGGTGACCTGTAACAATGTCAATTGCTTATTAGAGTTTCCATTGCGAAAGCACACGGTGGCCGACTGGCCGTGGGTATCTTGCTACTATTCAGGTCATCTGACCCATGTGCTGATAGTGAGGATAGTTATCTTTATTGTGTTCACATTGCATTCACCGTCCAGATGTGCTGTGTTTCATTTCCGATGGCCCTTGCAGTGAGCGGTGCAAACTAGGGCCTGCTTCCTAAAAATTTCCTGCTGGTTGGTTGAACTGGCTCTGAGCTATAATGAAGTTTTCTCAATTATCCCTGTGTCAGTCTCTGCTAATGTTCCTATCAGAACCACAGAAAGGGAAATTTCTAATGCCTTGGGCCTTGACTAGCTAACCAATCTCCTCCCATGGGAGCCCTGTTATGTGTCTTGATTTTCTACTCCCAATCCACTTTGTTACAGTCATTTATTCTTGGGGGGTCGGGGGCGGGGGGGGGGGGGGGGGGGGGGGGGGGGGTGTTCAAGGACAGAAGAGCGGATGTCTCCCTTCACGCTGGACTGAACTACGTTTACTCTCATCTCCTGTTTTTGAAGATGTTCACCGGAGACGTCTTGTGCTGTTATTACAGCTCCAGGCTTGGTTTGTTTCATCAGTGGCTTCAGAACATGAAGACTCTGTTCGCCCATCCTCAGTTGTGAATCGTGTGTCTGGGCCCGGGAATCATGGGAATGCATGTTGTGTCTCCAGTAGCTGGAACAGTCAGTCTGAATCATTTCCGTGATGTTTCCCCTTTTACTCACAGACTTAAGGTTTTGTAAGAGCTGCTCAGTCTCTCTGGGAACATTGGAGGTTTTTTTTCTTTTTTGTCCTCTGGGATGTAAAATCGTGTTATGGAGATTTTTCTTTTATAATACAGAAGGTCTTTCTTGCACGACTTAAATTTGTTATCAGGAAGGCTCTGTGAATATCAAAACATCTTCATCGCACTTTTTAATTTTTACCTTGACAGTTGCTCCTCAGATCTCATTAATTGCTAATTTACTGTGTGGGCACAGAAGTAGAATACATTTTCTCTCATTCCTCCAGTTGATGGAATATATCATCAAGAATGAGAATGAAATTCAGAACAGTTTCTAAAACTTGAACATTACATTTGAGGACTTTGTATATTGTTTATGTCACTGCTATATGTAAGCTGAGGCACGAGAAGAATGTCCGCTCTTAACAAACTGCATACTATAAATGCTTTCCTTTCTCTGTCTGGCTTGTATCTTTGACACCTAATGAATACCCTTCAGTTCATGTCTTTCCTTATGTGATATATGCTGTGTCTTTGAAACAGACTGACATCCAGATGGAGTACTGGAAAACATGTTTGTTAAAAAAGAAAAAGTCTAAAAAGAAACTGTGAAGGTCAGTGGCCTGCACCTCCTGATGCAGAGAGAGTTATCTCTGTATTTCTTTATACAGTATTCATAAAAGTACAGTACACATCTGTTTGTCTCCTGGACGACTGGAGTCCTACGAAGATCACGTCAAACAAAACATTTAATTATCTGTCTGCTTTATGGCTAAAGTTATGAGGAGGAACAGGACCTCTGCAGAGGCTGCCTGTAATACACTGATTATGTAAGTTCATATATGTGGGTTTGCATGTTCTCCTTTGGCATTGGGTAAACACCGCATTCAGGTTTATAATCGTGAAAATCCGTACCAAGTACGCATGAGTTATGCAACCTGGATCTATGAAGATGATATAATGAAAACCTCAGTGCAGCTGCTCTTGTATGTTTGAATTTGAAAGACAGTACTGGCCCGCAAAGACCACAGTTGAACCAAGAACAGAACAGAGCGCACGGACGTATGCAACAGTTTTTAAATTACTTCAGTGTATAGTAGTAGTAGTTTCTTTTATAAAAATGAAAGAAACTACTAATACATATTTGTGGACCTAAAGGGTGAAGGGTGAAGCATTTGAAAAGGATATTGAAGAGGTAAATGTGGGTCGTAATAAGCCGGCCTATGGGCTTGATTCTTACAGGACAGTCTCCGAGTGACATGATAATGCTTATGAACACAGCAAGCTCCATGAATAAATGATTTTCCAAATTTAGAGTGGAAGTACTTGACTGGCTTGCACAGAGCCCTGACTTCAACCTCAGCCTCCACCTTCAAGCCACTAGGCCTTTCTCACCCAACACCAGCTGCTGACCTCACTGATGCTCTTGTGGCTGAATAGGAGCAAATCCCTGCAGCCAGGTGGTATGTTGTAATGTTTGGGTCTTTCATATTGAAATGAGGACAGTTTAAAAACCATTTCAATGTGATCACAAGCTCATGGACAAGCTAAACAGACACACACTAAATCACAAAACACACTATACTGAACTAAACCTTCAAATATGAACACAGAACTGAATCAAACCTTCTGTCACACAATGCTGTTTGTATCTGAGGTCAGTGTAGAAAAAATGTACATCTAAAAGTGAAAATCCTTCACTTAATATTTGCTATTGTTAGACGTTTGTGTCCACTTGCTGTATGAACTTACAAAGACCTGACAGAGTTGCCATTTGGTCTTTCTACTGCAATTTAATGCAAGTCATTTCACTATAGCAGTCATTTTATTTTCTTTTCATAACAAGGTAACGATATTGTCATTTTGTTTTCCAACCTTCTTAACATAAAACCAACTGAGATGTGATCCTATATCGCAGGAGAAATTAACAGTGTGTAATGGGAACCTTTCAGCGGGTCTTATCACATTATTGTGAATGGTAATATTGTTACTTTGATATGAAATCACTCATTAATCCACAGAAAAAGAAAATATGGGAGTTTTTTTTTTTTCTTTCAGAGTTATAGATACAAAAATAGCCAGGCTGAACCTAAAAGTTCCTACTTTCTCAATGAGCCATTCAGATGTTAGAGACCATTTTCCTCAGCTGGAGGCGGACTTCAGATCCACTTGTCCCGCTTAATGAACAACTGCTCCGCTCTCATGTGGACATGAGAGCCTGATAGGATCATGATCATGATCTCATGCAAACCCGGGCCATTAACCTCACATTTCAATGCATTTTGGTTTCTTGCACAATCCATTGCTTTATGAGAGGGCTATAATATCTAATATACAGGACACAATATTGATATGCAGTATTTTTGTAAACTTCTTTTATTTGCATTTTTCCAAAGTAATCTCTTAATGATTTGCAATTTAATAATAATAATAATAATTATTATTATTATTATTATATAATCAAATAAATGTGTATAAAATAAAGACAGATGACAAATCCTCAATTAACATAAAAAATGCAGATGCTTTCATGCACAGCTTTAAACAGATGAAAATCTTATGCTTTGGCCTTCACGGCCACAGGAACTCATTCCAGCTGAACACCAGTGGGAGATCTGGTGTTAGATGGTGTTCACCACCCATCACTACCATCAAAACACTTAATGAGCATGGAATAATGTCCCCCCCTCACTTGGAGAATCTATGCCAGGACAGATTGAACTTGTTCTGGAGAACTGTGGTGGTCCAACACCTTACTAAAACACTTAATGTTGGTCTATTCTGTAATTTGTCACCCATGTGTATATCATAAATGTCCTTTAATCACTAGTGTTAATTGTATGTATGTATGTGTGTTTTTGTTGTTGTTTTGTTTTGTTTTGTTTTGTTTTTTTCTTCAGCATGTTTCCTAGAATATACAGACTGGTTGAGATATAACAGGTGACATGTGGCTCTTCACTTCCCTGCCACTGTCTTAAAGGGGCTATTTGTTAATTTCTCTGCTGAAAAACATGTTTTTTTGCCGAGAGCAGGTGACTGTGGCTTGACAAGAGCTCCGGCCATAGTTATGTTTACAAGAGGTTATAATATGCCCTCTGAACAGCGATACGTCTTCAGGGGAGTGACAGGATGGGCCAGTGCTAGCTGGTTAGCGTGCTAGATAGAGTCTGTGATAGAGAGAAGAGAAATTAAATTGGCATTGAAATAGCAATGTTTCTTCTAGAATAGTAAGTAAACAGCTGTTAATGCTAAAGTTGGCTATACAGCAATAGCAAAACTTACAAATATCACACTTTAACCTGTGGTACTTGTAGGCAAATTGTGTGTGATCTCATCAATCTTCAGTAGATCTCTCAGGGAGTTAAAGATTGATGGGGACACAAGCGGTTGTAAGTCTGTTTCCGAGGCCTTAAATAAAAAGTCAGCACTGCAGCCATTAAATATTTCTGCTTCTGACACTGAACGCGGCATTATGAGACTGACATTAAAAACTGGATGATGCCCTATAAGAAATCTGGTATATGAAATAAAAATAGCAAAGCCAAACTTAATCTTAGTCTTAAAGGGAAAACAGAATCACTACTGTGCCTGTCAAGTCTGTATTTTCTATTTAAATACCAATTGGAAAATGTGGCCAAGGCTGCTGAAGAGACAGAGAGGAAACAAGACATGAAACATTACCAAACTGTGGAGTGTGTTCACATTACACATGTATATATAGCCCTCTCTCCAAAAGGTTTATCTTATGTCAGATGTAGTTCACAAGGGCATCACCCATGTGGCAAACTCAAGTACTTAATCTGATTCACTGTCACAATAAAGACATATCAGTAATCTAGATTGATTGCACGTTCAAGTGTGTCTGATTAATTGCCTGATATATTGTACTTGACCCACAGCCACAGTTAATACAGTAGACAGTATAAGAGAGCGTTTTGTGTGGCTGTGGGGTCATTTGCACTTTTATCTTCATGAACATCTGTTTTGAGGCACGATCACGTTGTTTCTCTGCGTGAATGAAACTACCAATATATTTCCCTGGAAAATGCTTTGAAACCGCTGCCGCTGTCAGTATCAGTCAAAAAAAACGAAGCTGTCTGAAGACTGAGAGGTCTTCCTTGAACAAAGAGACTCTGACATCATTCAAAGGGGAAGAAACAAAACCTTGATCTTTGAAGCTAAATGTGAGAAAAAAAAAAATTTCAGCAACAACCTGAGGCCTCACAGTCTTTTCCCGATTGCGTAATTTTGCAATCGTGGTTATGATCCGTGTTAGAAAACCCTTCATCGAGCACTTGATGTGAGGCTTTTGAAAAGGGATATGCATGCACCACTGATGAGAAACTTCAGTTCCAACATAAACAGCAAAAGCAAAGCTGGGTTATTTATATGAAGATAGATTAGCCGAGTGGAAATTCTACAGGCGTGTGTGGGTGAGTCTTTGGTGCAGATGTGCACGCATGTGGTGGTTCCTGTGTGTGTGTGTGTGTGTGTGTGTGCTTGTGCGCTTGTGTGCATGAGCGTCCTGCAATCAAGATCTTATGGGAAACTCAAAGGCATCGACACGACTCATCATCTATCAGGAGAGTAGACGGCAATGTTCTCACTGCAGTTTCTTTGAATCCGCACACTGTGACCCAATAACATCAACCCTCTGGGGGAGAATCAAGGTCTTGCTCTGATCCCCTCCATTAATTTAGCACGGAGGCAACTGGACTGTGGAGTAGATTTATATATATAAAAAAATGTCTAAATAGCAAATTGTTGTTGTTTTATAATTTAAATATTCTTATCCTGTCACCTCCTCGCTCTTATTTGTTTGCTTTTCTGAGAGTCAGAAACATGTTTGCTGCCGTCTATGACTAAGTGAAAATGTTTTTGCCTGAAGGGATTCATTAATTTATTAATGAAAGACACATACATTCAGCCACATTTAAGCCTATGCGGTTGTATGTTTGATAAATAAAAATAGATTTGGGATGAAGCTTCATAAAACATCTCTGCCTTTGTTTACGTTCTCACCATCACTATCTTTAGAATACAGATGGGTCCATGCATCCCACACAATTAAAGTACACACGCACACATTGTGGTGTACATTGTTGTTGTAACACCAGTGCAGACATCAGCGGTGGTTTCAATTAACTTTTAATTCAAGTGCTGCAGGAAGTAATGTTTTTATAAAAATTGGGAAAATAGAAATTAAATAACAATACCATTTTCTCTATTATCTTATCTTTGTTTTGGCCAGCCTCCATAGAAATAACATATGTTACCATTAAAGCCGCGTTTCCACCACAGGAACTTTCCCCAGGAACCAGGAACCTTTTGAGGAACTATGTGTGTTTCCACCACAGGAACCAAGGTCTAAATTTAGTTTTGGGGCAATTGATCGACTCCCAAAAAAGTACCTCGTCGAGGGGTGGTACTTTCCAAAGGTTCAGTAACCTCGGGGGGTGTGGTCAGCAGTGCTGAACATTTCTGACTGGTCGAATACTTGCTGCATTTTATTTCACCCACCATGTTCAAAAGTCCGAAGCGACTGAGCGAGCGAACACATTTTCCACACCGAGGGAGAAGGTTAAAAAACTGAAACAGGACTTCAAGAAAATAAAGGACCACAACAACTGGAGTGGCTAGGATCACCACCCGTCACGTATAATAATGAATTGTCTCATATTAGAAAATAAAATGCTGCGTCCAGTATTGAATGAATATAGGACACAGTTTGTCCCGTATTTTCATCTATGTTATGTCCTCAAAGTGCTGTGAATAATGTCATGTCAAGTAATAATTTAACATAATCTTCCCGGGACTTTAGGCTGCGGTGGAAACGCAGACAACAATGGGCCACAGGAACCTTTTAGTTCCTGAAGAAAACTTTTTGGTCGAAACGCGGCTTAGGTAAATTTCAGCTTCAGTCTAAACTGAATCCCATCTCTCTCTCTCTGGTGACACACAGTAGCTTCCTGCCTTCAGTCTGCGGCAGCTCAGAGGAAAACCAGGAAAATTTGGGTTCAGGCCAGGACAGAACAAAATAGTGACCCCAGAAGTCAGGGCACAGGGGACTGGTGATTATTTTCTTTTAGACACCCCTGCATGCAATTCTTGAGGTTATTCAGTAACTGGGTCTTTGACAGATTCCAAAGGCCAGGAGGTGAAATAAATCTCTGGCCACTGTAATGAGCCTATAAATCTATACATTTGTAAAAGCAATGAAAAAAATTCTGCAGCAATATAACCCAGCAAAAATATGACCTGTCACCATAAAACATAAGTTATAGTATTTGTGTACATTTAGTTGGCGGCCTCGGTTACAAATTTCAAGTATCGTGGACTGTGCTACTCAAAACAGGATGCTTGTAATTCCACTCTGACTCTAAAGCTAAATGAGATTTTACATTTCTGCTTTATTTTATTTCCATGTTACACAGACTCAAACGGTGCTGGTGACTTATATCCTTCCTTGTTGATGCCCTGTTGAGAGGGCTGAGGGGCAAACAGAAATAGACGTGTGTGGGTTTGGGGCCACTTCTCTGCTAATGGCACACGAAGTACTCCAGCTTGGCCTTTTACCCAATTACAGCCCTCGTTCTCTTTTCTCCTCTCTCTTACTGTGTGTGATTAACTCACTGTGTTGTCGACCGCACGCCATCCATGCAAGCTGAGGTAAATATTAGACTGGTTGTGTGTACCAACAGAATGTTCATACACGAGTGTTTATATATACATGAGGTTCAGCTCATATGGAACAAATCATGGCTTGAATACTGTGAAAGATGTTGTCAAAAGCTGGAGGAGTCCTATGTGGAGTTGTTGACTTTCGGAAATGTTAACTGGGTTGTTTTTATTTTTTGGTGACCACGGCAGGATTGTAGCCTCCTGGTAAGAAAGAGAATACCCTTACTCACACCACAAGTGTTACATACAATATCTTAGGGCTAAACTTCCATTGCAGATTTTTCTGAATAGATGAGCCCCCTGAAAAATGTATCTCCTCACCAACAACCGCCAGCTAAATGTAAAAGCCAAATGAATGTTCCTTTACACTTATAAGGAAATTTTTCCAGCATAGACTGTATATAGAGATGGATGTGGCCTCTGTGAGTGGGCTGCTTTGCCGTCACCGACTTGGCAGCGCCTGACTCCGCCTAACTCCCGGCTAATCCAAAAGTGGGCAAAGAGGTGGGGCGTGTGTGGAGGCGAGACTTCGGTGCATGCCGGTTTGTGGCAAGCACACGCTCACCAACCTGTCTCTCAAAGTCCTTGGTGGCTCACCTTATTGCGTGCGTACAACATGGGCTTAGTCCACACCGCACTGGAGATGGGTTCGGCCCTTTGCTGCATGTCATCCCCTCTCTCTCCCCCTGACTTTCCTGTCTGTCTTTCACTATGCAATTAGAATAAAGTCAAAAAATGTCCCAAATAAAAAGCTAAAAAAAAGAGAAAATGTGTGATGTTGACACAGACACTATGCTTGTGTTTTTCTACAGTCTTTCCAAAGGCAAAAGAGAAAAACAATCCACTGAGTGACTGAAGTTATCCTCATTTGGTCTTTATACATCTGTTCAACAGATGAGACAGTCGAATTTCAGCAGCCCATAAGTTGAAAAACACCCACAGGACCTTTGATGACTCTGTTAGAGCTCGGTGATGAGTTGCTTTAATTCACTGGCTCAGCTGTTAACCACAATTTAAATTTGGAATCTGATTTGATTTTAAATATCACAAGCCTGTACCTCACTGGCCTGTAACATTCAGTGATCGGACTGTATTCTGGAGCAAAGACAAGTCTTCAGCCTACAGAGTTCCTGACCAGCAATGGCGCTTTTCTTCTGCCAGTAAACACAAGACTAATACGGTTTTTGTATTGAACTACTGATTTATACTCAGACGTGCTTTCCAATGCAGAATACAAAGCAGAGCAGTGATTTCTGTGAAATTGTAAACATGCTGGTGAGAGGTTGACTGGACCCAGGCTGGTCTAAGGGAATGAAAAAACAGCCACTGTGCCCCCAGTGACTCTGCTTTCCGTCAAAGATGACCCCGAGATCCGGTTCACAGAGGAAACTGCTTCATATTCACACTCAACATTGTCCTCAGAGGAAAATAAGAAGCAACATGTACACAGCACTGTTAAGGAATATAATCATGCCCTTAGGAGGAATAAGTTATTGGGATAACATGACTAAGAAGCTCTGGCAAGGCAGAAATGTTGTACCTTTATTCATTAAAAGGTATGAATGCGGAATGGGTGGGGGGGGCAGTGTTATTGTCAAGTTGGGGTTGGGGCATTGTTGTTGTGAAGTAGTTACAGAGCGGGATCGATGGCTGTGTAAAACGGAGAGCTAGCTTAAACCACACACAGAGACGGCAATAATTCCCGCTTTGTTTGGTGCTGTGTAAACAACCAAAACCAGCACAATGAGGAGTCCTCTTAATAACAATGTTGCAGGATCGCTGCAAAAAAGAGGCTACGGTCTACAGCTATGCTAGCTGCTCTGTGAGGCTCTGGCTAAATGCTAAAATCAGCATGGTAACATGCTCACAATGTCATTGGTGTCACATTAAATCTGCTGAATAAAGAGATCACTACATGCACAGTTTATTTTTGCACTTTCACATCCTTGTTCTCTGCCAGCAGAGATGCCGACACAAGGAAAAACCAGACAAGAACCAACCTTTTCTTTTTTTTTTTCTGTTTTCTACACCAATTTTCTTTTTTCCCCTCAACATGAGGTGGCCGTTCAGTGTGAGAGTAGATAGGACTGAGACAGTGAAATTCAAGACAGATTCAGCTCTCTGAGTCAAAATGAAGATTGGTGATTTGCCAGATAACCACACTGAAGTCCTCTGAGCCGTCTCGAGCAGGCACGACATTACCTCAGCCCAGCAGCTTTAACGTTATTGCTTTGTCTCACGCCACAGGCCTCGGCTATCAGAGAAAATATGTGGGATCTCTGATGGAGTTGTTCCTTTGTAGTGTCTGCCATTTAGATCTGCAGCAGCTTGGCTCACTGCTGGATCAGTAGGCATTTCAGAGACTGCCAGGGGAGTTTGAAAATTTCTCTCCTTCGCTCCGTCTCACCACCGCACTGATCCTTGCCAAAATTATTCCTGCAGACTGTAGCCTGTGAGCCGTGGCTGCCATTTGGCCCCTTGACATTGTGTGCCTGGAGATTCCCAAAAAATGATAATGAAAAGCTGATGAGATGCGTGTCATGCCAAATGGTAAGCTGATCTGTAAGACCGTGCGAAGACTTGATCTTGTGGGAGAGCTCATAAAGTAGAAGGACAGCAAAAGAAAAACAATCTCTAATGAATTCTTGATTACTAAGTGGTCAGGGTACGCTTAAAAAAATTGATAATTATTGCAGGAAATATATTTTTCTTTGACCTTATCTCTCCATGTGACTCCTGTTCTTGCTGCTTTTAAACTTTTTCTAAGAACACATTAAACAGACCCATAACCTTTGCAATAACAACTTTACATGAAACCCGAGATTCTATGATATCTACTCTGCTTATTTTGAACCACCTAAATGTTTATTAGGTGCTGATAAATCTGTGTAACAGGTACTAAGTGAACCCATCGCTACTGATATATTGTCTGTGTCTGTGTAACCCCTACTTACCAAGTGTCTGTGAGTGGTTTAAGAGTCGCAAAATGGTGGGCCCCTCCAGCTCGGCAACTGTTAAATTAAATCTAAAGGGTTCATCAAGGATCTGTCTGAGTCATGATCAGATAGCACCATAAATCTGTGTGAGCTATGAATGCTGCTTTCTCCTGAGGTGGAAAAATGATAAATTAAATAGATTTGAAGCACTTACATTCGATCAGGAAGCTGGAGGAGTGATGTTATCATCTCATCCTGCCTACTTTTTAATCTCTATGTACAGTATAATTTGATATAAAAATGTTTTTTTTTTTGTGCTTTTTGGCTTGTGTGTCTTGCACATGCAATGTTGATATCTTGCAAATGCTGAAAGGTGCCCATTCTTTCAGATTAAAGTCACCATTAACTGAGCATTACAAGGTGTGCTTTTGCATGAGCTCACTGCCAGTGAGGAATACATCTGTCACTGCACGGACCAGCTCCCCAGTGTTGACTGAAGGGTCTAGACAGGACTCTGAGCTCTACCGTCCTTCTCTCTCTCCTCTCAGCGTGGTTTTCTTTCAGGGTCTTGCAGGCGATGTCACAAGGCTGTCTGCTGATAAGAGATTTATTTTTTTAAAGGGGGGGGGGGGGATTAGGTTTGGTTTGTCCGTTTAGCTTGTATCTGGTCAAACCTCTGCTCAGTATCAGGTTTGATATATGTTGTTGGCTTAACCCTTATATTGTTGACCCAAGTGTCACAGTGCACATTATATATGATGATGATGATGATGATGAAGATTTATGTAATGCAGATAGGCATGCTATAGATACCATTTAAGCAAACACGCACAACCTGACCTAAGAACCTTCATACATGGGTACACAAGCAGTCAATGCGCCGTCCTTTGTGGCCTCTTTACACCCAGGCAATATCATGGTCGTGGATTCAGCTCAAATCAGAAATCCGGGCTAATTTATTGAACTAATGCATTATTATTGCTAGTATTCTGTGGTTCAAAAATAAGCTTGCCAAATTTTAAATGTATGCAATTCAAACACAATCTGGCTGCTGGCACTAAGCTTCCCCTTTGCCTATCATGCCGACACAGGCAGCTCCACTTCAACAGAGCTGACATGGAGTGGCTCCTTGTCTTGTCTCAGCCGACAGGATGTGTTTCTTCTGGAGGCCTTTTATCATGTTTGTCTCGACATTCCAGACCCAAACAACATGGCATGGAGGCAGAACTGAGCACGTTGTAAATTGTGGATCTGCACCTGTATTTCTACAGACAGATACATTGATTGAAATAAAATATACACACATATATACTGTATGTCTATAGATATCTATAGATTTAAATAGCTTATTTAACGGCGTTGCTGTCACTGAACTGTTGAGGGGTATTTCTATCACAGTTTTTGGCCCTTGGCTCATTAATATTTCCACCTTTGGTTAACCTGTTACTGCACTTCCATAAAGTTAGGGGACAGATTAAAAAAACAGGCCGGTCAAAATCAATGCAGCAGTTGATTTGTTTTAGAAATGCAGCATGTCTTTTTAATTCAAATTTTGTGGCATATTTATTATTATTATTGTGTTGTTGTTTGTTTTATGTCTGAAACTTCAAGTAAGTTTGGCCTCAGACCATTTTTTTCTAATCCATTAGATTGCAAGCCAGAACACCAGCAATGGCTAATTTAAGAAATTGATTGATAAAAATGCACCTGGAATTTGATTTGTTACTGTTCACATATGTGACACTGTGGCACATGAATGATTTACTGAACTGGTGTCATACTGCACATTGTAGGCAAAATCCCTAAAGAGGAAATGCTTCTGTGGGTAACTGTTGCCATGATGAAGATCTATTTTAGCACCGGGCACTGTCCGACTGATTCTTGAATTTCTGTGTCCGACCTTCGCTCTCAACAGAAACTGAGTCCTAAAACGAGCCATCAGGACATCCGTAACTTTGTGATGTCACAACAATGCAGTCACCGCTCTCAGCCATGCCGCAAGTCCAGCCCACCCACATGTGACCTTTATACTCCATGGCCTCAGTTTTTAAGGAAGTCTTTCAGGTAAAACTCCAAGCCAAGACATTTACTTGAGCAGCTTTCTCACACTTGACAAAGTTCCCTCCAAATCCACACTGGACAATATAAACATGCTATGTTGCAATCCTAGTAAATAATAAACTGACTGAAACTTGTGTGTTGCTTTGTTCAGATAAAACAGTGGGATTTCAGATGATTTTAGTCCAGGACTCACATTCCTGACGTTAGACAACGTGCTTTCGACTTAATCGAAGGTCAGACAAGTCAGCTGTGTGGCTCCTTGTGCTGACTAATCTAATCTATTTTCCCCAGCAAAAACACTCACTTTTTTCATTGTAATTTTCCAAAGTACACATAATTGTCATGCCAATACATGATTGCTGTTTATGTTCACGTGTCTGGAGTCATGGGGATTGACTGTTATCCAGTGAAAAGCAACAACTTTACGCTCCCAAAAGCAATCAGTCCTCATGACATCTGGCTGTTAGTTATTCTTTGTCAGACAAACAAAACAAAACTCTTGTCACATTGATGCATACATCTCTGTGGATTAGCTGTAGTATGTCACTGCCCACATGCTGCATGACGTGCTGTTGGCAGAGTTTCTCTCTGGAGGAAATCATGAATGAGATAAACAATTAATGCAGGAGTTGATTGCGTATTTCGACTTGATGACTTGAAGCAGAGGTGTTAGATCATTTTCCTAGCTCATTACTTCACACATGACCTGTTTCATTGGATTTTAATATAATATATATTTACCCGTGTCTGTGTTTACTTTGTCCTTTAGTACATCAATTTATGTCCATGCCACAGCCTGTTATTCAATACACTCTTTCAGTATTTACCTAAATATAATATGGGTGATGCATTTGGAACAAATTGGTGTTATATTATATTATATTATGTTGTATGTGTTATTGCCAGATACTAAAGCATATGAGTAAGAGGCAAACAAACGAGAAGAAAGAAGTAATAATTTTACTTGAAATACGAGTGGAGATAGCCCTACCGTTGTTTGTGGGAACAGGTAACCGTTTTGGAAAATATCCTTTTTTTGCTTCCATGCAGAGAGTTTCATAGCTATCCATTAGATATGAAACTATACCCATTACCTTAGCTTAGCACAAAGACGGGAAACAGAAGAAACAGCTAATGTAGCCTGGCTGTATCCAAGGGTGACAAAATCCACCTGCAGTGCCAACACCTCTCATTATTTAACATGCAATGTTTTGTTTTTTAATCTGTACCAAACCAAACCAGGGTTAACCACCATTCACCCGAGAAGCTTCATCATTTCTAAATAGCTCAGCATGTTCAGCAGCTTTTGACTTTTACAACTATCCATGTAACCTTGGTGACTGAAAATCTTTGGGAATACCAGACAGAAATTAGTCCACAGAGCCCTGTTTGATAAGATGTTGTCCCAGGGTCCCCCATCTGATAAGATTTTTGCTTTTATCACAGAAAATGTTTGAACCCCATGAAAAAAATAGCCATACACTCTGTCATTATGGATGGAATTATAGTGAAAATAAATGATTCCCTCTTTTTCTGGGGACCATCTCAAGGACTCAGGGCTTCACAATTCACAGGTCACAATAATATGTGTGTGTGTATTTTTTTTTTTTTGTTGTCCCAAATCTATGCCAGTGAATCTGAATTTGTACAATGATAGGCTTGTTCACTGACATCGTTTAGCTGTCAACTTTCAGCTACAGGCGCTGAATTTGATTTTAAAAATATAATGTAATTCAATGGTGTATTATTTAAAGAATTGACTGCAGCCACTGTGCTCTATGGAGGAGGAAACTGCTAAATTTTACGAGCCACTTTTCAATCATTTCATCAGTTCAACGAGTTATTTCCAGTCTGCTTTTTTTTCTCTCATCTCTCCATACTAAATCTTGTGGCAGAGGATTGTTTTAATTAACTCTGTTGAAATTCAAAACATGTCATGGTATAACAGTAGCTAGTATGAGGTGGTTTTGAGAGCTTAATTAAAAAGAAAGAAAAGAATAAAATATCCAATTTCCATCACCCAGGGCTCATTGCACAGGGGAAAAGAGCCATTTGCACTGCTGTGTTTTGAATACAGTAAAAGCTTGTTGTGGATGTGGGAATAATTTTATGTCTCAGGCACACCTGTACGTGCGCACGGACACATATACATGCTATAATATGGAGGAGATAAAGCTTTAATAGATGTGACAGGAGTGGAAGTGATTGAGCTAAATCAGCATGGGGTCATTGTTGAGAGTTAGTCAGGCTGTTCTTGTTATACGACCGTTGCTTCTGTTAGCAATTATCCCCGCACACCAACACATTCAGCATGTGTGCACACAACATGATTACATGGCAGTGAGACCTTTTATTTATTTATTTTTACCTGAGACATGTACACTTAATCCTTCCTAATACGGTTTTAATTGAACTGCAGCAGTAAGAGCGCATTTCCGCCTCTCATCAGGCACATTGAGAATTTAATGTGTACAGTGTGACCCAGGCATCACCCCCGCTGACGTGCAATCTTGGTCTGGTTGATATTCTCAGCAGTGTCTTTTTTTTTTCTTTTTTACTGTTTGTTAGGATTTGTTGCTACATAACCCTCAGGCAACAGTGTCATATGTCTCTGTTTCATATCCTGAATCCCGTTACTGAATGTCGTAAAGGACAGCAAATATTGATCCCTGTTCTCTGGTACATGGCAGCGCCCTCATCTGAAACAGGTCTTTGTTTCTGATAAGGCGGCTTCAGTGGGAAAGGTCAACAACATTTTGGTCAAAAGAGCAACAGATAAGAGAATCTTATACCTCGGGCTGTCTTAAGCCGCAGGCCAGGCTTATATTGGAAAATGACATAACTAGTCAGATTTATGGGGCTGCTGCCACTGCTTGAGAAAAGTTTTAATGAATACACACTCAACCACTCTTGCTTGCTTCAGTGGCTATTTTGTGAATGATGTGTTATTATAGCATCTGGTCTTTGACAAACATCTTATTGCTTATTGTAAAAACAGATAGTTAAACTCGCACCTGCTCCATAGATTAAATAATGCTTGTTGGGTTTCTGAGGGCAAAAATTAATCAATAATATACTGAATTATTTAATAATGATTTATTGTAGTATTTTCTGTTTTTCTGAGATTGCCCCGGATTGTCTCCTAATTATCATCTCCCCTGACCTCCTCCCATCAAGGATTCCACTCACCCATTAAATAAACAGTGTAGAGAGACAAATTGTTTTCCTCTGATGTTTACATTTTTTAATGAAGTAATTAACAATCTAAATGGCATGAAAATATTATCAAACACATGTTAAAACATAATCATCATTGTAAAATGTGACACTAACTTAGGTGACACATGCTGCAGTTAGAAGGGATAGCTTGTTTTCAGCTGCAGAATTTGTAGTTGTCCAATTTCTTTAAAAAAGATTCCCACATGATATCATGGGATGGTGTATAAATAGCACGCCGCTTTTAGGGACTTTTTGCATGTCATGTCTATGAATTTTAAGCTTTTCGTGTATCTTTTAATGCCATTTCAGTGAGGGGTTTAGGGGTTGGACAGTAGAGAAATGACACAAAAAATGCATGGTGATACAACATGAACTCACTTAAAAAACTGACCTGTTATTCATATGCCAGTTGATCATACCAGGCTGCTGATTCAATTCATCTTGCCTTAACAATCACGATAAACTGTATATGCACTCACACTTGCTAAATGGCTCAAGAGACATGATAACATGGGAATCTATAGCCAGCTATGCAGGTGGATACTGGAAATTGGCAATTCAGACTCGGGGCATGAATAGAAACCACAGCAGAATATGAACATGTACATGTTATCCCTTTTGCAGAGGCCTTTACCCCCAAACACAGGTGGATAAACCAGTCTGAGCTCAGGTTGTATTTCAGGCAAGTGGAAATGCGTCCGCTACTGCTAATGAGCCTCAGACATTCAGCATTCCTCATTGAAACCTAAGGAGTTCAAAGTCAGTAACACATCCATTTCTAAGTCCATCATTTTCTAGAAAGTGACTGAAACTTATCATCATGTTCACATGCAGCCTGAAAATGTTAACAGAAAGTAAACAGCTTTTCCTGCATTTACAGTTCACCTTTTTGTCACCAAAAAAAGTTTAGCAGTTTTATCAATTGTTATTCAAAACCACTAAAGTTATACTGGCTTTGACCTTTGACCACCAAAATCTAATCAGTTCATCCTAGAGTCCCAGTGAACACAAGGGATTCCCTTTAAGAGTTCATGAGATATTGCGTTCACAAGGGCAAAACCATGTTTGGTGAGGTCACTGTGTCCTTGACCTTTGACCTTTGACCGCCAAAATCGAATCAGTTCATCCTTGAGTCCAAATGAATATTCGTGCCAAATTTGAAGAATTTCTCGGTGCCCTGGTAGCTCACCTGGTAGAGCTAGTACCATGTGCTAAGAATAAGTCCTAACCACAGCGGCTCACTGTAGAAATAAAGCAGAAATGCCCCCCCCAAAAAAATGTATATCCATCGCTTCGTTCTCCACTGCGGGGAGACATATAAAGAGAAACACACTTCTCTTTTTAAAAATGAGAGGACGACATATTATACAAAGCAATGTACATTCACACCTGTTCATGGCACAGTAAAGTCAAGCACATCTGTGAAGAACGACCTCACTGTGTGGAAGAGCAAGAACCAAAATTGAAATCAGGAAGTAGAAACTGTAAACTATTTTAGGTTTGTTAGGGAGACATTCTCTGTTCTGGTGTGTGAAGGGCTTATAATGTGAATGAAGTAACTGAGCCTTGAATGGCTCTCAGTGCCACATGTTAGTCGAGATGCTGATTTATCAAATAAAATTAGAGAGTGTGTCCAATGTGAGTTGTGCTATTAACAGGTAATGTTTATAAATGTATAATATTCTATATATATTTCTGGGACTGATAATTCACCTGACATACGTATATTGGGTATGTAATAGTTTTTAGTTCATTCATATCCCTACTTCCATTCTCCCCTGCTCAGCTGTTGCGAGACATACTGACAGAAACACACCCCTCCCTCCAGGTGACCAGTGGAGCTGGACTGGGCAAAAGGAAAGTGTCTTTTGGCAAGGCAGGAGGCATAACCTGATGAGAAGTACATAATTGCTCTTCGAAACATGTCCTCAACACCAGCTTGCTCAGAAAATGTTTCTGCAAACTCATGTTTGCAACCATCCAGAGAAACATACACCACATAGAGTTTTGAATTGGACCGACAGCCCATTAATACCTTCTCTTCAGAAAGGATTATGTTTGCCTGACCTACAGCTTTCTGCATCTCCCTCACAATATACTTCTCATCATCTTTCTTCCAGAGACTAAGCTGAATAAGAAACCCTATTGGAATACAGCAGAGACTAGAAATAGTGAGGATCATTGTTCCAGAAACACCATGGTTGTCAACTGTGAACAAAAGCATAAATGCAAATACACCTGTATATGTACAAAAACTTGCTAAGACTAAAACTACTATTACACCAGCAATGTAGATCAGTGTTCGAAGCCAGAGTGGACGCAGCCACACTTTGGTTTGAGAGACACTGTTGATCATCCTCACAGCCTCTCTGTACTTCTCCTGGTCCTCAATGATCAGGCGCAGTTGGTCTGGCACCTCCATGTCACTGAACTGACCACAGTCCCATTTATTGAGTCCCTCATCATTGACAGCAGTCAAAGGCTGCAGGGCTTTCCCGTTGTAGATAGAGGGAGCCTGGAAGGGCACCACAGTGGACCCTTGAAGCTGCTGGTTGGGGGTGCAGAGCACTTTGAGCAGCTTATTCATAAATTCAGGGTCGGTGGCCTCCAGGTAGGTGAGGTGGCAGAGGTGAGGAGGAACTGAGACTCCTGGCTGCAGCAGCACTGGGACGATGGGTTTCCTCTCCAGACAGTCTCTGAACAGAGACATGTTGGCCTCCAGGAGACACCAGCGGCTCCTCACAAACTCCGGGCTGAGAACCAGCAGCACCTTCTGGCTCTCCTGGATGCACTCGGACATGTTCTCCAATACGGTGCGCCCGGGAGTGAAGTCACGATCATGGTAGCAGACCTGCAGGCCATAGGACTCCAGCTGGTTGATGATGGAGTGGGTCCACTGCTGGTCAGTGCTGCTGTAGCTAACGAAGACATGGTAACACTCACCATCTCTCAGTGTGGGAGGAACATGAATGGAAGGAGACAGTGGGACAGTGGACTGTGACTGACTGTCTGAAGGCTCAAGTGAGTTCCTTTGGTCCATTATCTATGGAAAACTAAAATGAGATAAAAAATATAATATAACTAAAAATATAATTTAAACATTTGGGCAAATTTTTCAAAGATTTAATTTAGCAGTGTTTATTTTATGTTAGTGAAGCTAAAAGAGTCACAAATTTAGAGATGCTTAGTGATCATGCTACTGTTCAGCATAACTCAATAAAGTCACTTCAAGTTTGGATGTGATGTAAGTTACAGCAAAAGTTTATCTCAAACATTATTATAAGAAAAAGACTTGTACAGCACTTTTCAATAAATAAATAAATAACAAAGTGCATGAGCTGATTCAAATAAAAACCATCCAAACAAATCTGTACAAGTAAAATGTAGATGAAATTAAAAAGACATCACAATATGTGTCTTAAGAAGTAAGATAAAACATGGAACTGACCCTTTGGGTCTTATCAAGTTTTTCTAAAGTTTAGGGTCCCTGACAGCAAAGGCCTGCCTCCTTTGGTTTTCAACCTAGACCTTGGAAGGGCAAGAAATGAACTACCAGAGGATATTAGACTGCGTCCCGGCTCGTAGAGGGATAAAAGGTCAGAAATATAAGGAGGGGCCAGCCCAAGCCTGGCCTTAAAAGCAATTAAAAGAATTTTAAAACCAATCCTCAAATAAATGGACAGCTAGTGTATAGGATTGTCTCCTGAAATAGCGCCCCAACGGTGGCAGGCATACTGCACCTTGATTGTCATGGTTACAATAAAAAAACACGCCGACTGTATCAAGAGCGCTGGACCTACCTTCATCGCCATGCTTACTAGAATAACGGTCATGGCTTGGTTAGGTTTGGGCTCTAGAACTAGTTGTTTAGGTTTAGGAAAAGATTATGATTTGGGTTAATATAGGTACTTCCTCAACATTAGATGATCTTTGTTGTCATGGTTACAACAATAACAATGTTGTTAACTTTGTCGAACGCTCATGGACAATAGAAACAACATAAACTGCTACTTTCACATGAGAATAGAACACCGCTTTCCTGTATCATATATCTGTCTATTGTTGACCCTTCCATCCACCTCAACCTCCTCCACCTGTGGACTTTGTCGCCTCAATATATGACGTCACCTCAGTTTTCCCTTTGCTCCTGTTATAATTACTAAGGCCACTAGATGTTGCCTAACAACAAAACATAACTATGGGTTGTAATAACCTGCTGCACAAACAACCTATGGGCTCGTTTTTTTCACAGGATGACAGTCTCGATATGAACATATTTTTTGGACTGAGTTATGAGCCGGCTGCAGCATTTTGAACAAACTGTAGGCGGTGGATTGATTTCTGAATGAGACAGGTATATGGGAAGTTACAGTAGTCAAGGCAGGAGGCAGTAAAAACATGGATGAGTTTCTCCGGATCTGTGGCTGGAATAAAAGACGTAACCTTAGCTATATTTCTAAAATGATAAAAACATGACTGCACAGCTTTCTTCACCTGTGATTCAAATCACAAATCCTGATCAAAGATTCCAATATGTTCCAATAAGTTTTAATATGATTAAAAACTTGTTTAATGAGGTAAAGTCTTTTAATGAACATACTTTTGTTTTCAGAACTCTGTGTGTTTTGGATTGTGATATAAACAGAAGGTAAATACCACATGAAATTTAGAAAAACCCAAATGACTCAGCTTTCAGTAATACATTTATATCTTGTTCAGTTGCTAAATACAAATAAAAAACAGTCAATGTCAAAATAGATAAAAAATAGTCCAAGTCATCCTGATAATCCCACATGTAATAAAGTACAAATCATTCGCAAATAACTTCTCTAATGAAACCGATGGCTTCAAATGCCACTGAAGAAACAAAACACAGACAGCACTTATTTTCAATTAATATCTACTATAACAATAGATTCCCAAATCTATAAAGTGTAATGTGATGTCACTCACTGCAGAATCAAACCTTCTTATGTAACTCAGTGTTGCTAAATATACAGAAAGTACCCTCTCATGAGAAAAGAAGTAAGGTCATAATCCTGTAATCAAAAGGGCTAAAATACAAAGTTAGTAGGAGTTATAAAGACCCATGATGAAAAGTGTACATGGCAAACTAAAAATATTTATCAGTGAAGCACAATCATGAAAAAGTTGCTGAAGAACACGTCAGCGTTCATGGCACCATTGATTTTTCTGAAAAAACAACCACACACACACACATGCAAAAACCTTCAGCGTCATATTACTCCTTTGAAGATTAAAAACTATAATCACACAGAATCAGGACAACACAGAATTCACAATAAAGTCAATTCATACCTATTTATGATACAGTAATGAAGACTGATCACACTGTGCGGATGAACAAGAACCAATGGTAAAACTCAGGAAGTAGAAGATATAAATCTCTTCACTGTTCTGCTTTTTAGGGTTGTTAAAGTGACAGAATCAGTTCTGTTGCTGACATGACTGCCGTAATTTTGCCCTTAAAAACTCTCAGTGGCTCGTCTTACTCCACTCACAATACAAGCTGGTTGGCTGCAGGTATGTCACCTAAGTGTATGTTGAGGTAATATTTCTTAAGTAAGAATGAGCTTTTCTGAGACAGATAATTTACCTGACATGTATTGAACAATTAACTTGATTTCTTTTTATATTATCTTGATCACATCACAGATTACATCTTGATTTCTTTCATCCCTCTACTTCCATTCTCCCATGCTCAGCTGCTGCGAGACATACTGACAGAAACACACCCCTCCCTCCAGGTGACCAGTGGAGCTGGACCGGGGAAAAGGAAAGTGTCTTTTGGCAAGGCAGGAGGCGTAACCTGACGAGAAGTAGATCATTGCTCTTTGAAACATGTCCTCAGCACCAGTCTGCTCAGAAAATGTTTGTGCAAACTCACGTTTGCAACCATCCAGAGAAACATACACCAGATAGAGTTTTAATTTGGACACGCAGCCCATTAACACCTTCTCTTCAGAGAGGATTGTGTTTGCCTGACCTACAGCTTTCTGCATCTCCCTCAAAATGTAATTCTCTTCATCCTTCTTCAAGAGAGCAAGATTAATAACAAATGCAAAAAGAACACAGCAGAAACAAGTACTAGTGAGCACCACCAGTCTAAAAAGATTTGTGTTTTTGTTTTTGGAAATATCGTAGTCAATTATGATTAAAGTTAGCATAATTCCAAAACCAGCTACGATAAGCATTAAAAAAAATGTAACAAACAATGTAACCAGTAGTCTAAGCCAGAGTGGACGCAGCCACACTTTGGTTTGAGAGACACTGTTGATCATCCTCACAGCCTCTCTGTACTTCTCCTGGTCCTCAATGATCAGGCGCAGTTGGTCTGGCACCTCCATGTCACCGAACTGACCACAGTCCCATTTATTGAGTCCCTCATCATTGACAGCAGTCAAAGGCTGCAGGGCTTTCCCGTTGTAGATAGAGGGAGGCTGGAAGGGCACCACAGTGGACCCTTGAAGCTGCTGGTTGGGGGTGCAGAGCACCTTGAACAGTTTATTCATAAATTCAGGGTCGTTGGCTTCCAGGTAGGTGAGGTGGCAGAGGTGGAGAGGAACTGAGACTCCTGGCTGCAGCAGCACTGGGACGATGGGTTTCCTCTCCAGACAGTCTCTGAACAGAGACATGTTGGCCTCCAGGAGACACCAGCGGCTCCTCACAAACTCCGGGCTGAGAACCAGCAGCACCTTCTGGCTCTCCTGGATGCACTCGGACATGTTCTCCAACACGGTGCGCCCGGGAGTGAAGTCACGATCATGGTAGCAGACCTGCAGGCCATAGGACTCCAGCTGGTTGATGATGGAGTGGGTCCACTGCTGGTCAGTGCTGCTGTAGCTAATGAAGACATGGTAACACTCACCATCTCTCAGTTTGGGAGGAACACGAATGGAAGGAGACAGTGGGACAGTGGACTGTGACTGACTGTCTGAAGGCTCAAGTGAGTTCCTTTGGTCCATTATCTAAAGAGAAGACAAAGGTCAGAACATCAACTCATATACTGTAAATACCTTACAAGGATACTATTTATGATCATGGTTCAGCTATAAAGTGTATTTACCTTCAACAGTGTCTAAGGAAGAAGTTAGTGAGGTCACAGAGTCTTAGCAGTTACTGTCAATTTGAGATTAATCCTGTCACTACCTGAGAGTGTGGAGAGACATGTACATTAAAATTATAATCTGAGGCTTTGACACAACACCATAAACACCTGACAGTTCTAATCTCAGTATGTGTCAGAGTGTTGTTTATTCAACATAATGGTGAATTTCACTTTGTTGTCGTAGTGAATTGTTGAATCTTCTAACATGTTTATTTTATTTTTGTTCCAGACAGGTTCACACAATTACTTTAGATTGAATTTCATTACGTATTTTATGAATTCAAAAGCACAAAGATCAGATAAGTTCTGCCCAGCCACTGTCTGTCGCTGTCTTCCAAAATGCACGTTTGGAAATAGGCCAAGTAACTATCATTTCTAAATTCCACTAAAAATGCGTTAAACTGATTTAAAAGGATAAACTCAATTTCCAGTGTGTTACATAAATGTACCAATCTAACAAAGTCTAGTAAAAAATTCACTTTCATACAGGTTATGATTTTCAGTTTTGTTTTACAACTGTATATATATCAATGAGGTTAGACTAAACATGGGAAAAACCTCTCAGTAAAACACAAAGCTATTTAGTAGAACCATATACTACATCCTCAAAAATGACTGTATACTTCTATCCAAACCTCTCTGTCCTAAAGTTTCAACAAAAAGTGAGTATCAGAGTCAGTCCATACATGGTTCACATTCACTCTTTGATTTAAATATTTTTTCCTTTTGTTGTATTTAGTCAAATCATTCAAGGATAGCTAGAAAAAAAGAAATTTTTCATACCTTTAGACAATCAACACATAAAACAGTGCAGCAATGAGCCGCCGACAACAGTATGAGGAAGGAGGAAAATGAAAACCAAATCACAGCCCTGTGTAGACTCTTTTAAAGGCACACTGTAATCTACACATCTTTCCCCAGTGGAATTCCAACATGGGTGATGTTGTTACAGTGACTGTACCTTTAATGACAACAGTGCTTAATTTGCATCATCTTCACCTTCATGCAACAGAGACAAATCGGCCTCCGGGAGACACCAGCGGCTCCTCACAAGCAGCAGCACCTTCTGGCTCTCCCGGACGCACTCGGACATCACACAGGCACGGTGGCATTGCTGGTAAAGCTAAAAGAGTCACACATTCATACGTGCTCAGTGATCATGCTGCTGCGCTATATAACTGATTAAAGTCACTTTAAGTGTGGATGTAATGTAAGTTACAGCAAAGGTTTATCTTAAACAATAAATTGGAATATGATTTTAAAAAAAACAAAACATGACTAAATAAGATGAAGTCTTTTAATGAACATACTGTTGTTTTCAAAACTCAATGTGTTTGGGATTGTGATGTAAACAGAATATAAATACCACATGAAATATAGAAACACCCAAATGACTCAGCCTCTAGTAATACAGTTATATCTTGATCAGTTGCTACATTCTCATTAAAGATACATTCAATTTTAAAACAATATAATCGATAAACGATATAAACTAGTCCAAGTCATCCTGCTGGTACCTGCTGGTGGGCCTGACCAGTGTGTGTTTAGAGGTACTGCATTAGGCAGATTCAAGAAACTGTGTTCATGTTTCACAAGTACTAATTTATTTACACAGAAAGTGGCACCGTGATGCACGTGTAACACAAAATATGTACAAACCCAAAAAACTAAATAAACAGTTAACTTGGCTGAGCTGAACATAAGTAAACACATAGTAACATAAGTGAACAGCACATGCACATGGCTGCACTGATGTTTCCTCACCAGCAACCTAAAGCAATTGCTTAAATAGCTCCTTGCATCAACTGGAGCCAACCGGGGCTGTACCATACCTGCCAACCATGTGTTTCCTGAAAACAGGGGTGTAACAAAGTTATTGGTTTTCCCAATCCTTCCTATAGGAACACCTCCATCTACCATTTACAACTATTTATCAATAAATCAAACTAAACGTTCACTAAATAAACACAAAATCAATCAACTTTCCCTCCTTACCTACCCCCATACATAGTGTACCCCAGTGACATCACTGATGATGTAACCAAGTGTATAGGGGAAGTGTCCTCCTGTTGTCCCTGGAGCACATGGTAGGTATGGTAAGTAACAGAGAAAGAAAATCATATGCAATAGCTAAATTTAACAATACCCATCTGTGTTTTAATTCAATCAGAAGTAATGATGGTGTGTGAACTGTAACCAAACAAAATGCAAAACAAAAACAAACCCAGGATAGTTATGTGCAAAGTCTCTGGTTGTGATGGAAGTAAATAAAAACACTAAATTGGTTCACAATATGGCAAAAAGGGGGACAAGTGCTGTGTCGTCACCCACTTTATAACAGTCCCACATGTAATATATGGTACCACAGATACTCAAATACGTTTAGGTTTGTGGCAAACATGACTTCTCTTATAATACCGATAGTTTCAAATGCCACAATATGCTGAAGAACAAGAATATTTTCAATTCATTTCAAGTATAACAATAGATTCCAAAATATGTAACGTGTCCCTTGCTGCAGAATCAAACGTTCTCAAGCAACTCAGTGTTGCTAAATAGTAAGTAGCCTGTTCATGCAAAAAGAAGTGCGGTTGTAATCGTGCAATCAAGAGAACTAAAAGACAAAGCTAGTAAACTTTATAAAGACCAAAGATGTAAGAAAAGGCATGAAAAGTGTACATGGCAAAATAAAAACATTTATCAGTGAAGCGCAAGTGGCCAAAGAAAACGTCAGCTTTATGCCTCCATTGAGTTTGCTGAAAAAAAACACACACAAAAAACCCCACAGTATCCTGTTATCCTATCATAAAAATGATATATGACATCTATTAGAAATTGTGTTTGTGTATCTATGATTATATTATAGACATACAGTATGTTGCATAAATATATATCAATCCGAAATTATAAACAGTGGGTTCCACTTTCCCAGAATGGCAAAATGGACACACCAATTAATAAGATAAACATGCAGAAGCATATAGAATTTTTATATGCATGTCGTTTTAAGAAACTTGCATATATAAACTAAATGTATATTAACATATATGATTGCAACCTAAAATACCATTTAAAAATTCAGCATGTATTTTTAATATTTGCATACATAAATTTTACTATGTGTATTTGATGTATTTAATATGTTATGAATTTATATATTCATATATCCAGAGCATGTATATGTGAGGAATGAGCTTTTCTGAGACTGACAATTCACCTGACATCTATTGGACAATTAATACATCTTGATTTCCTTTTTACCTCTACTGCCATTCTCCCCTGCTCAGCTGCTGCGAGACATACTGACAGAAACACACCCCTCCCTCCAGGTGACCAGTGGAGCTGGACTGGGCAAAAGGAAAGTTTCTTTTGGCAAGGCAGGAGACGTAACCTGATGAGAAGTAGATCATTGCTCTTTGAAACATGTCCTCAGCACCAGTCTGCTCAGAAAATGTTTCTGCAAACTCACGTTTGCAACCATCCAGAGAAACATACACCACATAGAGTTTTGAATTGGACCAACAGCCCATTAACACCTTCTCTTCAGAGAGGATTATGTTTGCCTGACCTACAGCTTTCTGCATCTCCCTCATAATGTACTTCTCATCATCTCTCTGCCAGAGACCAAACTGAATAAAAAACCCAATTATAACAAACCAGAAACAAGGAGTAACGATCACCAATAGTCCAGAAAAAACAATTAACAGAAATATAGAACCCATTATCAAGACTGTAAGAAACAATCCAAAACATAAGCCAATCAGTGTTCGAAGCCAGAGTGGACGCAGCCACACTTTTTGAGAAACACTGTTGATCATCCTCACAGCCTCTCTGTACTTCTCCTGGTCCTCAATGATCAGGCGCAGTTGGTCTGGCACCTCCATGTCACTGAACCGACCACAGTCCCATCTATTGAGTCCCTCATCATTGACAGCAGTCAAAGGCTTCAGGGCTTTCCCGTTGTAGATAGAGGGAGCCTGGAAGGGCACCACAGTGGACCCTTGAAGCTGCTGGTTGGGGGTGCAGAGCACCTTGAGCAGTTTATTCATAAATTCAGGGTCGGTGGCCTCCAGGTAGGTGAGGTGGCAGAGGTGAGGAGGAACTGAGACTCCTGGCTGCAGCAGCACTGGGACGATGGGTTTCCTCTCCAGACAGTCTCTGAACAGAGACATGTTGGCCTCCAGGAGACACCAGCGGCTCCTCACAAACTCCGGGCTGAGAACCAGCAGCACCTTCTGGCTCTCCTGGATGCACTCGGACATGTTCTCCAACACGGTGCGCCCGGGAGTGAAGTCACGATCATGGTAGCAGACCTGCAGGCCATAGAACTCCAGCTGGTTGATGATGGAGTGGGTCCACTCGTGGTCAGTGCTGCTGTAGCTAATGAAGACATGGTAACACTCACCATCTCTCAGTGTGGGAGGAACATGAATAGGAGACAGTGGGACAGTGGACTGTGACTGACTGTCTGAAGGCTCAAGTGAGTTCCTTTGGTCCATTATCTAAAGAGAAGACAAAGGTCAGAACATCAACTCATATTTTGTAAATACCTTACAAGGATACTATTTATGATCATGGTTCACTTATAAAATACTGTCTATTGGAAATTAATCCTGTCACTACCTGAGTGTGGAGAGACAAGTAAATTAAAATCATAATCTGAGGCTTTGACACAAAACAATAAACACCTGACATTTCTAATCTCAGTATGTGTCAGTGTTGTTTATTCAACATAATGGTGAATTTCACTGTGTAGCTGCAGTGAATTGTTTATGCTTACGTGTTTCTTTCATTTTTGTGCCAGACAGGTTTACACCATTGTTTAAGATGGCTTGGAAATGGGACAAATGGCTATCATTTCCAAAAAAAAACCTCTAAAAGTGCATTAAGATGATTGTTAACGGATACATGTACGCAATTTCCAGTGCATTACATAAATATTACGGAGTCTAAAACAGTCTCACAAAGTCCTGTGGAAAAGAAATTTGTATACAGGTTATGATTTTCAGTTTTGTGTGTGTGTATATATATCAAGTAGGGTAGATTAAACATAATAAATACCCCTCACTAAAACACAAAGCTATTTAATAGGACCAGAAACTACAGCCTCCAAAATGACTGTATACTTCTATCCAAACCTCTCTGTCTAAACAGTTTAAACAAAAATTGAGCATCAAAATTCCTACATGGTTTACATTCATTCTTTGATGTAATTTTTTTTTTCCTGTTGTATTTGGTCAAATCATTGGTTTCACAAATAATAGTAGAATTAAAAAAAGTTAAGTAAAAGTTATTTCATACCTTTAGATAACAAACAGATAAACAAAAGTGCAGCAATGAGTCAACAACAGTATAAGGAAGTAGGAAATGAAAAATAAAACATGGCACTGCAAGGACTCTTTTAAAGGCATAGTGTATACTATATAGTCTTTGCCAGTGGAATTCCAACATGGGTGATGTTGGTACAGTGACTGTACCTTTAATGACGACAGTGCTTAAGTTACATCATCTTCACCTTCAGGCAACAGAGATGTGTTGGCCTCCAGGAGACACCAGCGACTCCTGTCGTACAGTAATGAAGACTGATCACACTGTGGATGAACAAGAACCAACTGTAAAACTCAAGAAAAAGATTTAAGACTTCTTCACTGTTCTGCTTTCAGGGTTGTTAAAGGGATATAATCCATTCTGCTGTTCACATGGCTGCAGGTATGTCAGGTAGGATTATAGAGTGATTGCCTACATGTTCAGGTATTATTTCTAAATATAGAATGAGCTTTTATCAGACAGACAATTTACCTGTCATCTATTGGACAAATAATACATCTTGATTTTGACTTTTTTTAACCCTACTTCGATTCTCCCCAAGACTTTCTGGCTCTCCTGGCTGAACTCGGACATGTTCTCCAACAAGGTGCGCCCGGGAATGAAGTCACGATCATGAAAGCAGACCTGCAGGCCACAGGACTCCAGCTGGTTGATGATGCAGTGGGTCCACTCGTGGACAGTGCTGCTGTAGCTAATGAAGACATGGTAACACTCACCATGTCTCAGTGTGGGAGGAACATGAATGGAAGGAGACAGTGGGACAGTGGACTGTGACTGACTGTCTGAAGGCTCAAGTGTGTTCCTTTGGTCCATTATCTAAAGAGAAGACAAAGGTCCCTTAAGTGATCTTGTGGGGACACTATGGGAATATGGGGTACTGGGGCCGTTGCTATGAGCTATCCGGTCCCTGTATAACCAAAGTGAGGGTTGTGTCTTGATTCTTGGTCAGAAAGTCCAACATGTTCCTGGTGGTTTTTGCCCTCCACCAGGGTTGTCCCTTTCCACCTATCACGTTTGTGATTTTCATTGACAAGTTTTTAAGGCGCAGCCAGGGGGAGGAGTGTGTCTTGTTTGGGAGCCTCAGAATTCCCTCTGATATTCACAGATGGTGTGGTTCTGTTGGTTCTCGTCAGACTGGGACCTTCAGCATGCACCATGAGCTTTGGGTCATGACTGAAAGAATGAGATCAACGGTATAAGGCTGAAATTAGTTTCCTTCGCAGGGTGGCTTGGCTGAGCCTTAGAGATAGGATGAGAAGCTCTAACATCCAGAGTATAGTCGCCGCTCCATTGCGTTGAAAGGAGCCAGTTGAGGTGGTTCCGGCACCTGTTTAGGATGTTTCCTGGGCGCCTTCCATTGGAGGCCTACCAGGCATGTCCGATTGGTAGGAGGCCTCGGTGTAGACCCAGAACACTCTAGAGAGAGATATCTCATCTGGCCTGGGAACGCCTCAGGATCACCCAGGAAGAGCTGGTAAAGATAGCTGGGGAGAGGGACGTCTTGACTACTTTGCTTGACTTGCTGCCAGCAATTGCTTTTAGATTGAATTTCATTATGTATCTTATAGATGTAAAAGCAAAAAGATCAGATAAGTACTGCCCAGACGTTGGTTGTCACTGTCTTCCAATATGCACGTTTGGAAATGGGACCAAGTAGCTATCATTTCTAAATTCCACTAAACTGATTTTAAGGAATATTTGTGCTCAATTTCATAAAAATAACAAACTGTGTAAAACTGTGTAACAAAGTCCTGTAACAAATTTTACTTTCAAAATTTCTTGTTTTGTTTTTCTACTGTGTATATATATCAATGAGGGTAGACCAAACATTGGAAAATCCTTTCAGTAAAACACAAAGCAATTTAATAGGACCATGAAATGACTGTATACTTCTATCCAAAATATGAAATTTCATACATGGTTGACATTTATTCTTTAATTTAAATATTTTTCCTTTTGTTGTATTTAGTCAAATCATTCAAAGATAGCTAGAATAAAAGTAAAGTAATAAAGATTGTGATACCTTTAGATCACAAACATAAAACAATCCAGCTAGCCTATGGTTTCAAAACCAAGATAAGGGCTTTTCCATGTTTCAGCAACCTGTTATATTATGTTTAAATGCACAAACCATAACCAGGGGAACCAGGTATTAGCATCCATATAAATGCACTGAATGACTAGTGGCTAAAATGTCAGTCGTCGTAATGCAATTCTTAAATACTAACTTAAACCTTGCAATCTTGCAATCTGCAGAAATTGGCATAATGATGCTCCATCTTTTTCTGTTGTGAAATGTGACAAAGAAAAGGTCTAGGTGTTCCAAGGGAGTTGGGATGAATCTTATAGCATTTTTCCACCACACGGTGGTGCATGGTGCTATCATGACGTCATCTTTCTACATCATGATAGCAAAACAATGTAATGAATCCATCTTAATTTCATTTATTTCAGTTGGGGTTGCATCATGTACTCAATCCTTTGAAGTAGGAGTGACTCTTCTGTATGAGCACAGAGATAATGTCTGGGCTTGTCATATAGTAGTTAATAAATTCTGGTGGTGTGTTCTTTTGACTCAGTGCTCATGGGTCCCTTTTGTTTTGAAGTAGGAGAACTGATTGTTAAATGGCTCTACATTGACCAGAAAACAAGCTGCAGAATGAGCTTCTGGAGGACAGCCCAAACGCATGTTATATAAAAAAAACACATCCACCAATCCCTGTTGTGACTCTGTGGTCCTCCATCTCTAAGAGAAGTCATCCAATAAAGATCAGTAAGTAAGGCCTGTCTGTTTCAGTGACCCAGGGCCATTTTAATATCTGTGAGATACTGAAAACCGAAGGGAATTTCATTCATCAAAATCACTTTCCTATCCTAGCTGACATTAAAGAACAATTTAGAGCATGGGAAATCAAACTATGCCATCTCTCCTCTGACTGTTGTTCAGAAATTAGGTTCTCCAAATCATTACACCAAGATAGAAACAGAAAATATGAGGGTTCTTTCCCTCAAGGGTGGAAAAACATGTTATTTCTTTCCTGTTCCGTTTCAGTGTTTTCATACAGACTGGTGACCACCTCTAATCTTTTGGTTACAGAACTGAACAAGTGCCTCAGGTTAAAGAGGAAAGTAGCTCAAACAATGTAATCCAGCTGTAATCTAGACCAACATCTGCTGCTCTCTTGATGCACCCAGACTGGAAGAGTACTAAGCGGACAGGCTGCTGAACTCTTTAACACCCTTCACTCAACCCATACGCAGTCGGGCAATTTAAGTTGAGGACGGCGCAGGGCATTCATGTAAAAATGCATGTTATTAATACATGGCATTATGCAACAGTTGATGAACATCAGTGTTCTTATGCAAAAAGAGATAGAAGAGAATCTGTAATGTAACGAAAAAGAAAAAAATGAAATTGTGGAGCATAGACATTTTGTACATATATTTATGTAATTTTACAGTTAAGAGTATGTGATATTTTGTACTATGAAATCTCAAATTATGATTTCATCCTTTTGGTACCACTTTCTAAAGAGCCAACTTTCCCAGAGGATTCAATTGTTGCAACCGATGGCATTGTCAAATGTTAAAGATTACGTCCACTCAAACAACTGTTCTCATTTTGCAAAATGATGTATGTTCAGAGTCTGACATCAGGCTGAGAAAGTTTCTTTGTGTAAAGTCAATTTTATCCACAAAGGTCAAAACCATAAAGCACAAATTTGTCTCAGAGGGCTTGTGCTCACCTTAAATCTGATTTTAAAATGTGTATGTACAATCATGATGCTATGACTTGTGCTCCAATATGCAAATTAAGTGTAAAATTCGTAAGCCTCCAGTGCACATACACTAGCAGCTGTCCTATTGCAAACATTAAACAACAATTACTTTTTCAGATAAGCGCCACATTAATAATAATTAATAAACCACAACAAAGAATGCCTTATTAGATATGACACATCTTTTAATATTCTATATGCACAAAATTGTCCAAATGTGTGAGCAGCTCCACAAATGACATTTTTAAAATCTGATCAACTATGATGGTTCGACATCAGTGCCATCTCAGTTTACATTTTGAGTAGTAGCAGTTTTTCAACTGAACCTACAACCTTGCGCAAAAACTTCCACAGTATCATATTCTTTGCTTAAGCTATTTTTTCTACCCGCATAAGCATGTAAGTCCCAGGTGCAAAAACCACTTTAGCTGTGATAAAGGCATTAAACTATTTATGAGTTGTGACAGTTTTAGGACATGGGTAATGAGAGGAATGAAGAGGCAGTGGAACATTATGCATGTGTGTGTGTGTGTGTGTGTGTGTGTGTGTGTGCATCTGTGTTTGTGTCCACGTCTCCAGGTTAGTTATAGGTATTGCATTTTGCAGCGTCTGAGCTGGGAGGGTGAAAAATGTAGTCTGACCTAACTACTTTTGTCACCACGTCTACCTGCTGAACATAAATTTGCAGTCACAGCTGCTGTGGTCTTTTTCTCTTTTTCTTCCTTGTCTTTGTTTATGAGCCAACTGAGACTCAATTAATCGTCTTGTCATTCCTTTCGCAGACATCAGTGGCCAGGTTTGCCTGTCGTCATGATTAATATGGTGCATTTATGATGGCTTTTGTGTATGTCTGTTTGTACCGGCATGCATTATGTCTGACCCTAAGACATTTGTACTATACGCCTGTGCATGCAAGAATGACTGAGCATGGAACTGATTGATGTATTGATCTGTTTACAAAAGCAGCAAAGATCTCTTCACCAATTTTTAATGTTTGTGTGTTGGATGGCTCTGTCAGTGGCCGTGCCTCTTCTTCTTGCATCACTATGAGATTGACATTTGCTGTGAATGAAATGTCTTACAGTGGCATTTTTCAACACAAAGGATAAAGAGTATGATTTGCCTTTTATAGTTTTACTGTTATCATTAGGATCAATGTATTTCGTCCTTATATGAAAGGTTTCAATACACAATAGTGTTAAAATGATAAGTCATGTGGTGTCTCTGGGATCTATAGATAGATAGATAAATAGAGTGTTATTTTTTCCAGTGATAAAAGTAATTGCAGTGATATGCAGCTAAGCACATTACAAAGAGGTTTTATCCAACTTAGTTGTTAGAAATGTGCTTTGTGTGCACATATGATATGATTGCATTATCACATCAAATCCCTTGGCAAACACAGTATATAATCACAGCTAATACAACCAGTCGCTTGGCCCAGTTTACTTAATGATATTAATTGATTTAATGGATAACAGAATGGGCAGGATTTAAAAGCCCAGGTGGGTAGAGGAGCGCTGTGTTTAATCTATATAATTTGATGTAAAAAGTTTTTTTTTTTTTTTTCAAAAAGGAGATGAAGTATAATCTGAGAACAGCAAAAGAAAAAAAAACCCTCATAGATAAAGATCTTCTGAAGAAGCAGTGGCAGGTACTTTCACAGTGGGGAAAGGCTTTTTGCTAGACAGCCGGATGTTTATCTTTTTACAGCATGTCTGGATCTCTGTGCACACACACACACACACACACACACACACACACACACACACACCACACACACACACACACACACACACACACACACACACACACACACACACACACACACACACAGAGGGAGAAATGTGTTTGTCATTTTTAGCAGTGCTGAAATTTCCAGGAGGCCTAAGGGAAAGAAAAACACAAGACTAAGGCAAAACTTTGTACTATATGGCTGGACCGTGTGACTATGGTCAATGTGTGACGTAGCTGTGGAACTACTTTCAATGCAAAGCAGCTAAAGCCTGCTGGAGAAGTCGTTAAATGTCGCCAGGTAACGTAAGCTAAATAGCACATTCATAACGTCATTGCATCATATTTTAATTTTTCTTAATGCCACTAACTGAACTGAGTCGACAGATGTGCCCAAGGTTTGTCCAAAAAGTCAACAGATTTGTCGCTTGGTGTTTTTGTGAAAAAAAAAAAATTTACGAAAGGGGTCTGAAAATGAAGACGAAAATGTTAAATCATTTTGAAAAAGCAACGGCCAAGGGGAAAAACTTCATCACAAACGCAATGCACTCACTCACTGACGCAGACAGACATTTTTTAATTTCCAGTGAAAACTTATGACAAGCAGTGGTAAGGCTCTAAGATCAAATATTCAGAGTGGAAGAAAGAAATGTCCAACCAATAATATGATCCAGAAGTTTTGTGACTAAAAATGTTATAATTTACATAAACTTTCTGTGTATATACAATACATAAAAAAGACAAAAAACTACATTATAGGTCTGTAGATTCCTTACCGAGTTTTATGCTCCTTCAGATACTTTCTTTTAGTTGGAGGTGAGCCATGCTCATCTCCTTGAACTGTTCTAGAACAAGTGGCGAACAGTAATTAATACAGTTTTCCCCTTTTGTTTCATACAGTTTTACTTCAACGCTACGCTGATATGTTTTATATAATGTGAATGGTGACACTCATTAATGACAAACCTGCATAAAATTATTACCAAAAGGATTTCAGAGCATTTAAGTGTGCTTTGGTTCATTATTTTGGTTTGTGCACCACACCTTTACTGTTTTGGTTCACTCTTTCCGCTCTCATCATGTTTTCCAGCCTACAGCCTGAAAACATAAATAAAAATGATCAATAAATGAATAAATAAGTAAAGCTCCAATAAAACATCTGTATGCTACTCCCTCAACACCAAATGGCAAATAGATCTGATTAACATTGACAAGTATTTAGCTGCCAATGAGTCAGACCTTTTTCTTAGAATTTGGCAGAATTTGAAAACAGCTAAAATTGGACTGAATATTGGATTTCAAAAAGTGGCCAGAAACACAACTCCAAATAAATGCTGCAGTTAATGCATGATGAAATACTTTTACCTGACCTGTACAAGCCAAGAATTCATATTAGCAGACAGAATATGTTAAATAAAAGTGTTTAATCAACATAATTTGAGTGGAATTTGTTTTCTCACTCGGCGAGTCATACGAACAAACCAAATGATCTGCTGAATCGATGAGAGTGGAGAGCTCAAGGGAACATCGCTCTTCAAAGTGGAACACTTTAAAAGTTGAGGTGCTCAGGGATGAAAACAAAAACATGTGGTACACACTCACACGGACATAAAGCATGGCACACAGAGTACAAATAGTTTCAAAACCATTGAAAATAAACAGTGTGGTTACCTTCCTCCACTGGTCGAACACAGACACTAGTGCACTCACTTTCATTCTCTAAAATGAGTAAACCTACAGTACTTGATGTGAGCGACTTGTATCATATTGAAAGGTAAACCAAGGGCTATTTTAATCTATGAGGTAAATGTGGTAGCCAGACATTACACTATGAAAGCTAACGAACACTTCTGCTTTGTGTTTATTCAGTGTTCCCATTTTGTTCATTGGCGTATATCCTGTGCAAATACATTATGGCAATCTGTGTTGACATTGGGAATACACAGAGAGGGGAGGGCATTATTTACCTAGTTTTAAAAGGTCAGCTGAAGGTGCCACGTAAAAAGAACCACAGCAGGCTTCATCAAGTTATGTCTTATAGCACAAATACAGAAAATGCTTTTAACATCACAAAAAAGAATAAAGGAGGGAAACTGAGATACATGTTATAGCCTGATACTAAAATACCATAAAGAAAATATAGTGTTGTCATCATGGCTATTGTTAAAATGATGATGGCCTTTACATGTCAATGAGAAACTATGAGAAACTCTGTGGGTATGTTGATTTTTTATCAATTCATAGGAATGTTGGGTACGCAGCACTGCCATCACTTAACACATTCTTCTTTCTTGTCAAAACCTAAAGCCTACATTACCCACAATGCAACCCGGCCACCGGAATTCAGGCAGGTGTTTAACGGTAGTGGTGGCTAATCTAGCCTCAGAGATGAGAAGCAGCCACATAGGTCTGCTGAACTCACTTCTTTCTACCTCCACACCCCCAGATTTCTTCTTTCTTTCTTTTTTTTTTAACCAGTAGTGAATCGTCTTTGACTCATGTGATCACTTTATCAGATTTTCAGATTTCACGAAGCTCCCTCCGGAGCCACAAAAGGCTTTTTCCACATATGAGCCACTGCTTCCCAAGACCTGTAAACAGACTCTGGCGTGTAAGATCACATGAAGTTCCCCTTTAATTTAAATATTACTGGCTGCCGTGCTTTTGTTTTGCATCTTGTGGTTGCTTCTTTTTGGAAATTTAAACACAAATGTTTTTGGTTTGGGAATTCAGCGAAGCAGTTTTTACTGGTAGCTGGCTTAATGATAATGAGAAACTGTGGGCTCTAGAAATCCACTAGAGACCACTATCTCAGACTACTGACCTGCCTATCCAAAGGTTTCCATCATAACTTTACTTTTTAGGAGTTTTTCCTTGTCTTTTCAGAGAGCCTGGGGTGGGTCAGGAAGCCATGCTGTTGTGGGCCTTTAAAGCCCTTCGAGACAGTATAAATGAAACTGAGCTATACAAGTAAACCCAGACATGACTTGACTACTGCCTGTTGAAAATGCCAATGCGCAGGATATTTAGGCAAAGCAAGGCAAATGACAAGACAAACAGCACATTATCATACACAGAGGTCGTTCAATGTAGTTAACAGAAAATAAAGGAGGCATAACAATGGGGGTAAAAGGCATAATAAGAAAACAGTGTAGTTCTTAGAGACTTATGAGTATGTACAGTCAATATATTCATGTGAATATGTCATGTCATATGTGTTTAAATGACCCAATTTAATTATCTTGTTGACACTATCTTTTTTTAATTTTTATTATTAAGTTTAATATTATCTTCCAGACCGTTCAGCAGGGAATTGCTTTAGTTCTATTCTCTGTTGCTGCTTCAAATTTCTTCCAATTTAAAGTTTAATCATATCATGATTGCTACATTTGCCATTTTTTTTTTCTTTTTAATCATGCAATCATAGAAGGTTTTACATCCTGAGGGGTAGATAATACAAGGGAATGTACTTTTATTTTTTACTTTTCAATATTTGTTTCTCCACCAAGTGCAATTTCCTGCTCTGCTGGAATTATGCATCAGGTCCAATGAATAAAAAGAGATATTTTTCAATGTCAATTTTATCATCCAGTGTTAGCGACCTATGTTATATTATTAAACATCTGCTGTTCATGCTACAGAGAGTGTTCTGGCCTCGACCCTAGGAACGCACCGCATTAAAGCAAATTCCAGCAAAACATGTTTAAAACATGCTCTGAATAAGAATTACAGTAAGAAAAACAACAAATCTGTCTGGATGCCATTGACCACATCCATCTGCTCTTGTGTTTAAACTCTCTGAAATGTATTGACATCTCAAGTGAAGTGCTTAATTGCAGTGTTTATATTAAAGCCTTAATCCATGAGTACCTATTCGTCCACTTTGCTTGTCATGTGGCGAGACACACCGGCTTCTAAAATTTCAGATATGTAAACTGAACCCAATGTTACAGGCTGCAGCTTCCGTGCCATCAAACATTTTTTATGAGATGAACGATAACATGACACACTTTAGGAAAGCTGGAACCATATGAATTTGGATGACCTTAGATTCAGCTGGAATACTGAGATCTCCGAGGACTGAATGTGAAATCAAACAGGATTTGTTTAGTCAAGCTTTCGGATATACAGTAATAGTGTGTCAATCTATCTCCAAAAATGTCCCTATAAATTGCTGTGAGGCCCCTGCTTTTTTTTCCTGTCTATTCAGTACAATGTGCCAAAATTTGAGTTGAATGGTTGTGGAAAAATGACCCCCAAACCATTTATTCCATTTTATTGGCCCTGACCAGTTCATGAAATATCACAAATGTCCCACACACTTCCTTCCCCCTGGGCTCTCGGTTCCTGTGGTCAAAAATATAAAAGGCACCACTAAATCATGCACTTGGAAAAACATTTGTAACCCCCACTGGAGGTACAACAGACAAGCCTGAAATCAAGAGATTTGCATTAGAGAGATTGCAAATTTAGCAAACACTAGCTTTCCCTTCAATATCACATATTAGTGCAAACATTTTCCCTTGAATACCCAGAAATCATGTATCGTAATCTCAGAGTAGTGCACACATGCTCGTGTTTTCCACTCTGGCAACTTGACAGAGAAAGCTTACAGTGAAGATGTTGGCAAATTCATACAGAGTCGCAGGTACACTCAGAGCCTCAAGGTGGATGATAAAAGGCGGAGTTTTAGCTTATACACCGGGAGCAGCAATACCAGTAAGGCAGTGATGGGTTAAGCACAATGCCATGCTTAAAACGGTGCGTTTGATGTATTTTGTGGCAGAAGAACATGTGTGTTGGGCACTTCTTGGGGACAAAGAAGTGTGTGTGTGTGTGTGTGTGGGTCTGTATTGTGATCTTTGTGAGGACCAACTTCAGTTTTAAGCAATCCTAGTGAGGCTGATTCTGCATTGTGAGGACATCTTGGCCAGTCTTCACTCAAAGTACTGTGTGAAAAGATTAAGACATAGTTTTAAGGTTCAGGTTAGAACTGGATTTAGGTTAGGAATCTGTTCTTAGTTGAAATTGTTTAAGTTAGGGTCAGGGTTTGAAGAATACATTATGTCAACAAATGACTGTTTGTGTGGTATTTACAAAGACAAAATGCATAGACACAGTACCAAACAAAAGTAGATCTGAAGCACGTGCAAAAATGATTATTTGGATATGTCGGCTGCGATAAAATAAAAAGTGCATTGACATTTTTTTTAACCGCCGACTCTCCTAACTGGCAGTGCACTGATCTGAATCTACTGCAGGTAACACACCAACTATGCGTGACTACCTCACACAACCCGAACCAAAACTTTGATTTGGTATTCTTGACTTGAGACTTGATTTAGACTTGAGTTAGATCACTTGACAGGACTTGACTTCTTCTTTTAATAAATATTGTGATTTTTTCAAAAAATTTTTAAAAGATACATTACATTTAGTTTTTGAAACATGATTGGGTGATTTCTAGTGCAATGCCTGCAAACCAGCTATCATAGGGACGAGCTAAGTCCAAAAACAATAGAATTTGGATTGCAGGAGGAAAGAAAACAGCATAATGCAAGTTTCACATAGGGATGTATAGTAGTAGAATGGCACTCAGTAAAGCACATACATGCCAAGGCCAAACAATTCTACACATTGAGGGAAGTGATAACATTTCTGGATCTGGATGGAAATTTCCTTGGATCCTCACCAAAATGTAATGAGTTCTTCCTTGGCCCATGCTCATCCCGCCACCAGGTTTAGGGCAAATTGGTTGCGTAGTTTTTGTGTAATCCTGCCGACAAACAAACACAGGTGAAAACATAACCTCCTTTGCAGAGGTAATTATAATAACAAAATTAAAAATAATAATTGTAGCAGCGGCTAGTAAGATTTATGAGGTGTGATTTGAGTGTGGAAACTGGGGTTGATCAAAAAATGTGTATAACTTTGTCACTTGCTTGATCTGCACAGTGACTTGTCATGCTTGACTTACTGCAGGGACTCGGCTTGCTTGATTCCGACCACAGCAACCTGGGACTTGCATGAGACCTGAAGGTTAACACTTGAGACGTGCTTGTGACTTGTGGCATTATGTGTGACATAACTCCCACCTCTGGTATTTAGGTGTTGGTATTATTAAAGAGTAACAGTAAAGCTCAGCCAACCTGCTCAGTCATCTCGGGGAAACGTGGCTTTTTGTTTTATCCAAAGGTACCACCAGAAGAATAACACAGGTTCAAATCCATCCTTACTTTAAAAGGTGTCGCGAGTCTTTCAGCTGAACTGTTGTGACTGTTATTGTGTCCCACACAAGATGAGAAAAAAAGCAGCTTGTGACCTTTCCAAAAAAATATTTTATCTTCAACAGCTTCTTTCGTGCATCCATCGATGGTGTTAATCATCAAGGCACAACAACACAACTGAGATGCTCTGGAGCCCCATGAGAATGGTCAATCTTTTGTCAAAATTCAATAAGCTTGTCCTTTTTTGTTGCAGATCTGCGGGCTAATGACGGGGGTTGTACACACAGTCAGGTTTTTGATAGTATCTCATTTGTTGTCATTAAAGCGGTATTATTCCAGGGCATGTATGCCTTGTGATAAAAGCTATAAATAACCCAGATGAGAGCAGCCACAGACAGTCCCTTGTCTTTGCAAGAGTCAGTGCTGCTCCTGTAATTGATCCAATCAGTTTTCATTACATTTCCAATATGAGGGCTGTGGAGGACAAAGCGTGTTTTGTTAACAGTGTGGCTGAGCGTTACTTGTCCTGCGCTGAATAGTTTCTGCACACATTCATCTCATGATTGTCTCACTTTAGGAAAGCTGGAGAGACGGCAGGTTACTCAGCCAGGGTTTGCATTCGGAAATGCTGAAAAGTAAGGATTCAGAATTCATTTAGGATGAGCACTGACCAGTGTGTCGAGCAAACAGAATCGTGTCGTTGATGACTAAGCTACTACATGATTGAACAGTCAGTGTTTTGTGGAAGAGTGTGAGCGAAGAGTAAATTAATCGTCTTGTGACTCTCAGACCGGCCTTCAGATCTCAGACAGACAGTGTCCATGAGCAAGAAACTCTCTTCCAGCTTCAGGGCCACTGCTGTATAGCTGACACTATGACTTAATTTAAAACTTAAATCTTAATGTAGAAATTAAGATTTAAATTTTCTTGATCTTTTTTATTTTAAGTGCATGGTACACACCTGTCACCAGTCTTATCAATAAACAGACTTATATTGGTTCCTCTTATGCCGGATTTGCACAAAATAACTTATCAAGCAATTTCACTGTCACAAATTTCCAGTGTTAGAATAAAATCATGGAAGTTTTGCTAGAGTTGTGGCGGGCTCCCATCATTTCAATCATTTGTTCTTAAATCTTTTTTTGTGTTGAAGATCCGATAAAATCAAACACTTATATTTCCCTAATATTATTGTAAGTTTTCAGTCTTGGCTCATTCAAACAGTGACATTCAGTGACGCTTTTTCCAGCACCAACAGGAAGCAGCAAAACGAGTTGATAGTGAGCATGGAGGTGAAAGAGGCGCAAGAATGTGAGTCGTTTGGTGCCAGGCCGGCATTAAATACATAAGGGAGGCAAGGGTAATTGGTCACGAGGAAAATCCTTTCAAAATAAAACAGGAAATAATAAATACAAAGCCAAAACAAAATCATTATAGTGGCAGATCATGACAATTATAGTGTTGCGTTACTAACTTTATGCAATAATAATATTCATGATAATAATGATAATAATGATGTATAATAATGATGTAGAATGTCAAACAACAAAAAGTCTGGAAAAAAAACACTTGCATCCTGTAAATTTCCACCAGAGCATGATGGGAAATAATCTCAAATAATCTCAGTTTTTACAAAATTTTAGAGTGTGAGACTAAAAACTCAGTGATATATGACACATTGTCTTTAGATGTGAGAGGGTGTCAAACTATAGTCTTTTAAAAGTCTTTCTTGAAGTCTGCTGTGTACGGCAGGCATTCAGTACTAACATGTGTGCACCCAAAATAAAACCACATGAAGTAATCTATAACTTTTATTGACCTCCGCATTGCAACAAAATCAACACAGCCCGTCTTCGGTTCAAGTCATATTTTCACAATACTGATGAGAAAGCCTGAGTGAAATATTGTACAGCAGAGACCAAGCCCCAGGAAATCAGAAATATCTGGTGATATTTCTCAATACAAAAACACTTAAAAACAAAAATAGATTTTGTCATTTGCTTCTTTGGCCTGAGGACACATGCGTGACACAAGTGTGCTTCTTCCTAACACAGAATACAAGCTTCAAAGTGAGTACAGACAGACAACACTCTCTGCATCTGGCAAAACAGTCATTGCGTCATTGCTATTGATCAATGACAAGGAACCCTATTAAACCTTCACCAGTGTATTATCATCTGCTCCTATGGGACAAAGATAATTCTTCACAGCTTCCAATTTACATGGTCAGAAATACTTGATTGTCAAATCCACGTTGAATTTCTTTTTTCTCTTTGAAAAAAAATCATCAGAAAGTGGCCCTGGATCGTTTTTGCAAACCTTTGTAAAGAAAAAAAAAAATCATCATTCAGGCTCTCTTTGACAGATTTACTATATTCTCATGGAACATTCGGCAGACAAAAATTATATCTGCTACCAAACTGCTGATAGATGAGAGGCTTAACCAGAACCAGATTTTTCATTAAAAATGCCAAATTTCACTTCTGGTTTTATCTTCACCAAAGTTCTGTTGTTCATCATCAACACAAGCACAAAGAAAGTGGCGGGTAAGTTAATAATCTTTGTTTTCTAGGATAGTCAAAACAGAAAATAAACTTCACATCTAATCCTTGAAACAGCTTGAAGCAATCTGAATACTTTTAAAACTTTATTTCCGTGGAGTTCCCTGGATGTGCATGATGTTGTTTAGCGGTAAACTTCATAGTCACTTGACCATTGACTGAACTCCTCTCCTGAGCATCGATTATCCACTCATAGTCTTAGCGACCACAACTGTGCACAAGAGGCCCGTCAAGCCGTAGATTTCCCCACATGTTGAAGCAATGTTGTAACAGCGATGCTCTGTGATGCATTTAAAGGGTTTGTCGGGTGGTCCCTTTCTCCTCGCCTCTCCAAAGCCAAAAACATAAAAAAAAACAAATGTGTAAGGAATGAATGAAACTGTTTTCTCTTGCCTTATTTCCATTTCCTCTGCACAGATCATTAACTGGTGAGACTGATGCTGACTTTAACCGGGGACATGCAGCTTCAGCCTCTTTAAGCGTGATATCATGTGCTGTATGTAGCCACCAAGTGCTTACCCTCTTTTAAAAGATTCACCCTTTTAAACGAGTTGCATTATGTGCGACCACAACATAGCAACAGTAACTACAATACAACCACTCTACAGGAGCAGCTGTGATTTAATGTTCTTGGTGGTACTTCAACAGAGGTACTGATTCTATTATTTCTTATATTACTTTCAAGTCCTTCCACACTTCTTCCCTATACAGTAATAGCTACAGGAAGAGAAACTGATGAAATCTTGTTTATTTTAACTGTACAAAATGGTCACAAAATTGTTGCTGCCTGAACTGGCGAGTGAGCTTGAATATCACTGTATTCTGTATTTTACTTCAACAAGCTCAGACAGCAGAAACTATTAGATTATATCTGCATAAATGAATTGGTTTTGGTGGGCTGTGAGAAGTTTTTCCAAAGATCGTTTTTGGATTGTACGTAAAAATCAAATTTAAAAACTACTTGCCGGAGCATCTTTTTATTTTTTTTATTGACTGTAATAAATAAAAGTACTTTCTATAGAAGTCATGTAAAGTTCTGCTGCCCCCTGCTCTCTGTGTAGTGTATATTATTGGTTTGGAAGAGGTATAAAAGGTACATTAGATTTGGTAATCAGTCATAAAAATTGAATGTTTTGTAGATGGATTTGCAAAGGCCGTATGAACATCTGTCAACATGTGACGCTGCATTTGCACACATCTCTCTTTGTATTTGCGGTCAAGTTCTTTTACAGTCAGATAAAAGGCAGAACTAAGTGGAAACATGCCTCGGATGATGAAGTAGACACCAAGATGGCATGCCATCCTCTTCACCCATAATCCCCCTTAATCCCCCGGCCTCCTCAAGTCAAGCCTCATTCCAGATGAGCTGTCTGGAGGAGACAGCAGCTGTCTTCAGTGTAACAGGTCTGCCTTCGAGGCCCTCGCATCAGGAAGATTTCATGCCCATCACCTTCCTGCGTCTACCGCACAGTGTCAATTTACTCTTATTTATATGATAATTGAACACTGGTTGGGCCAAATTCACCAGCGGAAAGAGCAACAGACACATTTCATATGGTCCTAGTGGGATTTGAACTGGGCTTTTCTTCACCTCCTCTGAACGTTTGAGCCCCACAGGAGATGTAAATTTGGGATATTGTGAGTTTGGTGAGTGAATCCTGGACCCTGCGCTGGTATTGCACAACTCATTTTGAAACATGAAACACGCGGGAGGCCCAAATAAAAAGGTCAACGCAGGTTTGGCATAAATTGATGCAGCGAGAGGTAATCACACATGATGTGAGTTACCTGACCTGCTGTTTTAAATATAGGGACCAGCCTTCACTCGCACACAGTCACTAAGAACAAAGCATGTGTGCTGTATCATCTTTTTTTCTCAGTGTTTCTCCCTCTGTAAGTAGTGAACTGAAACCAGAAAAAGGGCGGCTTTCTCATTGACAGCTGCAATAAACAACTTGTTTGCCAGGTTTCTGGTATCGTTCTCCCATCTACAGTATTTAGCAATGTTTTGCAAGAACATGAAATATCATATATTATTTTTGTCGGCTTGCCAAGTTTTGACCTCTTTATCACACTTGATCATGATCTGCTGGGAGAGATAATGGAAGAATCTACATTAAAAAAAAAAAGAGCTCTCCTCTCCAGTCAAATCGTCACAAAGTTCAGGAATTATATAAAATACTGTTTATCCCACTCCTCTGGTAAAATAATCAGTTGATGGCAGAAGTAACAAAGTATACTTATTATTTGTAATACATTTATATCAGATTACAGAAAACTATTTTACATGCAAGACAAACAAGTTCATAAAATACTAATTAGGTTGAGTAAGCAATGGCTACAACATGAAAATTGCTCCTTACACATTAATGAATCCATAATAAACACTTTGAGAACAGTGATTTATTTTTTTCATTGTTTTGGCACATTAGATTTGAACGCAAGCAGTGACTATGAGGTGTAAGTGCCAACTTTCAGCTTCCATTTGAGGATCTTCACATTCATAACAGCGCGGTGAACAGCGTAGGACTTAATGTAATTGTTTTTATACAAAATCAGACAGTTTTTAGGACAATGTTCCTAAACATACAGACAAGTCATCTATGGGGACAGTGGGATCTTCACTGGCCAAGTCAGGCCTGGTAAATCACCACCAAGGAGGATATCAACAACCTGTTGTGACTTCAGATAGCAAAGAATTTGCAACCATTCAAATATATTTTAGTTTGTCAAATTATCATCTTTTCCTCACATTTGTGGGACTAGGTATAAAAAGGGCTACACATATATATGCTTACTTTTTGTAATGCAGTGCAGAGGTGTTTTTGATGACTTGAAATTTTGAATCAAACAATTCCTTGTAACATAACAAAGGCGACTTGTATTGCCTGAGAATGAATCCATCTCTGCAGCTCTATGCAGCTTTTAGCTCATAGTTTTGGTTTTTGGGCCCTCACATTTGCTGTGTGTTTGAATGTCACTGCTGTCATCAACACACCCATTTAAAACAAAAGGCTGATATATATCACCGCACATGTATCAGTCCAGAACACCGGTAAGACATGTTTAGTTTATCTTAGCTCAAGGTCAGAAACAGCGGATCGATCATGTGACCGAGTTCATGGTTATTGAAACCCGACTTCTCTGACTTGTCACACCTTTTGCATCCATAGGCCGGTCACTGATTCTATCTGGCAGCTGCTCATCTGACTGTGGGTTTAATAGAAAAAAGGTTTCATGGCTGTTTTGTGAACCTTAAATGTGGTCATGTAGGCTAATTTCATATTTGATCATCTCTAGAACATCGACTAGCGGTCCACTGCTGGACTACTGAAGTCAGTCATGCAGTGGACCAGCAAATTATAGATGCATAACAATCAATAATATCTAAATAAACATGAAACCGCAGAATGTACAGTTACTGAAGCGAGCAGTTTCAAGACTCAACACGGTGACCTCGTTTCCACAGCGCCATTCCAGTGTTTTCTGTAAATAGCTTGCATAAATGGATTACATTAACATGTCGGGCATTTACATTTCACCAGCTGTTAGAGCAGCTGAGCAGATGAGAGGAATGTTGGTGGCAAGAGAAAGCCTCAGTGGGTCTGAAAACACAGAGACAATGTGGTTTATTGACATCCTGTTGCTTAAGTGCTCAGGGGTGAAAGGACTATTGGCCGCTGTGTTTTGTTTGTCTGCGGTCACTGAAGCCTCAACTGAAGCCTCAACTTGGGATCTACCTGTGAAAGTTTTGCTTGTCTACGTCTTTCGAAAAAAAACAAAAAAAAAAAACAACAGTCAATCAATGCTCGGGGAGCGATATGTCTCTGACCTCTGCTCCGCTGTTGTCACCACTTCATGGATGGTTGCATGGATGACACATGTTTGTTGTTTCCTCAATGGTTTCATTGCTGGCTCTGACGAAATGAGGATTACACACTTGTTCCATTGAAGAATTAGTTGTATTCTTTCCAGTTCAATGAGCGTGCCAACAACATTTTCCCAAAACAATAATTCAGGCAGCGTGACTCTCATCTGTCCGTTCACAGCGGTAATCTGCTGGGAGCTGCTCCTTAGTGAATACCAGACTGATGTGCCCTTATAAATTGTTTCTTGCCATTCCCGAGCAGCTTTAATTTGCTCCAGAACAAAATGGATGCTGACACAAACGTGGGACTTTTGTAATTCACTCCCCTCCGCGGAGCTTTACGTGTCTGTGTGACAATGGCAGGACTGATTCTACCCTTTTGTCTTGGTTTTCAGTGAAAGTAGCAAATATTTCACAGTGCTTGATCATTTTGTTGGCATGAGTGCATGTGATTACTGTTTGAATCTAACAACAGTTGACACAAAATTTCAGGGTCTGCAAACACTCAGTACAACTTTTTTTTTTCCCAGAAACAAAAAAGGACATTATGCACCTATAGAAACCTATACGTGCACATGTGGCCAAAAGTGCAGTATGCTCACATGTGCACATCTCTCTCCACATACTTATATATACTTGGGTTTGTTTTTTATGGTTTCTTTTTTCTGCTCAAGTGAAATATGAACAGAAGAAAACAGCATACTGCAAACGTTGAGGCAAAAGTTTGGGGAAAAACCTTCACAATGCCACAGTGCTCAAAGTGAGCTTCATAAAGAAGGTATTTTCCACATTTGTTGTGGAAGAGCTTGACTGGCTTGCACAGACCCACGACCTCTGTCACTTCATCAGAAAAAGAAAAAACAGAAGTTTAAACAGAGTGGAACAATTCAAACGCAGCCCACATAGCTCATCCTAAAATGTGTTGTGGCTACAATAATTCTGGATTCATTTTCTATGACAGACGAGGCGAGGTATCTAGTCAGACAGCGGACCTGACTCTTTTAGGAGGTATTAATCGTTTATATCCTTGTTTGTATAGCTGGACGGCAAAATAGTACAAGCAGCAGAGAAGGCTGCTTGGCTCCATGTGAACTCCATTCATTCGTGGTGGCTCTGCAGCCTCACTTGAGTGACACGTTAATGTTACACATAAGTTGCATTTTACTGAGACAGAAAACAGATGGACTGTGAATTGTTGGAATGCCCCCCTGTTTGAGCACAAAGCACAGCTGTGGTGTGGTGGATAGTACTGTCGCCTTAAAGCAAGAATGATCTGGGTCTGAACCTCCCAGCATGTTCATGGATGTGAATGTGACAGTGACTGGCAACCTGTCAGGGGTGTGAGCCGGGATATATAAACTCCAGTAACCTCCAACTCTGCAGAGGATAAGCAGCGGGTATAGATAATGGACGGAGCCCTGTCCAACAGCTTTTGGGATGAACTGGAATGCTGACGGCAAGTAAGACCTTATCCCCTATTGGGTGTCCACGTACAGTATTTTTGTGCCATGTTGTGGTGATATGTGTGTGTGTATACAGGAAACAGTGCATATCTTACAATTATCCCCACTCAAATCCAGTGTGGGAAAATATATTTCCATCACCTAAAACAAGAAAAATATAATTGAAGTAGGGGTAGCAAAAATCGTCCTTGTTGCTCAGCTCTTTTGACAGTTTCTCCTTCAGCTTCCTGCGATTTAATCCTAATTACACTGTCTCTATGTTTAAGGCTCGGGAAACATTTTCAAGTGTGGATGCCCACCAGTCTCTTGCTGTGCCTCTCAGTGTTAGCCAGGCTGTCAGTGTTATTAGTGGTAAAAGAGGCCTGAGCTGAAGCGAGATGGGGCAGCCTAATGTGTCCATACCTCAGGAAATGTCTCTCTAAAAACAAGCTCTTAAATATTTAAACCAACTGTTTTGATTTCCTTCGGTTATGTACATTCGAAGTGAGTCTTATGCAATTTATGTCCAAATATTTTCCAATTATGTCTATTAAATATACATTTTACAAGGAAATTAGTGTCAGGCGTCATGCCAAACTCATTAATCTTCTATAATACTGTAGGGCTTAAGCCAAATATGTTATTACCTCAGCATGCCTGAGATTGTTGTTTCAAGTAAAAAGTAGGATGCCAAACTGTTTTTGTATTAAAAAAGTGTGTGGATTTTCATTATTAGACAATAACAGAAATCCTCTATAATAGCCACTGTTTCAAATTACAATAAATATTAGGCATCTTCCTCAAGAATATTGTATCCACAAGAGGAAAGCCTGGATCATCTGCCGTCTAATATGGTTAGATGGTTAGAACACATGCCACAAAAACACAATTAGGTGTGTGTGTGTGTGTGTGTGTGTGTGTGTGTGTGTGTGTGTGTGTGTGTGTGTGTGTGTTTAATGATAGATGTCCCATTTTTCATTTTAGTACAAACTTAACCCAGGAGCAGATGACTAATTTCTTCGATCCATCCTGTCACATCAGATCTTCACCCTTCACTGATATAAAAGACATCTCACAGCACCATTTCCCAGCACACTGGCTGCCCTACATGCTGTTTAATCCTCAAGTGTGTATTTTCCCAGACGCGTTCACACTGTGTATTCTAGAGACTGGACTGTGAGGTTCTATAGCAGATTAGAATGGCATGGAAGTGATGAACCGGCATGTGAACTTTCATCTCAAGTAAAAGAGAAAATAGAAAAAATGGTAACTCAACTATGTGTTACAGGTAGCGGGAGATCCCTTCCAGGTCACCATGGGGTTTAGTCACGCCTACTTCCTGGTTTTAATTGTTTGGGGAAGGCTATATATTTACCCTGATGCTGCTGCGTGGTGATCCTATAGAGTGCTGTCTCTGCGCCATGTTTGTTCTGTTTGGTTATTTTGTTAGTTTAGTTATTGTGTTTTAACTGTCTGTTTAGTTAACGGTTTTGCTTAGTTTTGTTGCTTGATACAGTGCTTTGCACTTAACGTTTGGCTCATTTGGTGTTTTGTTTGTACGCTGTTGGCCATCCTGGCGTTGATTTGGTTATTTTGGTTGTATACCCCTGCTGTGATCTAATACGTGTTTTTCTGTCCCTGTACGAGTGCTGTAGATGCAGCAGCGAGCGTGTCTGGCCCGACGGTGGAGGGTTTGGCAGTAGAGTTCCTCACCTGTGCTTCACCACCCCCCATAATAGTGTGTTTGGTAAATTTTGCACTTCCTTCACTATTTGTTTGCATCCCTTTTTGTTGATTTGCTGTGTGAGTGTGTAGGGCACTGAAGTGTGGTGAGGTGCTCTATCCCAGTGTGAATATTCTCCCTTCCCTGTCTGTGGCCACAGCTGCTAATCCTACAGCTCTCTCTCTCCTTTTATTCATTTAAACATTGGACAGATTAGTTCTTGAAGCACCTTTTTTACAATGTCTATAGTTTTGTTTTTTTTTAATTACCAACTTTAATAAATAGTTTTTACATATTGACCTTTTAACCTTTTTCTTGAATAAGTTTGTAATCTTGGGGGAAATCCTTGTCTCAGTCCATTTTCTTTTCGTCATCTGTATCATTAAGGGATCTGTGGACTAACTGGTTTTACTGGGGTATTAAAGGGGTCAGTGGCACCTAAATTTTCAGTTAAATCTGGGCCTTGCCACGGCCCGGTTGCATTCACACTGTAAAAATCATTCAGGATTTTTGTGGAATCAACTAATCTATTCTTGTTAACTCAATATAATTTTGTAAGTTTTGTTAATTTCTAGTTAATTCAATTTAGAATCTCTAGTTTTATTTTTCAGACTAATTAACAGCTGTTCTAATTTATGGTCTTTTGACTCGAAAGTGAGGAGTTCACTCAACTCATTAAATTAGGTTTTTAAAGAAACAAATCCAGCACAGGAACATACTTCCCAGCATGCATTGCTTGAGAGTACATGATGCTGTTTCATGAATGTTTCTTTTGTCTGTCATGAATGTCTTTTGATAATAATGAAAACAGTGCTGCTAACCTAATTGTCCACTGTTAGTAAACATAAGAAATAAAAACATTAGTCCATTTCATTAGAAAACCTCAGTTTAGTTGCTGCCTTAAAAACATTAGTAAACTTAACTTGAAATGACAGTTGGTATGAAAAAGTTGACCAGATAAAGACTTGAATAGATAATGTAACATAATGGTTTTAACTCAGAGTACTAAGGTTAAACAACATATGATCATGAGTTCAACAACTTTTATAACTTCCCTTTTTTGAGTTGAAACAAAGCTGTTTTCAACCTGAGTTGACTGTGACTCTTAAGGTGGCTGTTGAAGTTGAATCACATGGATTATTTTTTACAGTGTACCATGACTTTTCCAGGTCAGGAAGCAAAATGCCTTTGAAGGATGATGTCTCTGATGAAATTGCAGTTTGGCAAGGATGCTCAAAATCATTCTGGTTCTGATAACAGAGTTTCCATTATTGCCTCAGATGCTAATAAATTTTATTAATGAAAGTAACTGAGCCTTTTATGCCTGACTACACCTGCACTCCCTTGTTGTTTGATGATACAGAAACCCATACTGAATCAGAATCTGACCATTTACGTAATATTGCCTAATATTTAAACACATTTTGAACCAAAGTGTTAACTGTCAATTTTGTGTGAATTTTGTGTGAATGTTGTGCTCATCTGTGCGCTCTCGGGTACATCGCATTTGACCTGGCTGATAACTTTTAGTCTGAGAATAGAGGGGTGATTTTGTTGGTGCGGGTTTGGCCTCCCAGTGAGACTGTCTGGCTTATTGATTTGTTTGGATGAGTCACATCCTCACATACAGATCTGTGAGCTTCTCACTTATAGAAAGAGAAGAGGAAAAGAAAAGTTCTGTTTTCCAAGTCAGTGGACCCAGTATTAAATTCTGATGATTTACTCCTGGCACTATCTTAACCACAAAAGCAGCCTTCGTACATGATGGTAAGTTAATTTCATTGGTGAAATTGAGTTGTGGGAAGAGATGCAGTAGGTGAAGCAGACCACAAGTAATCATAGATGAGGCTCAGACTTTCCTAATTGCTAAATAATTTATCTTATGACCTCAAGCAAATATTGCACATGATTATTTTCAAATAGAGTGCATGAGGCTTATACTGCTTTAATTAACTTATCTATCTTTAAAAGATACCATTTAATATTACACAATGAGCACAGAAATGTAGCTGCTTGAAAGTAACACCACAGTGAACATTTACCAACGCTGTCTCATAGGTCTGACATTCATAGGCAGTTAATTTATTGGAATCATTGAGCTCCACAGCAGGAAGCAGCGTGGCGCTCATTCAGAAGGTCACGACTGAAGTTTTGAGTTTTGTATTGCATTTCATACTTTCAGTTAGTCAGAGTTTACTTTTTCCAAATATTTAACCAAGATCGCAATCGTCATCCCAGCCTTAAAGGAAACTCTTCTTTGAGTATCAGAGACTCGCTGCTTGTAGTCTTTTAAAGTTGGTTTCAAAAGTTTGTAGCTTGCCCATTTGTGAAGGACAGCAGCTCTATGTAATATGGATTCTCTGCAATTGCAATGGATTCCAATGGCAACCCAGTCAGTCATGCCGAAAAAAATTAGCAAAATGTCAAGTCCTCCAACCGGAACAGCCATATAGATAATTTTTTTTCTACCCTCTGATACGACCCATAGGAGCGTCTTTTGAAATGGCACCCCTATGGCAGCAGGTGTACCGGACCTCGGTTGTCATGGTTTCAATAATAAACATGCTGACTGTACAAAGCGTATCTACTTTCATCAACATGGTTACTATAGTTCATGGCTTAGGTTTAGGCACAAAAACTACTTGGTTAGGTTTAGGAAAAGATCGTGATTTTGGTTTAGATAAATACTTCCTCAACATTAAACGATCTTTGTTGTCATGGTTACAAAAATAACCATGTGGTTAACTTTGTGGAATGCTCATGGATAATTGAACGACATGAACTGCTGGTTTTATCCACCCAAAACTCCTCCAAACGTGGACTTTGTCGCTCTTCAACTGCATTACCGCACTTTTCCCTTTGTTCCTGTCATAAACAACAAAACATAACTATGGGTCATAATAACCTGCTGCACAAACAACCTATGGGCTTGTTTTTTACAGGACAGTCTCAGAAAAATGATCAAAGAAACGTATCAAACCACTTCTGCATAGTAATAACAGTCCGCCTCTCTGCCATTAATGCATATATTCAGTATGTTCCAAACAATCACTGCTTTCTACATTACTTCTGAAATGATAGGAGGCAACAACATCAGAAAGAAGCAGTATATTTAAATATGTTTTAGAGCAACTGTATTTGCTTGGACCATATAGATCATCCAGCCCAAACTAATTACACAGAAAGAGTACAGACCGACCAGGATTGCGACCGCTTACTGCTTCACCACTGGTTTCTCCAAAACCTGGGAGCAAGGTCAAGGCAGCTTCAAGTTCTAGTTTGTTGTTCATACAAATATAGCCACCATCAGCTTGCTACAGCATTGCATCACATTCATTATTGTTTAAATTCCAGCACTGTTCATTCTGGGCCTTGCCTTGCTCTATCAGGTTATGCAGGAGTAATATCCAAACAGGTAAGGTATGATACAGAATAAGATAAAATTGCTTCGAAAGTATGCACTGAATCCATGCATGACAGTATGTTAATCATTGCTTTCCAGTGTCTCCAAGGGTAACTTTGATGTGCACATACATAATACATGTATACTTTGTGGGGATTTCAGTTGGCTCCCGTTTGCTAAGAGAGTTGTTGTCTTCTTCCATTTGTTCTGATTTTAGTCTGTTTTTGCCACACAAATACAGACTGGCAAACTGGTCTCCAAGGAGAAAATGTGAGGATGAATGGCTCCTACACTGAGCCAGGATTCTCACTATGAATGATTCCCTGAACACTCTGCATAACAAGTGGAAACAGTTGGACTTCATCAAATGTGTTTATGTCATGAGGATATTAAGTATGATTTGGTTACCAGGGATATACTTTGTTTCTATATTTGTTTCTAGGAATCAGTTGGTGGTTGGAACATGTACACATTATTATACAAAAAGGTAACATTCATGTCTTGCATATCATGCGTGTCATGCATTTTTTTGGTATTTTTTCCTTTTGGAAACGATGTGGTTTAATTTTGTACATGCACGCAGACACGAAAGAGAAAAGAAAAGAAAATTTTTACACTCAAAAAAGTGCTGGGCTGTTTCTGTGAACTCATTGTCGTTTTGATTATGCTGGTTCATAATTCATTTTTTTTTTTTTTTGGGGGGGTATTATTAACACACTGTTGGGTTGCTCAATCTGGGTCAAAGGGGTTCATTCACAGCAGAGCAGCTCGTTGGGTTACTTTGACCAAACTGCTCCTTCATTCAAACTAGCTACAGTAACAGCTGCTAATTCCAGCAATTACAAATTCAATATTGATATGAAATGAAACACTGACAGTTACTAACCTTCCAGCGTTGCCTATGAAAAAGTGAGAAGTATCCTTTGGACATTAGAGGGCAAGCATGAGCTGTTAACTTTTGGACATCTCAAGGCTAATACACTTCTCCACTTTGTTATCTTGTTATTTTATTTTAATATGGTATAGACAATTCATGTTACAGTGAAAACAAATATTCACTGATCAAAGAAAGTAAGCATTTATCATAAGTTGTCCATTTAATCACAAGTAAATGCATGTATAAAAGCAAAAGGGATTTCACAGGCAGGTGAACAATCAGAAACCCAAGCACCCCTTTGTAACAGCTGTAGGAATTACAACACCCAGCAGCCTCACTACAATTCAAATTTCTTTTCTCTGTCGTCTCCTCTTGTATTTTCACATGAGAGACACCAAGGAGAAACGTTTCAGAGAGGGAATCCCAGACGAGACAGTGCTTTGCTGAGAAACCTGTAGCTGAAATTGGGCTGTAGTTGACATATACGTGTGATTTTGGGCCCTCTGTTAAGTAGCTCTAAAAAATGCCACTAAATGTAATTTTCAAATTAGCAAAATGTCCATTTTTTTACGCTGTTATCAGTACTCTGCTACCCTCGGCCCTGTCTACTTTTCTCTCCTTGCTCTCTCTGCACTCATCTCTGTTGCTGTTCCAAAGCTATGTCCTTCAAACAGCCTATGTAGCGTCAGCAAACCAACACAGTCCTTTTGAATTTAAAAACCTGGCACATGGATATTCATTGTCAGTCACTTTACCATGATGAAATAAAAAAAAAAGCTTAACTTTCTCTCTGGCTTGTTTTCTCACTCACTCAGCAACAAATATGTTATTTTATAAATCATAAACAGAATCTGGTCCATTGTGAGACGTTAATGCAACACTATGCATTATACTCAAATTGTTTAGTTGCAAAAGGTGAGCGAGCCCCTGAAGGTCCTGCTAACGCTGCCTCCACATCCATCTACAAGAGAGGAGGAAAACTCTTCAGACCCACCACTGAGGAGTCATTTACTGACATCCAGCTTGTAAGTTTTGCTTTACTCTTTCTACTTCAATAAGGGCGGACATGTACTTGTACTGCTTGATATGCTTGACAAATAGCATGTAAGTATATATGTTTTTGCTTTCAAACATTCTGGCTTCACATAGGGCCAGAATGTTAGGATGTAAAGCCAGGATAAAGGCATTCATTCTTATATTTCAATATCCATTATCATGGATTAATCATATGAGTAGAGAGGGTAATGTATTTAATCGCAAACAGCTTGTTGAGCTGATATTAATTGTCCTGCCCAAATCAAATTAAGCTTGCAGGGTGCAAAAGGCTGAGACCTGGTTTACCCTGTTCACCGATGCTCTCTGTAACTCCTGGGAGACCCCGCTGCTCTGTTGTGCTTTAACGTAGTTTCTCATGGTCGCTGTTGACTCATTAAACATTAATGGTTCCACTGAGTAATTGCATGCGCATACACTCCTTCCCACCTCTTTGATTCTCAGCTGATGTGACTTGGGGTATTGCAGTGTGGTTTCCTGACTGCAAGCCAAGGTTCCCAGGCGAGCAGACGATGAGAAACAGACAAATCCTTTCCAGATGTTCCAACCAATGGCCCTCATTTATCGAAAAGTCAGAAAAAACAGGGATGATTTCCTTTCCTCCTTACAGCAGCAGGGCCCTTCTCTGGTGTCCCTGGCTGGCGGTGAAAATATGGCCATAGTTGTGGCCTCATTCACTGACCCCGTGGATGCCTCATAAATTGAAATAACACCACCCCATCAATCCACAGCACTTAAAATGTACACCACCAGCAGACATTGTCTACATATTGAAGATTGATTGATTGATCAGATTGAGCCTTTTAACTGCATGAAAGGAATATTGTTTTAGACTCAACCAAGAAGCCTACTTTATGTTATAGAAAAATAAACCTCGATTTTGTGGCTCGCGCTAATGCGGTTTCAGACATCTGCACCAGCTGTGTTTGCTCGTGTTACTATTTCCGGCCTTTTCCTACCTCACTCATGCTGGCCACCGTGCTCCTGTCACGCAAGAGTGTATAATGTTTTCTCATAATGTGCATAATGTTTTTTCATGATGTAAAATATCATATTGCTGATTTTAATGTGGTTAAAACTCTAAACCCTATACTCACTAGAGAGGAGTTGAGTTAATCAAAGGAAAACAAAAAAAATTAGCTGTTTTCATATTCCTAAAAAAAAAAAGGAAAAAAAGAAAAGAAAAAAACATATAACTGTTACACAAAGAAGATAGGTATGAGCTGTAGTGGTGCTACCCTCCCATGCAAAAATGGCAATTCACAAATCACACTTCTGTTGAATCCTGTAAACAGCTGGCATGTGCAGAGCCAGAGGAGCTGTGATCCAGCTCGGCTGACGCTGCTCAGCTGTAGGGCGTTACGGGCAGCTCCACAGTGTGTTTGTGTGTGGTGATAATGGTGTGACTAAACATATGAGTCGCCTGAGATTGCTTTGTTGTTGGTGTTATGCATTTATATTTGCTCTAATGTAACAACAATCAAGTTGAACCAGTCTGACACACACACACACAAACACACAAACACACACACACACACACACACACACACACACACACACACACACACACACACACACACAGTGTTTTATGACTTATTTGAAACATTCTGTAATTTTTCAATCAAGGCTGGATTACAGTTGCTGTAGATTTCCCAGGGGCCCCCAATGTCCCAGGTTCACTGCATGTCACTTGGTTCTGGTATGTTGATTTGTCACATATTTTGTCCTCACTAAAGAACAATATCAATTAAGGTGGTTTCTGCGTCATTAGCTTAAGTTGTGGCCATGTCTTGTGGACAGCCCTTTTAAGCCAGTTCTCATAACAAGGCCCATTTAGTAGCTGTTCTGGACCCCTTTGATCATATCACATGATCTTCATCCCAGGCATCATGGAAACCAAAAGTGAACATTGATTCTCAGCTTTTACACGAGCATGTAGAAATAGTCTTTGAAGTGCTTAGAAGAAATGGTAATTTTAACATCCACAACTCCATGACAAATGAGCAAACACCGCCTGCTGATGAAGATCTTATGATATGATCAAAAGCTCCAGAACAGCTACTTAATGAACCTTTTGGTAATATGATTTTCTCAACTAATGTTAACAAAATCACAAATGAACTTTGAACTTTAGTTTCAAGACCTCATTTTACTTTAAATGGCGCCAGTATTTTTCCAACATAGACGTACTGGTGTCTCGGTGTCTTGGCATATAATAAAGCTGCTACATCAGTGTGAACTGTAATAAGAACTTGGAGGAGTCACATACACAGAGGTTGCATGTTGTAGCCAATTTAAGTTTTGTATGCACAAAACAGAGTCCCTAGATACGGCTAGGTTTAGATCAAGATGTTCCAGAAGGAATTTGCTTGGAAGTGGATCAAAGTCTCTGAATGCGTCTCCTCATTCTGCAGGCGAAACCTCCTACCACCCAGCGTAGCTGCTACTGGTTCTCATCATCACTCTTTAGACAGCCTCCTGAAGCCTTGTGAGATAACTCAGCAACACATGTTGTAAACACCATCCGTCATTTCTACTCCATGACACCGTTTCAGCTTCGCCAGCATAACCTTTGTGCAGCCTCCAACCTTTTTTACTGCATCAGTGTTACTCAGTTCAGTCCCTATCTTTCTTGTGCTTTCACTAATTAGTGAACTATCAGTAAACAGGGTTTCATCAAATGTTACCAAACAATCAAAACAGAGATTGCTCCGCTTGACCCCAGTCATGTGAATCGTACTTTCAATGCCGGGTGTGTAACAGGAACAAGAACAAATATCTGCAGTTAAAGAAAGATTTTTTGTGTCAGAGCTGGTTGAAACTGGTTTTTATGGCAAGTCTAAACAAAGCATGTTAATGATCTTTGACTGTGACGTCGCAAAGATGTGCTTCCAATCTAAATACAGGATAACAAACGTTCTCATGACTTTTACCTCAGGCTAACTCTACTTGCTGATGGAGCAACTTTAACTTAAATTTCTTAGTTTTCTATTAAAACAACAGTCAGCACAACTACGTACCTTGTGACTATGAGGAGGGGGTGGATAAAATTATCTATCCAGGTTTATAGCCTACTGGTTATTGTTGCTATAAGTTTAAGCTCTCTGTAGAGCATCTGCAGAGTCTTCCCAGCTCCAGGTTTTATACCTCACACATGAGAGATCCAAGTCTAAGTTTATTGCCATTTTATCTTTGGAAAATAGCTGCTTCTGCCCTGAAATATTGAATAAAATATATCAAGTAAGATGAGTAACATTTCAGTTCTGCCCTTAAGGTAATGCCCTTAAAGACAATCATATTTCAGACTTGTAGTTTGTAAATAATATCTTGAAAATTTTTTATTTTTTTTATTTTTTTTACTGCATTTCACATTCACAGGTTGGCATTAAATTCTGTCATTCCAAATCTGCATGCACAGTGTCACATCGGTTTATTTTTTCTTAAATAACTGTTTGTTTGGTTTTTTTTGCATTAATAACAATTGGTTTGTTTATGCTGATAATTGATTTGTTCGGAAAATGAACCGTGCAGTGTTGGGACTTATCTTGGGAATGTAGTTTGAATGCCTTTTCTGTCGAGTGCTCAGGCAAAGAAAGAAATACACCCCTGTATGAAGAGATAACTCTGCTGACAACCTACTTCAAGAATCCAAGCATGTTTGACAGAACGTATGAAATCAAACCCTGCTTCTGTTTATTCTTTTAAACCACCCATTAAGGGAAAAGTAAGCTTTGAAAAAATGGTGTAATAATTTATCAACAATTATATGCAACAGAATGTTTAAGGAGTATGAATGCGCAGGTGAACAAGAATTTAGGTGTTTGTTAACATACCACACCTGTTTGCTTTACTAATAGAGCTTTTAAGAATTTTCCACACCATCCACTTTACACTATATGCACCAATTCTTTTATATCATTAATTATCATTGCAAAAAACGAACATGAACGAACATTACAGCAAATGTGAACAACAGCAACCTAATGTTTAGGTTGTACTTGTGCATTCATGCTCTTAATGTTGATGTAATTTACTTCCAGATGAAACAAGATAGGCTTGGAAGAGTGCAGTGAGGGCAGTTATGCTGCTGTTTTCACAGTCAACACCGTTCGGGGTAGACAAGTCAGTTCATACAAGGGTAGACAAAACTTTGCTCTGCTACTGGGGCCACAGGGAAAGGTCAGGGGATTGTAAAAATCTTTTTTTATTTATGTTGGGTCCTAAATGCACATGGGATATTGTTTGCATTCATCACCTAAGGCTCATTAGGATTAAGTCATTTCAAAAAATTGGTAGCCTGGTGATGACACTATTGGAAAGGTCACTGGGTTTCAAAAGTCAATAGTTTTCTTAAATGACAATTTTTGTCATTAAAACTTCAGGGGGTAAGTTCATTTCAATATTGATGCTTTGGTTAATGTCAGTGCAAGAGGAAAGGTCATAGGGTAACTAAAAACCTCTTTTGGCATTTTCATTATACTAACTGGATCATTTATTATTAAGATATGTTGGTCAAAGACAATTTACATTAAAGTAATTACATTAAAACCAGTTCTTTTTTAAGCTAATGTGAAATAGTAGCAAAACTTGAATTGGCCAAATTATTTAAAGAAAATGTGTTTATTTTCTTCTGATGAAAAATGTCAAGTGAAATGTTTTAAAGAGCTTAAACTGCTTTATCATTGGGTGCTTATAAGTATATTTAGCGTTTTTGAATAATAGTTAAAAATGAAGGACTTTAAGAAAAAGTTGTGGCTGAAGTTTGTTGACGTGAAGTTTACGTGAAAATGTTTAAATTAATTCAATGGCCAGTTCAAGTGTTACACACTGATTGGAATAAACATATCAGTTGAAGCGTAGGTAAAAAGGAGCTGGTGTGTCAGTGTCAGAGCTGTCGCCCGGTCCTGTCAGGTATTTCCTGTAGTGTAAGCAGTAAAAGTGCCACTTAAGTGTAAGTGCTAAAAGGAGTTCAGAATAGTTTTTAAGAAGTCATTTACAGCTCCTCTCCACAAACCTGGTTCAGCCAGGATCAGATGATGAGTCGAAACCGGGTTTTACTATAAGAACTATAAAAACATGGTGACTCATGCCAAAAGTCTTTACTCTCATGTACAGTTACAGCCTACACAACCGGACTACTGTTGATCCAGAAAGCCTAACACCTAAACAAGTTTCCCTTGGGGGTCAAAGACAAATTTAGCACTGAAAACAGCATTTCAGCATTTCCCAGGAAACACATTGATGCAACTTTTCCCTTGCAGCGCTCTGCTCTAATTTCATATCCAGTGTGCCCTGTAGTTGAGTCTTTGCCCTGAATTTCACCACATGTCATATACATGAGTATTCATAGTATATCCTTCCATGCATTCTTGGGGTCCGAGGGAGCACAATAAGAGACAATTTGTGGAAGGGGATATTTCTACATCCACTTCCTTAAAGCTTGCCCCATCCTGAGCTAAAAATGAAGTCGCTTGAACTTTAAAGCCACTTGAGATGTTTTAATTAACCTTACCACAAAATGCTTCTCTAACAAGAATGACATCAGCTTTTGGATGAAAAGCAGATGGCCCAGATTAGGGACATCATTGACTTCCTGTTTTAAACCCGGTAAGCTCAGCCCAAAAGGCAACTTCATGGGAATATTGTGCCCCTGTTCAGTTCCCAACTTCCAAATACATCATTATGACACTTACTCACACTCATGCACCACCAAGGAGATGTGAAGCATGTAGCCCAGTAGTTGCTGGCTGTTAAATTGCAAGAAACATAAAGATCATGTGACATAACAAAACATTTTCTAGTTTTAAGGGAAACTTGAGAGTCAGTGCCCCAATGAATTCCTCCGAATAGCAAGCAAGATGATATGAAATTAATGCTGTAAACATTAATATTGAATATGGCTCATTAGTGCTCCATACTCAATCAAAGATGTTATTTCTGAGCTGCATTTATAGGCAATCTGCCACTGATACAGGCAACCTGAATATGAACCTGAATTCATATGTGAATGTTGTTTTTCCTCCTCCCCCTCAAGGCTCAAAGCCACCATTAATACGAACACTTTTCACAGCTAGAGGGACCATTTGTTGACTGTCAGTCAATTTGATGAGGTGCTGATTAGCTTCTTGTGAGAATAAGCTGAGTCTTGTGAGGCAGTGCTAAGGTCCATCAGTGCGGTCAGTGTTTTGACAGGAAAACACGTGCACGTTCCCATGACGTGAACAGAATGGAACTATGTTAAATTAATGTTCATGCTGTTTTCTGTGCAAACACTCTCAAATCAATGGAATAGCCCAAGTTGTTTAGGTTGATTTATAAAGAAATATAATTGATATTGGCATATACAACCACCTTCCTGTCCTGTCCTGAAAAGGCATGAACACGGCATAGAATTTATATATTTTGCATTGAATTTGTTTAAATATGTTAAACAAAATTTTGTGGTTTAATCAGACAGATTCGCACCAAAGAGAAGTGATCTCATATTTTCCTTTGAGTCATACTGAAATTCCATTTATCATGAAACTCAACAACTGCTGGCTGGATTGCCATGAGATTAGATACACACATTCATGTCCCCCAAAAAGGACGAATTGTAATAACTCTTGTGATCCCCTTGACTTTCTCATCTAAGTGCCATCATCAGGACAAAGTCAACAACTCTCCTCAGTGTTAGACCGGACACCTGCAAAAATCACCATCAGTCTCAGTTGCACTTTTTGTTTTGTGCTAATTACAAAAGCATGCTCACATACCAAATTTAGATGGTGTACATGGTGAATGTATTTTTAGCATGCTGATGGTCACATTTAGCTAAAAGCATCACTGTGCCCATGTCCAGCCTTACCTGAGCCTAAGCCTTGTAGACTGTGAGTCTTGTTAAACTGTTCGTTGCTTGCAGATTATAGGCCTATAGGTCTTAAAAGATATACAGTAGTCAATTATAATTAAAGCTGTTATGAAGATGGATGTATGCTTAAGTCTACTGATGAAGAATTACAGTGAGTTAAATATTAGTTAGCGAGTGATTGCAAAGAGTGGCCAAATAAATCACATTACAGAGCTAAAACCATGTAAGCTTCAATTTGACTGTTGGAATAATTAAGATATTTTCTGTTTGTATTAGGACAAGATGAGAAGGTTAATAAAACCAAGGGAATAAATAAAGCATGCAGAAGAGCCGAGAGGCAAGCAGCAGTGAGAATGTTGGACTCAGTCCTCTGTGATGGAGTGTACAAAATATTCTTTGGGATTATGGGGGATGAAAGCCATTTTCTACACAAACTCATAATGGTGAGTGACATATTGAACACGAACACAATAGCAGACCGATGCTTGTGGTCACTCATGGTATCTCCTTCATCCTCCTAGGGTTCAGCAAGCCTTATAAGAAGCTGAATCTGAGCAGTTTGAGGGGTTTTCATAACTCAAGTGTAAAAAATAGTGGATAATGGTGAATTTTAGCTTGATACCGTCAAATCACACACCTTTAGTGAGGGTATACCAGACAAAAAGGACATCAGAGGATAGCTGGATGGCTTTGGAACAAGCTGCCTACAATTTGAGAGCATAGTGATTATGGAAGAGGAGGTTGAGGAGTGAAAGTATAGTTAGTGCAGCTGCAGTAAAAGAAAAGGGGTCCCTTAAAGAAGGGGAGATTAGAGACTGAGTGTCCCATAAAGAATAATGACAGAGTGCAATAAGTGCATGGACTTCATTCTTATGACTGCTCCACCTGCTACACTTTGAGACATGTAATTGGTCCAAAGAGAGCAAGTGACAAGTTGAACAAGAGAGTGACATTAATAACTACTTCCTAAATTGTCCCTTTTTTTTCCAGCAAAGATTGGAGGCTTAGACAGTCCAACTCAGTATATTACATCAAAACGTATCCTTTGCAGTTGCATAAAAGGTTCAAACCAGGATAATTGATTGTCATCTATAATCCAGACCTACAAAGACATGAAAAATTGCTGGAGTATCAGATGTTTTTTTAGCAAACAGAGAGAGAGCACAGATTAGTTAATATTGTTCTGTTGCTTAGAATTTCCCACCAGTAACTTTCTAAATCTATTTTTCTATTAAAAAGATATTAAGTAACTGACCAAAATCACTAGCCAATATTTAGCTAAGCTTAAATGAATAAGGATATCTAAGAACAAAAGCTTTCTAAGCACAGGTGGTTTTCTCATTCATAGCCTATGAGTCAATATTTGCTGTTGCGCTCCAACTAAAGCACTTTGATTTACAGGTGGATTCTGGGGGATTTAGTGTAGAGTGGAGCCACGTCTTTGACATCACAAATAACGTCTTGTGACATATAACATCAAATTTAATACTGTGAAGGGTCTCAGTGAATTACATTATTTGTCTGTATGTTGCATAAAAGAGGATAATAATGAAAGTATAGCGCCAACACATCTGTTAAAGGAGCTATTTTTAGTTTTGCTATTGTTACATAGCTAACGTTAGCATTAACAGGTGTTTACTTACCAGTTTAGAAGAAACGTTATGAGTTCAGCAACTTCAGTCCTTTACTTGCAAAGAGCTTTCTCCACCAGTGGAAAACCATGCAAATGTTAACTCTGGTTTCAATAAAGTCTTTTCTTTTACTGAAGTTAGCATGCTACCCAGGTGGCCCAGGCCTGTATCAGCGATTCACTGTAGCCTCCAACCTGTCCTTAAGATGTAGCGCTACTAAGAGGGTGTATTATGACCTTTTCTATTATAAAGACAGGGATTGTTGAAGCTCTTGTCAAGCAACAATCACCACCACTCACTCCTGGCAAGAAACTATGTTGAATGGCAAAGAAAACTTACAAATAGTCTCTTTAAACAGAACTGAAGGCTTTAAACAATAGGACTGAGTGATTTGGAGCATATCCAAATCTAGCTGGATGATTTGAGACAACACAAACATATAAAGGTATTTTTATATCTAAATATAAAAAAAGGCAGTGTTCAAGAGCTTGACAACACTTTATTATTAAATTGTGTTCTCATATGACAAAACAGAATGACCATACTTTATGGGTATTAACTAAAGTTGCCGCAGAATCATATTATTATATTTTTCTGAAAGAGTTTGATGGCATGTATGATACATTTGGCATCTTGATATTAGGTATTCAAGTATGAAATCCTGTATTGTATTTCTATATGATGAAAATATGTTACTGAAAAAGAAATACATTTTTTATTACTATTTATTTCTATTATCTATTTATCTAATTTGTCTAATCCAAAGCTTTCTGAATCGTATAAGTTACAATATCAATTTCCTCTCTTGAGACAATGTACCATCGCCTGACAACACGGCACAATGATTTCATAATGTGAAATTTCTGACAGTGCTGTTACAACACATTCTGCTGCAGTGCTAAGCTATTTTGAGCAGCTGTGCTCCAGTGGCGTTGAAAGAACTTGATGCCAATTTAATGATTTGTATCACAGAGCTCTGTGCCACTATAATTGTAATTAAGCTCTAATATTATACAGCACCTGAACAAAGCCAGTAAGGGATGGCTTTTACTTTTAACGCTGCTATGGTTACACACTTGGCTGCAAGTCTCCAAAGAACAAGTCACAGAACATAAAAACAGAAAGTATTCCTTGTGTAATGTCACACGATCAAATGTGGACGTAATCTACATGAATATGAGATTCAACAATATTCTTCTATTTGTTTGGAAATAAAAAAGCTCTTACAGGGATTGATTGATTGATTTATCATATGCAATGGGCTTTTTGGCAAGACAGTAGCCTACAGGTGAGGTTAAAATGAATTATTTGGTTTTCTGGAAACAGTGATACCCATGTGGCCTTGTGTTTTGAGAAAACATCTCAAATCACAGTTTAAAAAGCAAAACATTAGCTAATGGAACCATGAGATTTTGGATCCCTGTCTTCAAACATCATCCAAGCATCTACTGAAGGTTTGAGATGGTAAAAAGCACTAATGGAATTCACTGAATCCTTAATGACTTACATTAATGTCCACTAAAACATAATTAGCAGTGTTGCACATACAAAGAAAAGATTATTTTATTTTTGTCAAGCAAACACAAGATGTCTCTGCAAAGTTTTACCTGGAAAAGCTCAACACAAAACATTTGAAGCATATCAGCATTAATAAAAAAAATTTAAAAAATTGGTTTCATTTGAATATGTCTAAAATGTTTGTTTCCTGTAGGATGACACTCAGAAGTATGACTTGGCCTCTGAAATTAAATTTTAGTTATAAGCGGTAAAGCCAAAATTTCTTGCCACTAGAAAAACATGTTAGGTGCCTCAATACTGCCAGATGTACGATTATAATCACTCTTTCCCCCATAATGGTTAAGCAGAGGCAGGCATTAAGTATAAAGAAGCCTACAAAGTCTCAAATGACAATCCAATTAACATATTCTCTCAATTATGCATATGCAATTATGCATTAGCCTATATATGGTCTTCATTTGTCCACCTGAAAGACCTTACAGACTGACAACATACTTGAACCATCACCTCTCTGGCACAGCCTTGACAATAAATTGTAAGCCTTGCAGAAGTTTATTGCTGAATTATTGCATTTGGTTTCATTATTTTGCACAGGTGCTCATGACATTCACTTACTGTAGGATCTGAGCATTGTATTGCATCCCACATCAAAACCTACTCTTCATATTTAGAGGTATGATTTCCACCTCTCTACTTTTAAAGTTGCTTACATGTGACTCTATGCCGGGGTCTAAATGAGGATGGGTCTGTTTTTGCAGTAAATAATCGGCACTATAATATCAGTTAGGGTTATATCTCGATGTAATGTAGCCTAATTGAAGATTTGGAAAATTATATATCTGAATTGCTTTTGTCTTTGTATGTGCCACAGGTCTGAGTCATCCCTTTTGGATTCAGAGTGTACTTTATTATTATATCATATTTTCCCCTCATACTACATCCCCTCAATTCACTTTAGATGACGGATCGGTTTGGAGACTTACAGGTTAAAGAATAAATAAGTTAAAGGTGTGCCACAGCCATAACATTTTTGTCTGTTTCTTTTTCTAAATGACCATTCGTTAATTTCTAATTTATTAGTCATAATAAAGTTATTCTACTCTATGCCAAAAACTGAACAAGGGTACTGCAGGTCCTAATGGGACTGGCAAACATGATTCCAAGACAAATGTCACCATCAAGTGGTAAAGTTTTGACATTACTCATCAAGGCTCCTCCGCTGTTAAGTAGACCTCTCAGTGGCTTGTAAACCAAACTTTTACACAGATTGAAGCCGCCTATTGGTCAGTGAAAGCAGTCGGTAACTCGAACTCATTTCTGATTGGTTGGTCGAAAACCCAACAGTCAGCATGCGTTTCTGAGTATACACTCGTTAGCTTTAGCTCTGATAGTGGTCTGAGTCCGACAATCAACAGGTTAGTGTTTGAGTTAATACATTGTAGTTAGTATTAATTCAAATGCTTTTGCGAGTTATGGTGGCATACTCTTACGTACGTCATTCGTATTCAATTCAAAGTTATCATTTCTTAGTAACCTATTACCCATCTCAGTTTTGATTTTTAGCTTTTGCTAATTAGCATTGAGTTAGCAGGGTTAAGTTTGTTTCACAGAGATTAGCGTTAGCTAGCGACTCCTGCACACTTGTTGGGAGGCACAGGATCTTTGAGATGAACCAACTTTTGCTAATAAGCTTTGCTGTTTGAGCGCTGTAGAGACAATCTCTGCTGCACTCTGCTCTGCAACAAATCCAGTTTAAATGTGGCGGTTTGCATCATTTGTGAAATGACGACGTGGGAGGCGCAGCACGGAGCCAACTGAAGGTAGGTTATGTTGCTAGGCAACAAATACTCCGGAATATAGCACAGTTTTTACACTGACCAAAACTTAAGTCTTTTGTTTTAACATAATAACAATAGGCATAGTAATATACACGACATACCAGCGCTAAAAACAATGAGTGCATACAATGTCAACATTAGCAAATTGGAAAACCTCTGGCAGCTACGTTAGCATATAATTTGTACAGTCAGTTACCATGGTAACACGCCACAAGATATAACGCTAAGCACTTTCATATAAACAACACGGAGTAACGTCTGCTACTGTGGACATGTTCGGTTCTGTGCATCTTAATCGTTGAACTAATGCAACGTTGAAATGCTCCGTCAAACCCGGGTGCTAAAAAACGTTCTAGAGGACGTCCTATAAGGTATGGTCAAGAAAATTAGGGAACATGTAGCTTAGCCTATCCTGAAACGCTGCATATAGCATGACAGTTGTGTTTACCGTCACCTAACGCTATTTTGAAGTAATGAAATACTCAACGTTATGCGTAATACCTCCCTATATATGCAATTGATCACTATGCTGTATATGAGATGAAGCTAGCGTTACCTCACTTTATATAACTGTGTGAGGAACAGTATTTCTGGTACTTAGTTTAATATGAAGCAAAACCGCAGTGAAACAAAACTGCACGGCTTTATAGGCGTCTAATCCGCTTTGCACGTCTTATTTTTAGGGATGGGAGAGGAGCCTGCGGTGATCCTCCAGCACCAGATGAGTGGCAGGTAGTGACGGTGCAAAAGCAATGTTGTGCTACTGTGTACAATGAAGAAGATATTCAGCTTTACTAAGAAAAAGAAACACCCATCTGGTACCCCTGACAATGGGAGTGTGCTTTCTGTTGGCTATGAACTGAAAGACAAGGACCTCGGGAAGGTTCATAAGGCTGCTTCAGTGGGTGATTTGGCAAAGTTGAAGCAGCTTGCTAAAAAGAATGATATCAACCAACTTGATAAGGAAAACAGGTAAGTGGGTTTAAAGCATTTGTTGTCATATCCTTAAAAGTGTTAGTATTTGCTGGATTAATTGCTCTCTACAATATATGTATGCAGGAGTGCATTCCATGTGAATAGTTTATTAAAATGTCAGAAACTTAAACACATTATTTTGGATCCACTTTTCCACTGAGACTCCACTGAGATATAGTTACAGACCTTTCATTAATGCATTGTTTGACTGATGAAAAAAATTTGGCAAATTGTCCCCCACAGATAAATGCATCTCTTAAACATATTTATTTTTAGCGTGTTTAAAATAATGAATATTTTTGCAATGCCAGAGATAAAATGATATTGTGGCAGCCCTTGTATATTGTTGAGTATAGCATGCAGTGTGGAATATGTTTTGCATAGCAAAGCTGGCTAGTGGTATTGTAAAACGAACTGAGAACAGCAAACTCAAACAGGTGTTTTAAGCCCGAAGTAACATGTACGTAACACCAGTTGTTTCTTTTCTACTTATGTTTCAGGGTAGGCTCAAGTTAGCATTTATAATTACTATGTGTCAGAAGTAACTGAGTGGTGTAAGAGGAGTGCATGAGGCAATTTACAGAATGGCTTGTAATAAAGAAAAAATAGCAGCTGAACTTGTCAAAATCTGTAAAATATCCTGTTATTTATCAGCTCATTTTAAAGTAAACTGTACACATTTAAAAAAAAATTTTTTGTAATTGTCAGTGGAAATGTTTTAGTAAGAATAGGAATACTTGCATATGACAAACTTTCTCCTTTACTATTACAGAACTGCACTTCATATTGCCGGTGCCAGTGGACATGTTGAGGTGGTGCAATTCCTTGTGGAGAGCAAAGCCAAGCTTAACCTATGCGACAATCAAAATAGATCCGCCTTAATGAAGGTAATCCTGGATGGTGAGACTCGAAATCAAAGTGATTCTTAATTTAATGTAAAATATATTGTGATGATCATAGTCGGCTACTTTCTTTGTACATTGTGTTGAGCTTCGTTTCAGGCTTTGTTCTGCATTTGTGTCAATTCTCCACAATATCAGGCAGTGCAGGGCCAGCATGAGCGATGTATGAACATACTGCTGGAGAATCATGCTGACCCTAACCTGGTGGACATCAATGGCAATACAGCCCTACATTTAGCAGCAAACATCCCGTCCATCTCCACTGCTATCCTGCTGCTGGGGCATGAGGCTAACATCAATGCCCAAAACAAGGTAATTCTTTCTTTCCACAGTACCAAAGTACAATGTCTCAGCTTTAGGCCAAACATCAGGACAATGTTTAGCTAATGCAAACTAAGGCATTGTCATGTTCCCAGATATATTTGAATTGTGAGTAGATCCAGCAAGGACACTAGGGGATGGAAAATTTTCCCTGTATCTTAATCAAAAAAGTATTCATCACAGCTCATATGATCATACTAACAGTTTTTATTGCAATAACCAATTATGGCCATTAGGGGAGGACCTCTTAGTGACTTCTGGTTTTGAACCACAAATGGTACGCTCAACACCAGACACCATGAAAATAAAAAATTTTGCTGTGCAAAAGATGTATTTATTAAGTGTCTGGATACATCTTACACATTCAGTGATGTGTGTCAGTAGACTGCTGAAAAAGTCTTGTAAATAAAGAAGGCTATTCAGAAATTAAATATCAACATGGTTCTGACATCTATGATATTCCACGTAGAACGACATGTTGTTATTCTGATAACACTTGTCCATTGCATGAGGTTGTTGACTGTAATCCAATTTTTTAGGAGGGATTCACACCCTTAACTGTGGCAGTCCGTGAGGACCATATAGAGATGGCTGAGTTTCTCCTCAAGGAGACTGCTGATGTGAATTTGATGGGCCAAGACCAAAGGTAACAGTGACACGTTTGTGATACACATCTAATAGTTTGATGTTGCTGAATTCATTGTTACCAGCCATGACAGCATGTGGCTGGTATTATTTTTACCTTGTGAGTCAATCTGTCATCATGGCAAAATGTGGTCCTGGAGACATCTACTGTAGCAGGAACTACCACAGAGGTGGTCTTGAATACTGATACCAATACAGATGTTTATGTGTCTGTTTGTCTGTGGACAGATTTTTGTCAGCACAACAGTGTCATAACTGTGCAACAAGCTGTCACAAAATTTTTACAGGCGTGCATTTGAGAACAAAGTTAAGGCAGAGTTTGAAGATGAGTGTGGTCCGACCCATGATTACTGAGTACTGATGTAATAATGTAGTAATGAGTACTCACGGATCAGAGAGTTAACAGGTTGACAGGCATTGTGGTTAGTGATTCCACCACATGACGTATTCTAATTTACAGTTGGTTATGTTGCTATCATTGGTTTTGTCTGCAGGTCCCCATTAATGATAGCTGCTGGCAATGGACAAATCAGTATGTTGCGGCTACTCTTGAAGTTTAACGCAGATATCACACTAAAGGATACAAAAGGATGGTCAGCTGATGACTACGCAGTAATGAATGGGCATCATCCGTAAGCTGTTCTTGTCTTTGCACTTATTTTCTTAGCATTTCATGCATTTCTTTATGACTTATGATTTTAATATATTAATTTTTATTGTATTCATTAGAAAATCAGTTTTCTACAGTTATATTATTCCTTTTTTCTTTCAGATCACTGTATATTCTCATGGCACATTTGCACACCTGAAATCACAGGAACATATAAAGGCCTATGACACTGAAATTTTCTGTCTTGAAATCTCTTTTAGTTGCTCCCTCCTGATCATTGAGCACGGCACCCAGAGGAACGATGGGCCGTCCATGTCACATCTAGGTCCGGGCAAAAACAAGAAAAAAATGCTGTTGGGCAGTCCTTTCCAAGACGTTGAAGCGGGCTTCTCTTTGGGAGGACCAGCCACTGACAAAGATGGTAGGGAAATCACTTTGCAGTGAATGACAGAAGTGTGAGGATATTATTCTGTCTATTCATTATTGACTTTGATTATTTCATTTATTCCTCATGCATTACCCCTTGACTGGATCTAGAACATGGAGCAAATGAAGCAGGGGGAGGTATAACTTTGCTTAGATGAGCTTTCTTTGCAAAATCAGTCAGACGCTGTCAGTTTCTTGTCAGTGTAGATCATTAGCTGTTACTAAGGATGGATATTCAACCTACTCCTTTTAGGAAATGCATTTTTATGCTGCCTAGATTGTTGTGTTTTATGTTAGTTAAGTTAAGTTAAGTCTTGTTTAGCTGAAAATAAGTTCCTCTTCTTTTTTGCAGATTTTGAAGACAATTCTCAGTCAGAGTCACTAAGTCGGTGAGTACAATCTTCTTCTCATGACCTTCAACCTAAAATTTAAATTTACTTCCTTGTTTAAACCACCCTTCTTCTCTCTTCAGGGTTTCAAAAAGTGCTGCAGATGAATGGCCTTCATCTGAAGATGATGATGAATCTGTTTTAATTGAAAAGGTTGGTGCTACTCTTTTTTTTTTTTTTCCTTGTAAGTTGTTTTTTTTCCTACATTTTTGATCCAACCTTGATTTGATATGCTGTCTTTCAGAAACCACAGAAAGTAAACCTAAGGAAAATGATTGCATCAAAAAAGGGAGAAGGTACTGAGAATCTTTCAGCATTACTCACTGTCCCTAGTGTCCCTCCATAGTTTGTGGTTTTTGCTAGTAACCTTTTATCCCCGCCTGCCCTGTAGCTTCTGCACTGCCTGACAGATCCTTGAGTGGCTCAGAATCTGAGCCAATTGGTGAAAATAGAGTTCAGAGAATCCCATCCCTCCCAAAGGCTCTACCATCCAGCAACGCTCCGCAGCACCCAGTACATCCTTCTCCCGTTTCCTTCCTTTCCAAAGCACCCCAGATGACTTCCACCCCTCTTCCAAGCTACAGAAAGGTAAAATATTTGTGTTGAAGCTTTGTTAGTTGCATTTATGTGATGTCTTTCTCTCTGTCCATTTTTTCTTAAATGACCAAACCAAGCAGACAGGGCAGCTGAGCAGGGGAAAACCAAACACTCAGAGCAGCCGTCAACTAGTAAAGCAAGATCAGAATCTCATGAAGGAAGCCCAGAAGCAGAGGACTCTGAGGAGGAAGTTGGAGAAGAAGAGGAGGAAGAGGAGGAAGAAGAAGAGGAGGAAGAAGATGATGACGATGATGATGAAGATGAGGAGGATGAAGAAGAAGAAGAGGACGAGGAGGAGGAGGATGAAGAAGAAGACGATGATGAGGAAAGTGAAGATGAGGATGGGGAAGAAGATGAAGAGGAGAATGAATGTGAGGATGAGGAGGATGACAACTATGTGGCTTCTGTCGAGGCCAACGCTATTGAATATGAAGATATACAAAAACCCTCTGTCACTGCTGCCCCAAAGATTATTGGAAGTGCTGATACTCAAAACATACCTGGTACTGACAACTCTTTCAATAGTGGAACTACTCCTGTTGATGAAGATGTCTCAGAGAAAGATGCCAAAACAGAGACTCAAAATACTGACCTTGTCTGCCCAGCTGAAACAGCAAGTTATGCAATGCCAGCGACATTAGATGTAGAGGAGGATTGTGTCGTTTCAGCCATTAGAGTAGAATCTAAGTTTTCTGATGAAGACGATAGCCTTGGGAAGGAATGCATATTGCCATCAGACCAAAACATAATTTCAGATCAGGGTTCAACAGGAGGTCGTATACCATCCAGGCATGGCACTGAGACTTCTTCACCTAGCAAGGTTAAGGAAGAAGAGTTTGAGGGAGAAATGGAAAAGGATGATAATGACTCCTGGAGTGATAAACAAAACAGTGGTGATACAGTGTGGAATGACAGTGATTATGAAGAGGATAAGCAAACAGGGGGATTCGGTCGCAATACTGTACTCGCTAAGCACAAAAATGTTTCACCTGAGGTTGGTGCAAAAACTACGGATGGTATGTCTGATGCTGAAGATGATGCTGGATCAACTGAAGAAGTCCTCAAAGAAGGGAAACGCAAGTCCTCATGGGGCTCTTCATTAGAAGACAGTGACACTGACCTACCCAAAGAAGATGAGGTCAAAGAGGAGATGCTTGATGAGAAAAGTGATGTTCAAGCATCAGATTTACAAGTAGAAGCAGCAACACTGCAAGAGAAAAGCACATTACCGCAACCAAACGAAGACCTCGCGGATACGTCATGGGATTCTTCATCACCAGTGGTACCATCTCCAAAATGTGTCTCGTCTTTAGGACTATGTTCAACAAGCTCTCCTCAGTCCAAAAACAGACCAGACAAAGCAACAGTAGGTGAATCAGAGTGGGATTCCTCATCTGAAAATAATGACCAAAATGATGAAGCCTCCTTCACTAAAGGTGAAGTGGGGTCACCAGCTTCCAAAACAAATGTTGTAACAGCAGACCAGACTGGAGAGCAGCACTGTTCCGATGGCTCTTTGGAAGAAGATAAAGAAAGTATTGAGAAAGAGTCAAATGACCCCTCGCCTGCAGTGTCACCAGCACTTGAGGATGAAAACACAACCAGAAATCAAATACAAGATAATGATGGTGTTGAGTCAATTCGTCAGTCATCACAAATGGAAGGAAATTTAGATTCAGATGATGATGATAGTAGCTGGGATGATAAAGATGAAAGTGATGAGGATGATGAAGTTTTAGAGTGCGGTGACGTCTTGAACACACAGCTTTCTACCCCAGTCTATTTACAGTCACCAAAGTCAAGGCCCACAAGTGCAATGGACAAGAAGTTAGAAGAAGAAGCTAGAGTAGATGATATTGATGGCGTTGAAGACAATGAAGAGGTTCCTCATTCTGTTATTGATGGAAATGATGAATCAACAGATAATAACAAGCCAGAGGAAGAAGAGTTGGTGGATCTTAAGAGTAGCAATCCCAGCAAAGATGATGAGACAAGTGAGGACTCTGACAGCATGCACCAAAAAGTGCAGTACGATTTTGCCAGGGCCACAGTCAAAGTGTCTGATGTGGGAGGTGATTCAGATAACATACAAGATGGATGCCTGAGTGGAGGCGACAAGCCAGATGACGAACATGAGGCTATATTAACGGCATATGTTCCACTAGAAAATGAAAGTGCCGGTGTTCCTCAGACAAGAGTGTCATCAGATGAACTTGATGAAAAACCAAATCAGGAAAATATTTTTTCCAGCCCATCCACCAAAGAAGACATCACTGTTGGTGAATGCCATGATTCAGACAGGAACACAGTTTCTGATGAAGTGTTACCCCAGACTGACATTGATAATGTAGATTTAGACTCACCTGATGAAGCAGAGAGCGTAGTCATGAGAGATCAACAGCTCACAAGCACTGAAGAACCTGTCATTCAGGTAAAACAGGAACACAACAGGTAGCTCTTAGTTGTACTTTAGCAGTTTCTGTAGTTTAATGTGGTTGTTCAAAGAGGCCTTTAAAAACACTCTAGCTGTGCCAACAGCTTCATCATGATTTTCAGATGGTTGTTCTTAGCTTGCGTAGTGCTTTTGTGCTCATCAGATATCCCTTGTGGAAATAAGATTTTAAATATGACTAGCAATGTTTTTTACACAGAAAGAAGATTCCACGGAGGATGAGGATGATGAGGAGGAGGAGGAGGAAGATTATGATGATGATGACCATGGTGACAAAGAGGAGGTAAGAGATGATGAGGAGGAAGAAGAGGAAGAAGGAGAGGTCTCAGATGAAAATGATCAGCCTGAAGAGAGTGGAGAGTCCCTTGATGCCATTTCACCTGTTCCTGAGACAGAAGTCTGCAAAGATAAAAAAAGAGGTAAGCAGCAAATTGTTTATAAAGGATGAGTTCAATGTGTTATGAAGAGCTACATTTGCATCACTGAAATATTGGTCCACCAAACTTTACAGTGACCTCAGTGTACAGTATTTATAGGCAGTGTTTTCATTTATAACACCAGCACAGTTCTGCCCACCCTCATAGTTGCTATGGCTACTGCGAACACACTGACAACAAACATTGTGGCACCCATTTACCCCACTTAATATGCTGTGTCTTAGTTATTTTAGTTATAAAATTGTATAATTTTAAATGTATTTCAAATGCTCTTGAACAGTACAATTATGATTTGACTCAACCCTAATGGGAGGTCACTTCATTATTATTTGTGTTATAGACCAAAAAACAAAACAAAACCTGAATTCAGAGAGCTTCCCAAGAACTAGCTGCAACTCTAAGTAGTTGTCATACCTCTGTCTGGTCAGCTACTGAAGTGACTGAGGTCACATTCTGCAGGAGAAGTTGACAGTTTAACAAGATATCAAGGGTTGTGACTCACTCAGTCTGGTTAACAAGATGTTAACAAGCAAGCCAATTTACATCTTGATGTTGATGTGCTGGTATTTTCTTGCTGAATGAGGAAATAATACAATATAATTATTACCATCTATCAAGAATTTGAATTTAATAACAATGTAATAATACAGTAAGATAAAGTAGAGAAGTCAAAAATAAACTCGGCATGAATAAAGATGCATAAAGAATTGTTTTGAATTGAAAAGTAGCACCAGGAATTGAAATCCAATAAAATTTTGAGAGACTCAGAGAGTGAGGTGCCCTTTCCTGGGAGGTATTTTTTTCTATATCTGTTGCCCCTGTTGAATGTATCGTGTACTGTTATGCAACCATTGCTTCTTGTCAAGTGTTTCAGCTTAATTGATTTGCATCTGTTAATAGATTTCTTGTCAGAGCTGGGTCTAGAGAAGGGAGAGGAAGAGCAAGATTCTTGGGACTCTGAGGTACAGCAAGGACAAATTTTTGAATACCACTTAAGATCAGATGTTTGGCATACACATTGTCACAGACTGATTTTCTCTTTTAAGTCCCATTCTGAAAACCCCAATATGCCACATGAAGAGAAACAGAGCCTGCAAACTCAGGATCAAGAGGAGATGTCCCCTATTGAAGAAGAGATTAAAGAAAGTAAGTCTCTGTTTCTTTATTTGTTGTTTTTGTTTTTTTAAGCAATCAAGTCATTCCAGGCACCATTTCATGCTGCAGAAAAAGTGTGACCTTATTTAATGATAAACATAGAAAACTGCTTTTGTGAAGTAATGCATGCATTAATTTTGTCTGTGAGTGATGATTGAAGCTTTCTGTTTTTAGTCTAAATATTGTGTAGTATTTGCAATGTATTATGATTGCCATTAATGTAAACAGTCTTTCCAACAATATGTTACATTTCTTTTGTAGACTTGTTTTATATTCCCTCTTTTGTAAGAGGGGAAGGAGGCAATAGGATGGCAGTTCTAGTGCCTCGGAGGAGTGTAGGCAGGCCGAGAGGCAGCCAGGGACAGGGTAAATGAATGTCTTGTCAGAGGTCTAAGGAACAGCATGTTAACCATACCAGAGGCCTTATAATCACCTCATGATCACCATAAGAAAATGCATGCAGCATACACTACTCCATCCTGCCTGCCACCCTTGAATGTCCTTTTCCCAAATTTGGGACTTAAAGGGCCACAGGTTCTACTTTGCTTTCTTGGTTACTGTATGTTTTTGCTGAAATTATAATAATAAGCGCCTACAGCTCTTCTCAGCATTCTTGGCTGACGATGAACTTGTGTCCCCATAAAATGGAACGAAGAATCTAACGCCCTTATCAGACCTGGCATTAACATGGGTGATCTGACCTCAAGTGGACAGCTCGAAGTACTTCAGTTCACACCTGGCATTGGAATGCATCTCCACAAGTGTCTTGAGTGACCACTTGTGATAGGATCTTTCTTTTACTCACTTACTTCTCCCAGCCAATATAAAAATAAACACGTACATCATTTGTGTTTGTGTAGAATGCGTTGTTGGTTTTAGCCAGTCCAACTATGACGGATGGGTCCATTGTTCATTATGAAACTGTGTATGAGACTGTGTTAGAGGATGTCAGTTAAGTAAGTGGTCCTTCAATGTTGCCCAGGGTGCATTTGCAGCATTTCATATTGCTAAAAGAATGTGGCCACATGTGGCCAAGACCACCTCCGAACTTGGTCTAAGTGATCGGATCTCAAATGTATCTTCAATACGCCCTGGGAACATTCACACCTGTATTTAGAGCTGTTCACTTGTGATCGGATGACGCAAAGCGCACGGTAATGCTGGGGCTGAACAGGTCCTAAAACCTTGTCTGATGCCTAGCCATGTTACCTACACGCTGATTAACCAGAAGCACATTTGCATGGGAATGCTTTTTACATTGTTCTGGCAAACTATCCCAGCTTCCTCTGAATATTGTTTCGTTTCTTACAGAAGTTAATTTGTGTTGTGTCAGACATAACAGACATGTCTTGTCTCTTGCAGTTGGAAACGATGATGATGAAAGGGAACATGCTGCTAAAGATGATACTACACAGAAAGAGGTACGTTCAGCAACTAAAGGGTATACAAGATAAAAGATAAAATTTGTGACCTGTTGGAATCAAATTGCAATATTTTTCCTGTCCACCAGAGTGAGAAGGCAAAATGGGAACCACTTAGTGTTTTGAGCAAACTTGAAGGAGATAATGAACGAAAGACAGGTAAATGGAATAATCCAGATTCTCATAATGCCAAATGTTGGAGAAGTTATGTGAAGCAGAGCTCTGTGTCTTATTACTTTGTTTCTCTTTACAGATGTAATGGAAGATCTTGGTCTGGGAGACGTTGATGATCTCGAAGGTAATATGACATTTAATCTACTCCTTTTTTTTTTTTATCTGTAAATGGACCAAAATATTTGTTTTATTTATTTTTTGCCCCTGTTAAACTATGAAATGCAAAATATTTGTGATTAGAGGGTGGTTGCTTTTGATTCTCCAATGCCTTACACAAACGGATTGTAAAAGCTGGGAGAGCAATGGCTGCTGTTTATTGCGAATAAGACCTGACTTTGCAGCTTAGTGCCCCCTGCTGAGTTCAACAAGTGCCCAGCAACACTACAGGGAGGAATTGAAAGGCTTAAATGTATGTTAATATCCTCTGATGCTGTGAGAGTTGTTTACTACTCCACTCCACCACACGAAGGAACAAAAAGTTTGGAAACAAAATTGCCAACAATGATGGTGTATCTGGTGGCTGCAGATATGCAAAAAACTACTGTCCATTCTGAGCACAACAGATTCATGAGAGGCCAAATACTACTTTGTATTTGTATGTGTGCGTGTTGTAATTCTGCCCCTAAACCCAATGCATTTGCATCTTTTACACTGTTGGTAAATTGCCTGGTACTTAGAGGGTGGCACCCAATATCTGCATTATTAAAGCTTCACTTTCAAATGTGTAGGAACTGCTGTCTTTTTTAAGCTTTGTGATTAATGTGGTACATCTGCTTGCAACACTGACTTTTCCACCCTTTTTTATGTTTCTGTCATCACACTTTTTGAAAGCTCAAAAAGCAGGTTGGTAAACATAAAATAGCTGATTAGATAAGTTGAACTTTATTCACTAGTAACTATAGTTCCTCCTTTGAGACCCCTGTTTGATAGAGGGCATCATATAATAGAGGCACGTGTACTCAAGGTATATATATCTAATGATTATCCCAGTGTAAACTGACTACCCTCAGCAATGTCACTGTTGTATTTTGTTCATTTAGTTACAGTTTCTTGTGTTAATGACACAGATCCATCAGACTGGGACTCGGCCAGTACAACCAGTAAGAAAACCCTACCTGGCCGCAGAATGGCCTCCCCTGGACTTGAGGAGTTCCCAGAATGCACCGATCCATCTGTTAAAGAGCAGGATGAAGATGTTACTCCAGCAGCACCCCTGACACCTCACAGGAGCATCAGCTCCAACATGAAACTGTTCAGCACACCCCCTCAACTCATACCCCATCCTCAACCTCGAGCAAGGAAGATGGTGCTTCAGAAACCAGAGAGTGACGAAGGTAAATTGTTGTAAGACTGTTCATGTTCTTATTAATGTTGTCAATGCATGTTTATACCATTCAAACAAAGGACATAAGCACATAATTTTATGTTTCTCTCTTTGACTTGCTCTCATCCAGAATCAGATTGGGAACCAAACAATTTAACATCTTCCAATGCAGCCAAAATTGACAATCAGCTTCAAGACATAGCTGAGCCTCAGTCAGTGGTTAAACCAGGTAAGGCTCACTGGTCTTTTTAAATAGGCCTTTTTGTGCACACATGCCCTCTACTCTGGATAATGACTTTGCCTCCTTAGGTTTTCCCGAACTTTCATCAATGGCAAGAGACAGTGAAAGTAACAAAGACTGTGACGAGCCTCAGCATAAGGTGAGAAAAACACAGAAAATACCATCCTTACCACAATTTTAACATCTTTTTCATCCCTCACTGAATTTGGTCCCAGACAAAACCGTACAGCATCATCCATGCTTTCCCAATCAAAGGAAAATAGAAAAACTCATCATCATGTCGTATAAAAATGTGCATGTTTCCAAGTGGATATTGTTCTTGTAAACATAGTTTTTGCCCCCTTGTCTTCTAATTTGTTTCAGAATTCAAATTATTTGGTTAGCTTCTCTTAAGGTGAATGTTAAAATGTTCCAATATGAAAATGTAATGTAATTTGTTATAATAAGTAGGAAGTGAGTATGAAATGTTGTGTCAATATTGTGTATTTCATTTAAAATCAAAACTTGGTGTTTTGCATTTTTGTCTTGTTTGTGTTGTGTTTTTCCTTGTCCACCCATGCCACCAAAGGAGAAAGATGATGCAGGAGATACATGTGAGTTAGATATAAATAACCCATGCCCATCTGACCGTGTGGGCTCTGACAGAGGAGAAAAGGATAATGACTTTAGAGATCAACACAGTCCTGAAGAAGGAGGTGAACTGCGTGATGATGTCCCATGGGAGAAACGTTACGAGAAGCTCTGGGTAGAGGTGGAGAAACGGGAGGTAAAATCCACCTTCAAGAATGTTGCTGGTGAATTAAAAGAGAAGTTTGGAGAACTGTTTAAATCAAGATGCCCTGCAGAAGATGTTGCAGAAGAACAAGCCACAGCTGAATCTACTTCTGCTGAAGAGTCAAGTGATGAAGAAGAAGAAGGGGAAATCATTGTGCGCCCAACAGCAAGAGCAAAGAGCACTGTCCTTCTCACCATACCTGAGCAGAGGGAGTCTGGACTGGAAGACTCTGTGACAGACTCAGCTGACAACTCTCTGTGTGAAGACAAGATGCAGGTCTGTCAGCCTCCGTCTGTCAGTGACAGCAACATGCTTCAGGAGCCAGATCTGCTCACTGATGATGACGAGTCCAGGTCTCCTTCACCACAACTCGCCACAGCACAGAAAGAGAACCACATCGACCATGCTACCACTTCTTTTACTGATGATCGCACCGTACCCATTTCTGATGTTGACTGTAGCTCATTCTTAAAAGATGAGAGGAAACTTGGGCCGTTCCACAAGCAAAGGATGGACTTAATCTTGAAGGACAAAACTGCTGATCTAGGTGAAGCTGAGAAGAACAATGTGAGTTCAGAAGAGGATCCTGAGGAGATCACCAAGTCTTGCCGCCCCTTGCTGAGCAGACGTTCAGCATCTGTCCCAGGTGTCTCTGATGAGGAGCTGGAAGAGGACATGGAAAGGTTTAAATTTGAGGTAGGGATGCTGAAGGTTGTCTTCCTGGATTTGGAGAAAGAAAAGGCCCAACTCCAGAAAGAGGTAGAGGATGGCTGCCTCTTCCATAATCCCTTCTTGATCTCCTCTCTTTCTTTTTTCATTCATGTACTTAATTTCAATTCTTTTTCTCAGCTTTTTCAGAGGGGCTTAACTGGCCACACATCATGACCTCATCTTATTTCTGTCTGTTAAATGTTCACTGTCCATGTCTTAATATTTATTTTCTGTAGGTTTGAATTCAAGTAGAAGAGCATGTTTCTTCCTTCATTGTTGCATCTCCTTAACAAACCTTAAAGACGTGTAGAACTGAGCAAACATTTTGTTGAAGATCATTTGCTCTGCACTCAAGAAGCCTGGTACTGACTTACAGTTAAAAGATTGTTTGGCATTCTTGATTGTAAAAATACTTAACATTCAGTCTTCTGTGTTCTTTAGTCGTGACTTATCTTTCATTATGCATGGATTTGCATGTATCTTTATGCTAAATTCTGTTGTATAAACTTTCAAAGTGACATAGTGTTGAGATTGTATAAATAACAGCCTTCTTTGTGCTTAAAAGAAGTGCAGTTGTGATGATACTTCCTGGATTTTTTTTTCTTTTAATGCATGCTGTGCTTAAGCTAGTCTTTTTACATGTCGGTATTTCTTCAAATTGAGGAGACTCTCCATGGGATGAGTAGATCTACTTTTTGGCCAGCCTTTTGAGTTCTTGGGGGTCTCTGTGGACAGAAAGCAGAGAAGCAAATATTAATTTTGTACTATATCTTTTCTCCAAAATTTCACATGTTAATTCACACAGAGAACAACTTCTAATGTCACTGAGATGACAATGTAAAGAACAAACAGCTCAAGCTGGTACAGATGACACTTTAAGAAAGTAATAGAGAGAGTGTTGAAGTGATGTGGGATTAATAAAGAACCTAATAAAGAATTATATTTTCTTTAGATTCTAGTTGTAGTTTTGGTAAGATCTCTATTAGAACGCTGTCATTTAGTTTTTGCATTGTACCATTCATATCAGGCTAAACATTGATTAGATTTTTCTTTGTTCAGTTATTGAGAATACCACAGTGAGCATTGCAGTGCAGAGAATTGTGCATCCTTACAGTTAACTGAAAATATCGTATCAAATAGAGTAACCACACTAAGGTGTTTGGTCTCAGAAGGGAGGGGTGACACTAAATTATGTATGACAAAGTGTACAAGAACCTGCGCCAAATTGCATCTTAAAAGGCTGGCCCCAACTTGTTTCAGTTAGTATGAATGTGACAAGGCAACTAATTAAATATTATCCCTTGTCTTTTCAGGTTGGCAAAGAGAAGACAAAGACTGCAATGGAGGTGCAAAAATCCCATGCATCCTGGAATACTGGTGGAACGACATTGGAAGAAGTGGGTACTGAGAAACCTGAGACCAGGTTAGGAAGCCTGTCAAGTCAAACTGAAGCAGTTCACCAGGAACAGCAGCCTGCAGCCACCAAGAGGTATGTATGCTCTAGCTATTGTGTATTTGTAGGCCCTGAGCAAATTTCAATTATTGGTGTGTGTGTGTGTGTGTGTGTGTGTGTGTGTGTGTGTGTGTGAATATGATTTTTGTAACACTCTTGTTGAGTTGCTCTGAAGTAAATTTATTTTTAAAAGATGCATTCAACAGAAAGAGCCCAGTCTAAACTTTCTTTTACTGATTGCATTTTTAGACCTCTTTCTTCAGCAATACCACCAAGTTCCTTAAGGTGTAGATGACACAACTCATTGATTGTCAGGTTTATTACTCTTTATAGCACCAACAGGGCACCAGCGCAATCACATCTCCCACTCCAGCTGACCTACAATAGCAACAAACAGGAGGGACAAGCTGTAGAGGAGACCTTAAAGCTGGAGCTGGTCAGAGGGGCCCGGCACAGCAGAGCCCCTCAGACCAACACCCATGTTAACGGAGATCCTCTCTCTGTGTTTGACGATAGCACTTTAAGTGAAGTGTCGGACGATGAAGGAAGGTATATATGCAGTATGCCACTTATGTGTATCAATTTCACCTCTCTGTCACTAACCTGTAAGGTGCTTTCAGACTGAACACAAAGTTAATTATACAGGCAGCACAACAGCACACAAAGTCAATAGAAAGAAGGGAGTGAATGAGAACAGACACAGATTTGGTTAAGGCATCTGTGCAAGACTGAAATGTTTTAAACTAAACAAAAAATTCATGCTTATCCGAAACCATTCGTACTTGACTTGATTAACATATAAAGAAACAAGAAAAAAGAGAGAAAGAAATGAGGAACATAAGAGAAATTACTGGAGTTGTTGGTAAGATTTCAGATCATATCTGTGCATTGCTTGGTTGTGACAAATAAACTTCTAAGCTAGACTTGTAAAACACTCCAGTGGTCAAATTTGCATCAATAAACCAAGGTGAAAATTGGCTTTGCTCTTCAGTCTGAACAGACCTTTACAATACTGGTGGTGGGTGATGATTAGGATGCAATACTCCTTGATTTTAATTCTCTGTGTCCGTACATAGTTGCATGACTAACCATTGACTTTCCAAAAATAGAACTGTATACTGCATTATACCATTACACTTCCTATAGCACCTCTGTGCAGCTCTTAAGATGCACATCAGTTTTCCAAATAACCCCTATTTTTCTTCCCTGTGTTTGTTGGGCTCAGGTTGCCAACCAGTGGACAACAGAAAAATGAGGTAAAACTTATGTCAGTAACTGGAGTTAAGTTAGGCTACACACAATACAGACTGAGGGACTGAATAATATCAAGACCACATTTTGTTTCCATGTACAGAATCCCGATGACATGGAGATGGCAGAAGACTTTGATGAACTTACTCAGTCATCAGACACAGCCACAGATGACATCGACTCTCCTGCTTCAGGCTATCGTCATGCATCCCTCCTCATTCAGAACCTGGACTCAGCAACTTTAGGTACTGACTCAACAGATTCAAATGCTAATTTATACAGTAATATGTAATAATTTTTGATTTTTGGGTCTTCAATCAATTCATTCATTTATTTTGCAATATACATGTACACAATCCACCTTTGAAAACAAGATCTGTTGTGTGCTCATTAAGTGGTGAGACTTGGACTCTTATACTCTTTATACTATCTCGCAGACTCGAGAAGCATGGTGAAGCTGCAGAACATTTTCCACGAATATGAGCGCTCCATCCAAAAGGCAAGGAGTCGCCACGGGTACCTGGCAGACAAGGTGAGCCAGCTGGAAATGGAGAGAACGGAGTTAAAGAGCTCTCTAGAGGAAGTTAAAGATGTTAAATCTGCCTTGGAGCGCGACCAGCTGGAATTACAGACTGAAGTCACAAACCTCAAGTGAGAATTACTTCCTTTTCTTGAAAGCAAGAGTACTCAGCACCCCTTTATTGACACTGTCTTGGTCTCTTTTCTTATATTTTTGATTGCCTAATTTATGGATCTTTTTATTTTGTATATTTTAGATTTCAGCTGAAACAGGAGCAGGAAAATCGCCGCAATGCCACCATGATGTACAACACTACCAGAGATAAGCTGAGGAGGACGGAGGAGCAGCATCAGTTAGAGGTTCAGGAGAGACAGAAGGTGGAGCTCACCCTCAGGAACCTGGAGCTGGAGATGAGAGCACTGGTCAACAACATGAAACAGGTACAGCCTTTTATATTTGTTTTTCTGTCCAAACAAAAGTGATTTTGCTGTGCAGTTTTCATTGTATTGATATTGGTTGATGTTCTATTGATAGTTATTTGTACGACTGGTAGAACTTTGAGTATTTTACCAGTAGTTGTTTTGTGCAGTTGTTGTTTGCTGTATATATGATTGTTACATTAGTTGGTTGTATGTTAACCACCCAGCTTGAAGAGGACCACAGTGAGACCCAGAGACTGCTGGCTCAGGAGCGCAGTGCAAGGACACTGCAGGAGAATCTGCTCAACAGCCATCTCCGTAAGCAGCAGGAGATAGAGGAGGAGAACAAAAGAAATATTAGCAAAAGCAATGAGGTAATCCTGGTATTTATCCTGGTATTCATCGTTCTAGGATATATCATAATATAACAGTGATACAGTATGGTGTTGCAAGTAGAAGATTCATATTAGTATCTATTACGTTCTGGGGATAAATAATACATTTTGAAGACAAAACTGTATAAGAAAACCTGTCAACTCGAGGCAATATTAACATGTTTTTTGCTGTTTTCCATAATAGGCCTTGTCTCAGCTCACTGAGGCCAGTGACAGGGAGAGGGAGTTGCTACAGCAGACTGCCACCCTACAGGAGCAGCTGACCATCCTTAGAACAGAACTCGAGCGTTCGCAGGCCAGCAGCAGTCTCAAAGAGAGCCACATTTTAGAGGAGAACGAGGCCCTCAAAGAACAGCTAGAAGATGCTCATCGAGATCTCAAACTCAACAATGAAGCCCTGACCCAAACCGTCTTCAGCTGCAATAACCAGGTGACCACCCTGAAGTCGGAGTTAGCTATGGTAACAACCCGCCTGGAAAATGAGCGACAGACTCGTGAAACACTGGAGGTAGAGGTGGAGTCCTCTCGTACCCGCCTGGCTGGTGCAGTTAAGGAGGCTGAGCGTTGCCTGGCCGCTCACACAGACACAGAAAAAGCTTTGCTCCGAGAGAAAGAGGAACACCAGCGTCTTAAAGACAGACTCACAGGTTAGTAGTGGTTGAAATGGCTGGATAGTTCCAAGCTCAAACTTAAATAACTCACATAAATGTTCCTGTATTTAAAACAAAGCCACTTGTACTTGAGGTGAAACTACACAGAACCAGTAATACTCTTTACCATGACACTGAGGGGCTGTTTGATGAGTTGCTCTGTGTGAGCCAGTTCTGCCTCCTACTGTGGTCTACATTGGCTATAGTGGCTTGTATTTCATTTTGTTTTATGCATCTTTTTGTCCACAATCTTTTTAAATTGAGAGCTTTTTTGTTACTCCTAATACTTTTATTTCTATAGGTGAAGCAGCCAGTCAGCGTGAGACAGTCAGCAGCCTGTCCCAGAAGCTTTCAAAGGCAGAGGCTCGTGCAAACAGTATGGAGAATGAAGTTCATCGGGTCACACTACAGCTGACAGAGAAGGGCCTACTCCTGGATGTCCTACAGCGGGAGAAGGACCAGGCAGCTGCACACGTCAAGGAGGTAGAATTGGCTTTGCAGGCCGAGAGGGAGCTGGTCAGTCGTTCTGGAGCTCGCCAAGAGGCCACACAGGAGCGGCTAGCCCAAGCCCAAAGTGAGGGTATGTTATTACGGCAACAGCTAGAGGAGGCCCAAAACAAAGGCGTTGCAAAGGAGCGTGCTGTGACTGATGCCCAAGAGCGCTTCAGTGACATTCTGTCCAAGCTGCGCTCCGACTGCGAAGAGAGAGTACAACTAGTGGAGGAGAGAAATAAGGAGGTCGCCAGTAAGGCTGCTGATCTCCGAGATCAGATCTACAAGTTAGAGGAGGAGAAGAACGAAAGAGAGGTAAGATTAGAGCTCTGCAGGGGGTAATAAGATTACCTAGCCTCTTCCTCCAGACCCACTTTTAGCCTTTCTACCAAACGGCAGGTAAGGATATCCCTTTATATCTATCAACCTGTGCTTTCTCCGGATTCTGTCTGAGCGCAGACTAGTCTTAGGCAGCTGCAGCAGGAGCTAGCTGACTCACTCAAGAAACTGTCAATGAGTGAAGCTTCCCTGGAGGTCAACACACGCTATCGCAATGACCTGGAGGAGGAGAAGGCCCGGCTCCTCAAAGACATGGACAGGCTTAAAGGAAAGGTAACAGCAGCGAACACTGACACCTTGTGGCAGCATATTCTCACCACATCTCTGATGCCAGCTGTGTTAATGATTGTGCAGCAAACACCTTGAGTTGAAGCGGAAATTAGATGGCTTATTATCACTATTTTAAGGTGATACAGTTGATCAGAAGAGGCAATAACTGTCAGTATGTATATTCACTGAATTGACAGTTAAGTAAACTGATAGCAGTGCTGATGAGGTGGATGCTCTGTCTCTGTCTAGCTGGAGGAGAGTGAAGACCAATATGTGCAGGCTGAGAGACGTATCAACACTCTGAAGAGCAGTCTTGATGAAAGGGAAAAGGAACTCACCATGGCTGCTCAGAAACTCCAGGAGGCGCTGTCTGCCTCAGCAGCCTCTGATACCACCATCAGACAGCTGGAGGAAGCTGTGCAGAGGTATGTACAAACACATGCTGTCCACACACACACACTTGGAGCTGAGAGATTGATTAGTTTATTTTCTTTTATCAGATACCACATATACTAAAATAAATAATGTAAAATGAAGTTTGTAAAATAAGACAACTCCATATCGCAGAAATAACTCTGTTCACTACTATTTAAAAGCATTTTCAGCCATGAGTCAAACTATGTTTCAATATACAGTATATGAATGTGTAATGCAGAGTTTCAATGTAATGTCAAATTAGGCTCGAGATAGAGAATGCCAGGCTGGAAGCGGCTGCAAAGCAACAGTCCAACAAAATTGATGCACTTCAGAAAGGGGCTCACGAAGCTGCCATGGTAAGTGCAAAAAACCTAATCCAGTAAATTGCACACACACATGTACACAGGATCTCAATGGTGCCATATCTACTCCTTCCCATATCTAGCATTTACAATATGTCAGAAAAAGTATAGTGAAATCTCTTATGTAATCAAATAAATAAAATTATAAAGTCTTTTATTATATTTTAAGGTATCCAATCTTCTTCCAGCTATCTGACTGCTCACCTGGAGGAGGGGTTGGTATTATGGATGTAGGCTTAGTTTCTCTGTGTGGGTTTAACTCTGTTTTTAAAAGAATAATATAAATTGACAATAATCCTAAAATCATACTGTGTGCATCTGCAAAATCAAAAGCACTTGGGCTTTGTGGGTCTTTTTGTACAAGTCGGAATCCAAACTTAAAGGGGAAGTAATAGCTTTGTGTGGGTTTGGGTTTTTCTTGGTGACGTCAAAATGTGTTTTCTCCCTTAAACCTTAGTGTGTGGGATCTTTCACTCCTTTTCTCAAGCTGCATGATGCATGTTACTTCCTTTAGTCTAAAGTGTCCTTTCAACTTTCTAAAATGATGTATGAGAAATAAAAGAGCAGCATCACAAACACCTTCGTTTATAACTTTTTACAATGATCTTCTTGTTTCTGTAGGTCAGAGGTCATTTGGAGGACTTGGTTGCAAACCTCCAAAGCAGTAAGATGACTTTGGAAGACCAACTCAGTAGAGAGGTTTGTGACATATTTTGTTTCTGTTCTAAGAAAACCTTAATCTTAGATTTTCCTTTTCTTACTCTCATCCTATTTTCTAGTATTTGTCTATGTAATTAACCTCAGATCAGGGAGAGCAGGGAGTTTCTATATTTTTCAGTTGCCAGCCAAATAAGAAAAGTAGCCCGTTGAGGAATATTTGCAGAAGAAAAGTATTTTCCTGTCGTTGTTACCTAAACTATCAGACATTTGTAAATTATAACCTGTGTTTTTTTGAAATACGAAACAATTTTGAATTCAGGCCTAAAACAAAAAAGTAGTAAAAAAAAAAAAAAAAAGGGGAAGCTTTGAACAACATGTTTCTTGAGGCAGTGCAGTGTACAACAATATTAATAAGAAAATAAGAACCAAGTACATTTGAGTCTTCTCAGATTTTCTGATACTTACAAATTTAGTAATAAACACAATATCAATATATTTTCTGTAGAACTAAATTCTAATTCTGGTGTAAAAAAACAAAACAAAACATGATCAGGTTAAATGAGAAAAGGGCCACATTGTTCCAGCATGTTTGAGACAGAGTTTCTCAGAGGTCAGATGATCAGTTGGATGTTTAGCCAACTGATCAAACTGAAATTTGATCATTGTTACAAGCTGACTGGAGCTTTAAATATTCACAACTTTATCTTTAATTATCATTGAATTATTATTATCATTAATTATTATTAAATTATTATTATAATTTTAATTGTAGCCTCTGCCTTTCTCTTTCTTAGGTCCAGAAGCAAAGCATGCTGTCTCACACAGCCCAGGACTCTCAGGCCTTGTGGGAGGAGGAGCTGAAGAGTCGCTCTAAGTTAGGACTGCGCCTGGCAGAGCTTGAAAAGGAAAAAGGAGAACTGAGCACCCAGGTGATCATAGTGATGCATTTGCATGCACGCTAATATTATTATAAATGATAAATTACTTAGTCTCCCCTCATGATAATATATCATGATGTTCCAGATGACAATCGAGAAGAAGAAAGCCAAGAAAATAGCAGAGCAGAAGAAGGCTGTAGACACTCGTCTGGATCAAGAGATGAAGAGAAACACAGAGCTTCAAAAAGAAATGTACAGGTGACTCCTGTCCTCCTCCTCACGCCCTCCTCACCTGTGGCAGTGCCTTCTCCTACTATTTAGACACAACTAGGATCCAGTAGAGTGCAGTCTTTCCTGGCTTATGTGGCTGTGTCACACTGATGTCTGTATTTTTTTTTTCTCTTAAACTCTAATACTATTAATGTTTAAGTCATTGTGTTTGTCTAGTGTTTTTGTTTTTGTATACTCACTTAATTGGGACTGATTTGTTTGTTATTCTTAGATTTGACCTTATTTTGTTGTTGTAAGTTTTTGTGTCTATGTGTTTAAGGCTGCGTACTCTATTGAAGACTGCAAAGAAGAAACTGCGGGATCAGGATACTAGTGGAGCTGAGGTTGTTTCTCCTATGAGCAGTCTAAGGATGGACCAGGCCAGACACAGTCAGGCAGAGGGTGGCTTTGGTCGAATGAAAGAAAAGGTTTGTCTGTCTGATACAGCACTATGATTTCTGAATTAACCCCCAAATAATAAACCACTAGAAACTTTGTCTTTAGCGACCTCTTGGGTCCCTTACATGTAGAGTGTAGTGTCAGCTGTTAGACAATGGCCTCAGACCTTTCCTCTGTCTTAGGTGGATGATCTGCAGGTGCAGCTGGATAAGGAAGCGTCTCGTCGCAACCAACTAGAGAGGGTGAACGGGGAGCTTAAGGATCAGCTGGCCTCTCTGAAGAGCTTCAGCCGCAGTACGGACCAGCTGGAGAGGAGTAAGAGGCAGCTGGAGGAGGAGGTCTTGGACCTGAGACGCCGAATGGAGGCAGCACAGATGGAGCAGAACCAGGTGGAGCAGTACCGCCGTGATGCAGAGGAGAAGGCCCGTCAAGAGATACAACAGAAATTGGAGCAGGTCAACCTCTTCCTGCAGGTAGGAATTCTAATCTGGAAATTTCGTTGGTTTCATGACACTGTCAACAACAGTTACAGAGTGCACAGTGGAAACAATACAAAATATAAATTAAGTCTAAAATAGACTTAGTAAATAATAATACTGACTAAAATGATAACAAGATGATAAAATAAAAATGTATTTAATAATTCATTTGCTGTGCATATAAAGTATGAATTACATCATTGCTATGAAAGCTACTATATGTACATGTCTATTAAAGCATCACTGAGTCTGATTGAATATGATTGTGTCTGTTTGTGTTCCAGTCCCAGGCAGCATCCCAAGAAGCATTGGATCAGATTAAAGCGGCCAACGAGGCTAACCTGCGCTCTCAGCTGGAGCAGAAGATCCAGGAGCTGGAGGGGGAACTGGGCCGCACCCGCAACGCCCAGCAGGACAGCCTTAACCAAAGAGAGTCCACACGCACTGAGCTGGAGCGATACCGCCAACTCTACTCTGAGGAGCTGCGCCTCCGCAAGTCCCTGGCTGCCAAACTAGAGAGGTGAGACCAGCTTGTTCCCCTCAACTGATATCGATCAGTTTTAATGTTAATATAAGTGCCCGATTTGATACAGATCAACACTTGTGTAGTATCATGGTATAATTCGACAAAGGCAACAAACCTGTATTGTATCAGTGATCTTTACTATGTTTTCATCCACAGGGCCAACAGTCGACTCGCAGAAGCAAATTCCAAGTTGCTCAACGAGCGCAGCAGGTCTCTTATCACCAGCAGCATTGCAAATGGAAGCCTTGGAGGGCCCTCACTGGATGTGGGCGCTTTGGCTTCACCGGCAAACTATGGGGCCTCACTGGGGCCCCTCAACAGAAGCCTTGGTCTGGGAATCTCCCTTCTCAGCCCTGCGACTGAGGGACAGAACAGCAGGGTGGAGGACTATCTGGCCAAGGTCTGTACAGTCATTAACTGAGACACTCATTAGCTCACACAGATTACAGGGGAATATTCTTTATATAGACTAGTTCTTTTAATTTGGGCCATTTTCATTTCCATGGCATCATGGTTGTCAGCGTTGTTATTGTGTAACTGGTGGCGTTTTGTTCAAAGATGTTGCTTTTTATAGAGCAGTTAGTGTGTTGTTATGTTGTCATAACTACAGAAGCGTATTACTCTGTGGGTTTTGAGACATTACGCATCAAACATTTCAGATTGTGAGAAAATGGAATTATAACAAAGATAGATATGAAACTGATGTGATGGCTTTCTAAATTCTCTTAAGGCCTGTCTTCCCTCTCCAAAGCACCCTTCGGAACTCAAGTTATTTCTAATCCTTGTATTATTTTTTTTCTTCCTCCTACACATTGTTTCTTCTTCACTCTATCTCTAGTCTTTGTGGTAGTGGGACTTCTTCTAACTTATCTTCTATTTCTGACTCTTTTAGCTTCTAGCTCAAAAGTCTGTCTCTCATCTGTCCTCTCTTCAGCCAGACTCATAACCAGGTGTGTAGATGTGTTAAGCTCAGTGTCTGATTGGCTGCTGTTCCCTTCACCCTGCTGGTGGGCTCATATTTATAGCTCTGTTCACATCCAAACCATAATGTTCCCAATTTGCACAGTGAAAAAAACAGATTGCAGACCAGCAAAGTTACGGAAAATTCAACTGAGCTTTCCCCAATACTGCATTCAGTATTTGTTTTTCACATGATGAAGTATCAACCTAAAATTACAGCCCTCTTATCAAATTAATTGTCTGAAGTAGAAATGTAAGCAAGAAAGCAAGCAGCACTTTATAGCACATTTCACTCTAGGTGGAAGCACAATGTGCCGCACAAAGCATGAATTATCATGCATGAATCAGCATGAATGTACATGAAAGTTATTACTATTCTTTTAAATTTCTGTTACAGTAGGCCAATTAATTGCAGAGCTATTTCCTGGCTCGTCTTCCTAGAATTACCTAATTAAGGGATGCGAACAGTCAAAAATAAGTCAAAGTTGCAAAAATAAAATTCAGAAAGTAAAGAATAACTGAATTTCACAGCTGAAATGTGCAGGATTGCTGGTTTTTGCATTTTGTGGTTAGCAACATGACTGACTGCCAGCAGCAATCTTAAACCCTCGTCTTTGATTCTCTGCTTTGAGTTGACTTTCTTCATGCTCCAAAGTTGACTGGTACAGTAGAGATTATGTAGCTCCATTCTGTCTGTTGTAACGCTAATTATAGTGGTGAAGCTTAAACACCATGTATGTGTTTGATCAAATCAAATCTGGTTCATTTAATCAGACAACTCCTCATTACAAGCACGTGTTAAAGGACTTAACACAAAAACACAACCTACCTGGATTGAATGAATAAGCAATCAATAAAATGTGGTAATCTGTTATCTAAGACAACACAGGAGCGCAGTGCAACACACAAGACAGAGTGTTGTACTATATATGTATATAGGAGAGACATGACAAGCATATCTGCATGATCTGTGAACATATCACCAACCATGCTTAGAAACAACAGTAAAAGTTTAACAGCCTCATTCCTGACTTTGTACCTTTGACGAAGAAAATGTGAAGAGAAAATTCATTACAAAAATGAACTGATAAAAAAGAAACTATATAATGACATATAGTAAGAAACAAGAAGTAACTGTACCATCCACAAAATTCCATGTCTCTGTGTTTGTGTACATGCATGCATATGTATATAATGTATGTGTGGGTGTACAGGCACATCTAATTATACATGTATAACTCTATACATACAAATCTGGAACAATTACAATTTATATGTTGCATGCACATCTTTTTTTGTTTTACATGTCAGATATCAAGAACATGCATTTATCATTAGTTTAAATACATCTTGTACAGACTATTTGAATAAATTATGGAGGCATGTGACTTAAGTTGACCATACTGACATGCTTGCAGTAAGATTTAAAAGGCAACATCAAAGAGCTCGCAGAAACTCGACACGAAAGCAGAGCTTGCATGTTTGGCATGTCCTGCTGTGTTTCACATAATAGTCCTGATTTCTGTGCAGTGATTTTCCACTGTTCAAGTGTTTGTCATTAAATGTGTTGCCATTTACCATTGTGTTGTGTTTGGTGGTGAAATATCATCTGTGCATCCTTTTTTAAAATGTTATTTTATGGTAGTATTTTATTCAGTTTATTTTAGCTCAAGTCGAACTGCAACTTTTTTCTTTTTTTTTTTCCAGATGCAGAGTGAGTTGGATAGAAACATATCAAAGGAATTAATCAATGGTGAGTGCACAGCAGGCAGAAACAAATCCTGTCAGTCTTATAAAGTCTAATGAAATAGATGGTATCAGTAAATGTCTTATAGCAGCAGCTTCATGTTGTGGTCTCTCTCTGGTCCTCAGCCACAGCAGAGCTGGACGTCGCCTCGGCCCGTATGTCCCCGGTAGGCTCTGCCTCGAGGGTGGAGCTGGATCCCGTCAGCAGGGCGACGCAGCAGTACTTGGAGGTACTGAAGAAGAACAATATGATCTGACCACATATCACAGCTGCTTTTGCTCAAACTCAAACATTTCATTTCAGCCATTTAAGCACCAACTTTAAGGCCAAAGCCACAGCCCAGTCGCATAACTACAAGAATCCAACTTTGTACGTATTTACTCCTCTATTATAAAAGAAAGCAAACATAATGCACATTGCACTTAACCACTCAGGAACAGGGCAAGAGTCATATATATATGTTGCATTATTGATGGGTACAATTAGAGAGAACCTTGAAAGTATTTGTTCCTTCTGACTTATTCTGTTCAATCTGTAGCTGTTTTGTTTCTATTAGCACAATATATATATACAGAATCGTGGTTTGGATTTTTTTGTGAATATTGGTGTTGCTAAATTTGAATTTATAAGTATTTGACGTATGCATCATTAATCATTTTTGCCAAGATATTACATTTGGTACGTGCCATCAGATGGTGCAATGTCTGTCTTGGTCTCACTTTATTAGACTCGTTGGCATATTGTGTTAATGTTTATTTTATTTATTCATTTTTTTTAATGAACTTGATATACTTGAATAAGACGTGCTAGAATAATCTCTGGCTATTGAAACAGGGTGACTGACTGCATTTGTACAACTGTCATTTTAGCTTTTGCTTGGCTTGTTTTTAAGGCCACCAAAAGTGAAATACACTCATTTTCATTCATAAATACTGTAACAAAACACATAAGAAAACCTTTATGATGCATGTACATTACAGAAGACTCTAAAGTTGTAAAATAAAACTGTAGAAAACCCTGAACTTGAGTGAGATTGATGTTGGGATACTTAGCGGACATGTGAAACTGGGTTGCACTAGCCTTTGGTAAATCCATCACTTAATTTGTGTGTAAATAACTTTCTAAGTTCTCGGAGGTTCTAAAATAGATTGTTAAGACTTTAATAATGTCCAAATCGGTTGCCAGCAATTTATAGCACTGTCCAGTCAAAAGCAATTAACTATGTAAACAGCAGTTCACTATAACATTGCAAGCTGTTACATAACTGCCAAGAATAAGAGACAATAAGAGGCCAATGTATATGAAATTAAGTGCCAGTGTTTTTTAAATGTAGATTGACTTGTTTTATTTATATACGCATACTTGAGGAAATATGCGTGAGAGTTAGTCAAAGTCATAATGTTTTAGAGTGGGTCCAGATTACACTAACCTCCTAACACCATTGGGTCATTCAGTCTAACATTAGTGACTTAAGTTTTTGTAATTTGAGGTATAATGTGTTATTTTTATGAAATATAATCTAAACTCAGGTTCACCCAGTACAATTCCTTGGTTTTTTGCATGAACTAGTTTGTGTGGTGCAACCCATTTTAGTAATGCGTGAATCTTCCCTTGGTAAAGATTTGCCTTATGACTAGGCTAAGCTTGAACATATGACTGGCAGGAAGGGCCCAAGAAGGACCTCTATTGTTTGGTTGTGTAAAATGATGCTGTAGATCGGTCTGAAAATGTGACTGATGCGATCTGATGTCATGTCATAAAACAACATACACAAAACACTACTTGTCCATATATCAACAAAACAAGACATGGCATGGACTTGCATAGATAAATATAAAGATACCAATCCTAAAAATTTTATATACATTCACACTTCTGTCCCCTTTTTTCCATTTACTTTAATGAGAGTTTTTACCCCTATTTTCAAAGCCTCTAATAGAGTCTTAGTGTCTAATCAGTAACAAACAGGTGATGAATGTTAGAAGTGATCAGATAATTACAGGTCTGTGTTGACTTATTAAATTCATTTGAGCTGTAGAGAATATATTTAGTCCTGAACTCTCTTATGCTTGAATTACTCCTTATCCTAGTTATGTGCAGAACTTACATAGATTCCAGGTATCTTATATTCATGATAGAAATGCAGCTTGCCATTAATATTTCATGCACACCCATTTTTAACCCAACCCTCATTAGCTATGTTTTGATGCACTTCACTTTATTCCCTCCTCCCCCTCTTCTCACACACCCAAACACATTAAACTTGATGGTATGCACTGGTTTAGAAACCATTCCCCTCACTTATTAAAATGAGACAATGTGTTTATGATTGCCCCCCCTCTGGTGTGTCTCTCCTCCCTTTGATCCGTCCTCTCTGCGTCAGCCTCAAATGTTAGATATTCAAATCTGGTTACATTTATTTTTGTTTCCTTTACAGGAGATGGGCACATCTGACAGACTGACTATTAGGTGTTATTATTTCCCCTTATTTCAGTAGACGCCTCTTCATACACTACACATAAACCTTATTTTGATTGAGTAGGTTACAACCATTGTCATGAAGCTTTTGAGGAAGGCGAGAATACAAATAGACAGATGCAGAATAAAAAAGTGTTGAAAGGGTTGTTTTTTAAAAAGCAACTCAGGTATAAAACAAACCACTCCTCACTCGGTCATCCTCCGTCTGTGACGCCCAGTCTTGTTCTCTCCGACTGCCAGTCCAACAGCTGCTCAGAAAAACAAGGGGTCGATTTTCAACCTCAAGCCTCTGACGCATGATGAGGTTGTCAACTGAACAGGCCATTTTATTTATAAATCTTTCTGCAATGATACAAATGTGCGAATGCATCTCTCAATCTTCGACTGTCACCCGAATGAACGCATGACACAAAATAACCATACAAGAAAAGTCAAACATTTGTAAAGCCAGATCAATAACTTTAGAAAGCAATTTCAGAAAACTTTGACCAAGACCTAAGAGGCCTTTTTATTTTTTCATCGAGGTTGAGAAAGTTTCATAACGCTCCTCACTTATAGTTTTTTTTTTTTCCATTTAGATTTTTTTCCAGTCCCAGCCTTATTTTAGCATTATGACTTGATTTTCACAAAGCTGCAAAATCAGAGCATGGAAAGTGTCTCTTCATTTGACATTTAAAGGTTAATATTTAAAATAATTTAAAGAACTATTTACACCTAATTGCCCAAGCTGTCAACACTTGACCCAGAGCACTTTGATTTTTCACAGTGTACGTTACACTAATATGTCTCTTTTATACCTAAAAGAGGCATTGAACTGGGGGACAGCAGACTGAGGTGAACAGGTGATTAATTTTTCATGAGTTTGATATGACTGTTTCCTGCATTTTCCAGGAGAAAGTATGTGGTAATGCAACTTCAAACGAGATTACTAACCCTGCGTAGCAGTACGAGGTATGGAGAGGAGAGAAAAAGACAAGCTGCTTAGTCTTAGCGGGATTACAGCGTTGAATTGACCAAGAGCAACCGAGCCAATGGAACCCAGGTAGTTTAGGTTTGAGACTGTGTGTAAATAATGTTTTCAAACTCTGGTGGAGAAATGCTAAAATCTTCATTTATTTAACTTTTATTTTAACTTAAATTGAGTCAAAATAAAAAAACTAGAATCAGCTTATAAGTTTTTAATTGAAGTTCCCCCTAGGTCTCTAAAAACAGCAAAATTCACAAAAACAAAAAAAATAAAAATAAAATAATATGCCCTATTGATATATATATATATATATATAAAATATAATATGAAAATAAAATTCCCTCAGTGTCGTACATGGCTGCACAGACAAAATATTATTGTTATTATTATTATTATTATTAAATAAAGAAATAGGCAATAGTGTTAGTTAATATTATCAAAAATCATCACTTGGGCAAATAATTTCTTTTAACTAGTCACCAGTTGCAATTTGATTGAGTTATTTTATGTTTTCATTATCCCTTTTTCTACATGTGCTATTTTATTCTATTATTCATTTACTAAAATTAGTATAATCATACATTAATTATTAATGTGCCAATTATTTTTTCAATTAATCAATTAATTATTTTGTCATGTAAAAAATAGTGAAAAGTTCCCATCAGAATTTCTTGTTTTCTCCGACCAACAGTTCAAACAGCTTTAATTCATCATCACATAAGACTTAGAAAGTGTTTGGGAATGTTTGGTAATTTTGCTTGTAAAATGACTCATACATTAATTAATTAACACAATTATCTATTAATTTTCTGTTGGTCAGTTAATCAATTAATAGAAAGAACATTACAAAAACCTTTGCATTCCCTGTGGCCTTTGTTTTTCTTTTTCCTTCTATAAAATGCAAAATCATTGTAAAGAATCTTCTCTGGCGTCATTAACATCATTTATTTTAGTGGTGATTTCAAATCAAAACTCAAAGGCAAATGAATGCATGCAGCCATAAAACAGTGCATTGCTGTGTAGCAGTCTGAATTCACTGACAATAGCAGCTGTTTGTGATCTGTGGAGGTAGACATCAGCTGTGGGTAAAGGGTATAACAAATTGAGGGGGACAAGTGGAACAAACCTGAGTGTTTATTTGTTGGTGTATGCTCGCCATGCTCTAAATTAGACATCACCGCTGTGTCTTGTCACCGGCACAATCCAAATGCGTTGTGGGCAAAAGAGATATTTAAATCCGATTTATTCGCTCTAACGTGATTTAAATGAGCCTCTTGGCTCGTCCGGACAGATTGACAGCATTGTCTTTATCGCCGCTTTGTTTTATTTTTGGCTGTTTACTCTGCCTCTCTGCTGTCATCTCACATGATGACTTTAAAGGAGCCTGCTTCAATCTTCCAAGATCTAGAGAGAATAAGCCTCCTTTTATGTTCTAAGTGCTTTATATGACGAATATGAAAAGGGATTCAAGGGAGGGATGACAAGTTTTGTGTCGCCCTGCTCCTCAGCTGCAAAGAGCTGCGCAGAGAGAAGTCAAACCTGCAATCTTATAACATGAGAACGTGAACAAACGTGAGCAAAGAGGTAAACCCCTCTGGTTCAGGATCTTGCTGGGTCAAAGTCATTTAATGCAATGTAATATACAAACAAAAGGCATTTCTGTAGAACAAGCCCTGTATCTTGGATGTAATGTAGTTTGTATACGCTTCAGTGTGAGTCTTTCTGTGCTGTTTGTGCCTCTTTATCAAAAAAAGACCACTTGGTTTTGCTGCTATGAACAAGAACAACACTAGAGTATCAATCAGTCCCACACTGGCTTCAGTTTTATTCACCCTGTCAATCTAAGGATATTTATTTATTTATTTTTTAAGACATAGCAAATCACCTTGATAAATTTCTTTTAATATTTCAAAAGGTCCTTGAATCTGTTTTCCAAAAAATCACCTCAGAGATAACGCATCTTTTCCTTCCTCTTGTCAGCTTAGTTGGACTGTTGGAAAAAAAAAGGAACAAAATCTATACAGCAGAATCAGACGTTGTGTGCTTTTTATTTAACACATTCCTCTTCCTTGTTAAAATGCCTACAAAGCGCCTACATTATCAACAATGCAATTTGACCACGACCGCTCATTGTGGGTCCGGATGTGTTATGCTATTAGCAGCTAATGTAACCTCGAGCTGCTACCACTGAAACAGGGACGATATCAGACACTGCAGCTCTCTGGAGTCACAAAAGCTTTATACAACTTTTTTCACATGTGCGCTAATACTCCCCAGGACCTGTAAACAGACTCTGAGTCACCCTACTGTTCCCCTGCTGCTAGTATTTATGCTAAGATAAGCCAATGACCTCATGGCTCTAGTCCCAGGTATCAATCGTCTCATCTAAGTCTCAGGAAGAAAGTGAAAAGAAATATTTCCATAAATGTCAAATTCCTCTTAAAGGAGCTATTTGTAAGTTTTGCTATTGCTACATAGCTAACATTAGCATTAACAGCTGTTTACTTACCACTCTAGAAGAAACGTGAGTTCAGCATCAGACTTCATTCCGTTACTCACCAAGAGTCTCCAGTGTTGGAAAGCAACCCTCTGGTTTTGTTTCTCGTTTCGATTACTTCTTTTCTTATACTGAAGTTTATATGCTAACCGGCTAGCTCCAGTTTGGCAGGCCAGCCTCGTCATTTTCTGATACCGAGTCACAGTATCCAGTCTGCCCTGAATAATTAGCACTGCTCAGAGGACATTATAACCTGTTGTCTTGTAAAAGCAGCAATGACTGAAGCTCTTGGCAAGACTGATAAGTAAACAGCTGCTAATGCTAATGCTGGCTATGTAGCAATAGCAAGATTTAGCGCTTCATCTGGCACATAAGCAATATTGCCCTCACTGAAGAAGAGTGAGAAGCCTTGAAGTCAAATCTCCACTTAATCATGTGAGTTGGAGTTATTATTATTTTAGCAGCAAATGGTGTAAAAATAATGAGTAAAAACCTTGGTGATCACATAGAATGGTAGCTTGTGTTGTTCACACCTTCACACAAGCAACATCATCATCATCTCCACACGTGTCTTGAAAATGAATCCACGGGCAAGGCGGTCCAGCTGCTTCCTAACTGTGGTGGCAGATCTCGCAGCACTCCAGACAAAACTCGAGAAAGTCGATTGGCTCGCAGCAGGACTCGAACAGGACCGAGTGGCAGTGGGCGTGGCAGTTGAATTCCTCCACGGGCGCCTCCTGAACGGCCGAGCAGCAGCGGGCGCAGGCGTGGCAGCAGCAGGAGCAGATGGGGTGGAGACAGGAGTAGCAGGCCTCCAGCAGACCCAGGGACAGCAGGGAAAGCTCGCACGACAGGCACGCCAGCAGCAGGTTAAAACAGGTGTCTGTGGGCATCACAGCGAGGAAACAATGAGACGGAGAAGTGATTTAGCTTCAGGTATCATATCTGAGGTCATGAAAAGCTGTTGTATGTTCTAAAAGCCTGTCAGACACCATCAAAAATGGGGATTAACGACTCTATTAACCCCAAATTAATCTCTCACGTGTTTGTTTGTTGTGCCAAATGGAACTTGAAAGAGAAACTACTCTGCTGCAGTGATCAAGTGTGATTGTGTTTACTTAATAACAGAGGTTCGTTCAGTCCTCCAGGGAAAATAAAAAAGGCCATAGAGGCTGTCGGTGATGAACAACAACTAGGAAGAAGCTGTCACAAGATAATTGCTCTCCTAACCAAATTAGGTGCAGATGAAATTGCATACATTAACCTCGCCGGCGTGTTATTGTGCATCTCTCGCGATCCTAACCATGTATTATTACTCAGGTACCGTTTTCATCCTCACAAGGACCAGATAGTCAGTGAGCTCATGCAAATCAAGCTGTTTTATCCTGTTTACTCACGGAAGTAAATGAAAAGGAGACGGCAGAATTCCCTGGGGAGTGGGGTTCAGCATTTTCCTGCTTAACTGCTCGAATTATACACCCCCCACACATAACTTATGCTAATATCTGTGTGTAGATGAAGACGGAGCATTATCTGTGGCTACTGCATTGATTTAATGCGTCGCTTCATAGAGATAACATGAACACAATGATAAACAAAGAGTGGCCCCCCACACGCTTTGATAAAACTGGAAGGAAGTGCAGCAGTTGGAAAGTGTCCAAGGCAAACTTTGTAGAGCTCCATTTGTAAAGAAAGAAAAATCGCCTTTGGTGGTGACAGAAAAATCATCTCAATGCACATGTTTTTCTGTGCTCGCTAAAGATGAACGACTGACCAAATGTTTCAAATTGCTAATTATTTGAGAATTCTCATCTGAATTAAATAAAGTGCCTTAATTTCATGGAATTAAACTGAGAATAGACACAACAAGCATAGATCCATTTGGGAACTCCTTATCCATTGCATGGGAGACAGTTGTCTTCCACTGAAAACTTTGGGTAGAGAGAGAGATGTTGTTGGATCTTCAGAGGTATTTTACGTGATCTAACTGATGTCTATTGTCTCCCCAGAATCACAAACTGTTTGCCAGGTTCAAACTGTCATTTATATTCAACCTTTCCACAGACTGAGTTGACCACGACCTGACCCGGCTGCCACACAGTGTTTGAAATTGTTGAGTTTTAACTTAAGTTTCACCTCCAGAAAACTTTTTATCCTTTGACAGGAGACATCTATAAGATCACTGTTATATCCTCCGTCTTGAATCCTTTTGTCTTGTTATACCCAGGCATATGGCATATGGCAATGGCCCAAAAACGCATAAATCTCACGTTTGTCATCTTATTTGAGTTTTATTTTCAAGTGCGACTGGTCTCATTGCTGCCCCTTGTGGCTGAAGGGGGGAAAAGACGCCTTTTAAAACCGGTATGGTGCAGGTTCTCACCAGCTCTCAAATTTTCCCAGCCACAAAGGGCTGTAGGAAGTTGCCATACTTGAAAAAAATACTCGGAAAAGCCGCAAAAATTTGACTTTGGCTTTATTTGAAGTGTTTTTAAGCAGTTGTTGGTCTGACAAGTGAAAAGACTTAAAGGTCACATCAGTTTAATTTCTCAACTTCCGCTTAAGTACCACACACAGGCGCTTCACTAAGCTTTTCACTGAAAACCATCAAGCCGGGCAGCAAACAGACAATGACATTAAACCACTGTTCAACCAATCATTCAGCTCAAAGCTCAGTCAACAGGTCTGTACTGTCATACTGTCATTAATCCAGAGAAACATGAAAAAGCAGACAGGGAAAGGAAATATCATGTATTGATTGTACTGACTGTATTTACTTACTATCATTATTTATATACATGCGACAAATTATCATGATGCGTGAAGTCCTAATGTTGTACCTACCACTTAGTGTAGCTGCAGGTTGATGTGAGCTGGCCACACTGTCCCTGCTCCTGTTCCTCCTCCTGCCGCCGCTGCTGCTGCTGCTGCTGCTGTGCACCAACAAGCTGGAGCCCTGCACTCGGCTCAGGCCGGGGGGAAGAGCGGGAAGAGGGTCTGGGACCGTGAGGTCACATCGTGGGCATGTAGGCTTCTGGGGGTCACACTGAGGCCTCTTCAGCCCTGCTGCCTCCTGTGAGGCAGGCAGAGGCTGGGCTGGGCACAAAGATTGAAATTATAATTACTGTAGAACAGGAATCAGGTGGAGACTCCTTAGTGATAAAACTAGCACAAAGCAAATTCAAGCTCTGATCTAACATTCAAAATTAGAGTGCACACGGTATTATGGACACACTCATGTATCGATCACAGATGCGTTATCAGACAGACAAGAAAGCCAAGAGTACATGTTAGTAAGGAGTCTGCTGGTGTGAACATTTGTCAGTTAATAGACTTGTTAACGAGCTGATGAAACAATGAATCGTTACTTTCCTTCTCACTAACTCGTCTTCACTTTAACAAAGCTGATTTGTTTTACTGTTCATTTTGGTCACTGTGTTGTTTGTTGTTCAGGTCTGGGGGTTTCCACTTACTGCTGATGAGCTCAGTGGGGATGGCATTTCCTCTGCTAACAGGGTCACGTGCTGAAGGGATTTCCTGTGGCGATTTAAAAGACGCACCACCTTGAGACACATCAAAATAAAGTTCTGTTAGCTAACGAAAGATTCCTCGCTGACCACACATGAATAATAAAACCAGGACTTTTTTCCACTTGTTTTTATATATGCGTGTGTTTTGGAATTGAATATTAATCTATCAAATTAAATCTGTGCAGACTGATCCTCCCTTAAAGAGTTTTCTAACTCTTGCATGATTCGATAAGCTGTGTCATTGGGGAGTCTCAGTTTCCCATGATGCCCTCCCTGCTGTTTCAGGGGCTCTGGCACTTTTTCTGAATATAACGTTTTTCAGGGAAATACTGAAACCTCGCAGTATTTTTAGCAACTGTAGCAGCACAAAATATTATCCAATCGGTTGAAGCTTAAAACAAGTGGCCAGAGCAGCGGTGTGTATATATTTTAATAAAAGAATAGACTGGTCATTAGTACTAACCTTTAGTCTGGTTGCTCTCGTCTTCCTTCTCGTCCACAGGTAAATGGTCTCCAGGTAACATGTCTGACACTCATGACTGCTCAGGATCTCCGTTACACTTTGTTCACCCAGTCCCCTTCTTCATCCTCCTGCTTCTGTCCACAGCAAGAGGTCAGGAAACCTCCAGCAACACCCAACATGCCGGCCTGAGTCACCGCTCAGCAGACTGTGAGCTGTTAGTGTGTGTGTGTGTTTTGTTGTTGTTCGGGGGACTTAACAACACTCCCCTCCCCAGCAGATCTCTGGGTGGCCGCTGTGAACGTGCTGATCGCAGACCAGCAGAGACCGCTGAGGCCTGGATGTGTGACTCCAGGTTACCTTCTCTGTTCTGCTTTTAGTCACCTAACACAATGGAGACACATACCCCACAAGTGTGTTAGCTGAATACCGTATGGATGCAAGCTCTCTCGCCCTCTTATGCTCACACGCCCGTCAATGTTTTACACTACGAAAACCAAAAGAAAATGATCAGTTTCACATTATATGTATTTATTTTCAAGTTACATATTTATGAGCAACATTTCAAATAAACACAAATGAACAGAATCATTATTATATATAAGCTACATATCTTTGAACAAAATCTCACGGTCTTCTGTAGTGGATGGAGTTTGCAAACACCATCTCCGGCCTGATATCTAAATGAGGTGTTACCTTTTGACGCCCATTATCATGTGGTAAAATGTACGTAAAACACTATTGTTTAATATAAAGCGTAATATGAGAGCACAGTTGTTTGTTTTTCCCATGACTCCCTGCAGGCTCCAACAAAGCCCGTTGTGCCATGGTGGTTTATATGAGATTGTCATGTCACTTCATTTTTTTCTCCATGTAACTACAGCCTCACTCAGACACTAGTGCGGCTTTAGACCTTTATTCTTGTTTTCAAATGGTTCAGCTCAAGGGATTCGATCCCTAATTCAGAGTTTGTATTTCAACCTCCAAAATTAAAGACAGTGAGTGACATTGACTGTTTATCTTGGTATGTAAAAATATAATTTTCCCACAGACGAGGTCTTTTTGAGGAGACTGAACACGTTTGGCGACAGCATCATCGTCACACGCTGATGAGAAGACGAGCAGAGACCAGCCCTTTTCTGAGGGGCTGTTGACTAAGTGCTGTCAGAAGTGCTGCGTTGAAAAACATGTTGACTTGCCCGCCTCACGGTGAGTATATGGCACATCAAAGCAACACATAAGTGAAGCTGTTGAAGTTGTCTAGCGCCATGCTAACTTTCAGTCAGTAAACACGCTGCATGGAGAGGCAATCAGAGGAAAATGTCATCTAGTGGGCTGACAGCGAATCAAAGGAAGCCCTGAGAGGCAACAGCAAACCTAAAACGAACTCGTTATCAGCAAAGACAATTACTGACATTAGTCAAAACACGGAACTGAAAAATCTGAGGCCTTTGTTCTTTCATTTGGTTGTGAAGTCTACAGGAACGGCTTCTCCTCACAGTGTTCATCAGTGGATGAGACGATGCGATCCAGTTGGGACTGTTTGTCCATGAATTTCATTATTAATTGAATATTTTACACATTGACGTAGTAAATTAAACAGGAGAGTAAACCCCAACCTTATCTTAGTGATCATCAAGAGACAAACAACCATGAATATTAACAAAAACTGTGTAAAAAATGAATGGTTCAGAAAAACAAACTACCGTTCCCCCAAACCTTTTCATGCCAGAACATTATTTTGATCATAATCACTACAATGTACAGTACTTAGCATGAAATTGTGCATAGGTGTACATATGAGTGAATACACTTTATGTCAGTAACTACATATGACACACACTGCTAATGAAACATTCAGGATTACATGGAGGATTTCCACTGTGCCGTACAGTAAATCTAATGTAAATAGATTTTGAATGATCGACTAATATTTCAGTTTTTTTTTTATCATATCAGAAGTAAATGATCTGAAATGTAAATGCATTTACTCCCTGGTTGCTGATGAGATACATGTTCAATAAAACATCATTTATATAAGACAACCAAAGGCCATCAATTATTCTACAACAGTCGAAAATCTGAAAAATGATTTTGATGCCATATGTTGGGAGTATTGATGAGCACCGAAGCTAAACAATGACCAAACAATGAGTAAACTGACCCTGCAAGATCTCCTTCAGGGATTGCAGAACTTGACACTACTAATGTATTTACTCAAGAAAAGTAATTTATTCTTTTCTTTCATAAAAAAGAAAAGAAAAGAAGAAGCTAAAAACAGCACATACAGTTTCGCAGGGTGCCTTAACTTTGCCAGATCAGTGGGAGCACACGGTTTTAAGTCTGTGAATAAACCGGTAGATAACTGAGGGCAAAATTTAACAGTGTAAAACATTTAAATTAGTCCAATTAGTGTAATTTACCACAATTTTCATAGTAATAAAGTAAACATTAAGCCGGTTTACATATATTTATTTCATTTGAATGAGATACGGTGGACATACAACAACAGACAAACACATGTTTATACATAACAGATTGTTGTATGTGCTCAGCACCTGCTCTGACGGGCTTATAAAAGAGGACGGCACAGCGTTGCTTATTTTCTGAAACAAAAGCATATAAAACCCACTTCATCAGAAAGAATCTTCACATATATACAGTACGTAACAATACATTTCTATGTACAGAGGAAACCAAGAGGAGGAACAGCACAGGCTGTACAGGTTTTTAACTGTTTCCATGACGAACACAACATCTTTTTTGTAACAATGGGGTTCACCCTCGTTATGCTTTACTCCGTTACTTGTAGACAATCACAACAAATAAGCAAAACATTCATTTTCTACATCATAACTAATTATTTTGTCAATCATTTACTTTGGCCTTGAAATATATTTACTTAAAACATTAAAAATGAGAGGATTTGAAAAAGAAAAACATATTTCCCCCAAACTATCAGATGCTCATTGTGTACACTCTTATATATCACTTGACTTTTAACGTTTATGCTTGTCGTGATGAAATTTTCTCCCTTGCAAAAGAGATTCGAACATCATTATCTGAGTAAAAGAAAATGTTGAAATATAGAGGATCAAATATGACTGGACTTTAGCACTAATAAATCATTTAAAGCTCACATCTTACAGTCAGAAATGTAATCTCTTTGACCTATAAATTAGAATATGTAAAAAAAAAAGGTGGTATTGATTTAAAACCACAAGTGTTGCTATATTCCACTTTCCTTTGTTTCCTTTGTGTGAAAAAGTGGAGACATTTAGTCACTGACAGACACATTTTTAATGTATATGAAGATATGAACCATACGATAATAAATAATCAAAATTCCAAATAGCTCAGTGTATATGTTTAATTGATCAAATATTTAATACTGACTCTGGTGAGAATTTCAGGCCACCTGGCACCACATGGAGACACATAAATGAAGTCACAACGGTACTGCATGTACTGTAAACTGGCCTACGTCCCTGAATGCTCAATGAAGGCTCGCTTGACTGCACTATCATTATTTATAGTCTGAGACCAATCCAGTGTTAGGGGTCATTCAAGGTCGAACAAGTGCTCTTCATCATTTTCAGTCACGTCACTCTGCAGAGCGGCTGGTGTCGGTGGTTTTTGCTGTTTCAGATTCATCACTTCGTCTTTGAGGAAAAGAGACCTGCAAGAGGCGAAAAACAAAGACGTTTCAATCCATTATTGATACACATCGGTCATTTCATTGATCTTTGGAGTTCACTATAAACACAACTGACTGCTGGACTTGTAAAGAAATGTTTTGGTCGCTGTGGCCGTTTGTTGCGTTGCTCTCCTGTATCTGACTCCGGGGGTTTCTGCTCACATTCTCCTTCTTGAATCCCGGCAGCGACGCCTCGGCCAGTGCCATCTACAAAGATGGATAAAAAAAAAATCAAACTATCACAACCAGCTCAGGCTCCTTTCATATCAAGAAGCTGCACTCAAACAACATGCGCTCACCTGTAAGCTGGCGTTCAGAGCGGTCCCGAAAGCGAGGTTCGAGGACACATTTTTGATCAGCGATGGACTTCTGAGGAATAAGAAAGGTTACAGAATTTCAAAATAGACATAATGCATGTCTAATTCACGGCAAGCAAATCAATGACTTGTATATATTCCACAAACCACAACATGGTAAACAGCAATAGTTTGAGGCAAGGTCGGTTATGATGATAAATAATTCTTTGGAATGATTGATCAGGAAAAGGCCTCGTATTAGTGCCTGTCACGATACTTATTCCGGTCGTATCTATCAGTCATTTATTGAGGACTATAATAAAAAAAAAAAAACTAACACGAGCAGTGCTGTAGATGCACTATGGAATCAATTCAGGCCTATTCTGTAGACGGGGAGAACACAGGACAGAGCGGTGCACAGAACCACCAATGCATTTTTAATTGATGTCAGTCAGTGGGCTCCAGGCTTTTCTACCCTGTACACAAAGGTCAATTAAAACATCTTAATTTTTGTTAATTAAATTCAAGGTGTAAAAATGACTTAAAGAGGGTTAGTATTAAATTTGATCTATGGCAGACAGGGCCGAGTATATACTGGATCTGTCCAGTCTTTCACTCAGTTTTATGAGTGCTATATATTTTACAATAACAAGGATTTATTTGTATTTTAATTAATGATCCATGTTAAAACCCAGAAGATGACATGGCGTTATTTAATGTTTTTGGAAGTACTAAAAATGTTTTAAATATCGTCATATTTGAACAGAAATACACACAGACACCCTGATAACAGCGCTGTGACAAACAGGAAGTCATCTGCTGTACCCTGTGATCTTCTGAGATCTCCTCCTCTGGTACTCCAGCTCGTCCACCGTCCACACGGCACCTTTCACATTCTCCACACGCACGAAACACTTGTGCAGGCTCAGGTTGTGGCGCACCGCGTTCTGATCCAGAGAAAATCAGAGTGAAGGAGCTGTTAAGGAGTACATGCTGCATACATCAGGTGTGACACACACTCTGGGATCACACAGTTAATTATCTGCGGGTGCAATACCTTCCAAGTGGCAGCGTTGCGTCTGAAATAAGCGAACGTCCGTGTGAACCAGTTGTAGATCTCGTTGAGCGTCAGCTGCATGTCTGATGCTTCCATAATAGCCTGCAAATGGAGAGGGAATAAAAAACTGTAGCACATTACAGGATCAAATTAAAGCCCTGACTGTTTCACCTCTAATCCAAGGAATGAGGGGAAAGTCTTACTCTCATAACACTGAAGCAATCGTTTTATTTTTTTACTTTTTATATTACCTATTGTAGGATTAAAGCCATTAACCTTCTAACTGACACGTGTAGACTGAAATGTAGGGTTATTTTCATGATCAGTTTCTCTGGAATTTATTTTATTGATTAATTAAATGTTTGATTTACACAATGTTAGCCCAAACAGATCTATTTAATATTCTTTTTTTTTTTGTCCAATCAGCACACACTTAAAGATATTCAGTGTCCTATCACAGAGCACTAAGAGAACCAGCAAATATTCATATTTAAGAAGCTGGAACCAGGAGAGTTTGTCATTTTTGCTTGAAAAATGACCAAACTTATTAAAGATTTAAGCTGTAGATAGTTAATTTCAATGAATGAGCTCACATGGGAATCATCGAACCCACAGAAAACGCAGCAGAACAAGAGGTCATTTTTCAGCAAGAAAGGCCTCCAATATTAAAATGTTCATATTCTAGAGAACAGCGAATACAAAATAGAAAAACACAAAGGAGAAGAAAATCTGGATTCTTAAATACCAATAGCAGTATTTAAGATTGCAAATAATATAAATATTCTGTATAAATATACTGACTCAAAGATTGTACCTGTCTTATCAGAGTTGCGTAGGTGAAAGGTGGTCTGATATCAGTGTTCTTGTAGAGCTCATATTCATTTTCTGGAAGACGATAAAACATAGTAAGTGGAAAGTGGAGTAGAAAAATGTGCTATGAACTGTTTATTCTCTGTGTGAACATAATGTGACCACAGTGTTTGGTTTACCTGAAGACAGCGAGTAGACCAAAGGGTGGTGACGACGCCTTATGGCTCCAGCACATTCTGTATGAGAGGGGGACTCCTCTTCACACCCCTGGGATGGAGTGCCGCCAGGGGCCAGAGGCTGGGGGGGGGCTTGTGCCGAGTCTGAAGGGTTCAGCTTGTTGGTGACGCCGACTGAGCTTAGCTGAGAGCCACGCAAGCAGAAGATCCAAGTTAACAAAGGGACGAGTGGAGTGAAAAGAGAAACAAAACAGAGAGGGAGATTTTCAACAGAGTGGAACAGAGCGATTTGATTCGGCTCTCCAGAGGTGATTCCACTAATATCACAAGAGGGGAGAAGCCAATTATTGTTAATTATAGGGTGAAATTGTTTGGTGAGTGTTGTGATTATGGTGCAATATTTGCAAGATTAACAAATGATTAGCTTCCACATTATCAGAGCATATCTGACGTCTGAAGACACAATGGCAGCCATCTGATGTCAGCAGCTGGGCGCCAAAAGGAAAGGAAATGCCCAGGACACACATGGTGCAGTGGGAGTTTTGAGAGTTCAGGTAGAAAGCCTCACAATAGTAAAACTTTTTTTTCGGACATGAATTTCTCTGCAGGTTCAAATGTTCAAATTCGAAAGAAAATAACAACATATTTTTGCAACTCATCCAACTGTAAAAATTCTCCAGGTCAATTGCAGGCTGGCGGTATATTCATCAGCGCTGGAGAAGATACGTTTTTTTGCAGCCAGACACGTGTTATTTCCACCCTCCACCACATATTTGGAGTTTTTGCTCACAGCTCTGAAATGCCACACAGTGTACGGCTCATTTACTCCGGCCGTGTTGGTCACACAGCTATTACCGCACACTATCTACCTGTAGGCCGCGCAGGTCAGCAGCTGTATCAGCCTGTGCCGACTGTAGACTCGCGGGTGCAGAGAGCGACTGAGCCTCTAAAGATGGCAGATGCAGGTGAGCCATCATCGCTCGCAGACGCTCCCGTTCTTTGCAGAGCTGTTAGAGGAGAGAGGGGGAAATCTGTGGATGGTGTCCCATCAAAATCACTGAGCACAGATTATTGAGATGGAAGGCAGTGAACCTGACACATTCTTTGCAAGGTGCAATCTCTTGCTGTGTCAAACATCAGGAAGGAGGAGATGTTGGTTGAAATTACATGAATATTTAGCATGAGCTGGAAGGTGTTTAGATGGTAAAATAAGGTGAAATCTCAGGGAAAAGAATTCAGTGTTGCAGACAAATATAGCTTCTATGAATACCAGGATAGACATGTTTCAAATAAATTTTTTTTTTTTAAAGTGACAGTATCATATTGGCACAGCCAAACGCATTCAAGCAGCAGCTCTAACTTTTGTTGTTGGACAGGATTTTACAGGACTAGTACACACCTGAAGCTCCAGCTGCTGAACCACCTGCATCTGGACTCTGCACTGGGCTGTGCTCCTGTCATCCAGAGTGTGTTCACTGCCTATGTGCCTGAAACACACACACAGGTGCATAAAAGCAATCTTCCTGTTAAAATCTATTCACTGAGTATCATACCCCCCCCCCCCTCTGAATTAGCTCTAAAAGAAAGTGTTGTAAATGTTTCGTAAGTGCTGTGAACCAAACTCCACCACAGCTCGCTACTTCTCCATGAAGCACCAGGCTACAGATGTTTTTAGCCTAAGCTTGTCCTTACTTTCAAGTCACAAAGATAAGCATCAGTTCCTCTGAAAAATAAGTCCTAAGTGTTCTTTAAAAAAAAAAGAGGTTGTTTAACTACAAACTTTTGAATGTATTTCCCAAATCCTCACAGACTCTTCTGTCCATCTGCACAAAACAATACTCACTCTGCTGCATGTTAAATATGATTCTCAACTTCTGACTATTTCCTATCCAAACAAAGATGGATGTGTCTTTTCAGAGTTAAGTTAAAAGGTTTTACTATCAGGTACTTTTTTTAATCTATATTAATGCTACTTTTCCTTATTTTATTTATTTCTTGCAAAAATAATGTTGATATTTTTCTTGTGTTGTACAAAATGAACAAGGAGATGTGTAATTTATGGCTACCTCGGTTAAGAAATTTTAAAATTGCAGCAGACAAAATATTTTTTTATCTACAGGGTTGAAAGAGTCCTTGACAATTCTGAGAATATGCAGTAAGTGCTGGGAACGGACTCTCTTGGTTTTTCAAAGAAAGAAAAACTGATGCTTAGTTCCGTGCCTCAAATGTAATGATGTTCCATGAGAGGCACAACCTGGGGCTACAACCATTTCAGGGGGTGAGTTTCTTTGATAAGAAAAGATTTTCAGAAGACTGTTCCTTTTTGTCCTAAACAGAAAAATTGCAAAAGAGTCAGAAAGTGAAATAAATTAGGATGGAGTTTAGAAACGTACTTGATAAACTGGTTCAAGTTTTCACAGACTGACTCACATCCGGGCCAGTTACACACACCGTGACTGTAGAGAACATGTGCAGCGGCGCGATCAGCACTAGGCGAAGGGAGAACAGAAGCAGAGTGAAAATATTGTCATGATTAAAAGCCACAGCAGCCAGACAACAGACAGAACAACAGAACAGAACGAGAGCAAAACAGCAATAAAACAGTGTTTTCTTTTCAGGTGGCAGGAAATTACACAGAGAGGTGGAAGGGAGCAATGAAAAATAAATGGAAATCTATTTACTTTTGATTTTAGGACATGTACTCATGTAAACTTTTTCTTTCTTTGTTTAACCACTTCAGGTGGTAGAACACAAAGCAAACAAACAAAACAAAATATATCGTCCCGAGGGGAATTAAAAGTGAAGTCTTGCTGCAAAAGCAAACCCCCCCCACCACCACCACCACCACCACCTGCACCTTGAGAGGAAGAAAAATGTCTACAGATGACAAGTCTTTGATGTTTACAAAAAGGCAGTATCATTTGAGTTCTCACAATCTGTATACAGCACGAGACAGATCTTACCACTCTGCCCTGCGAGGAGAAGGAGACTGCTGTTCGCCGGCCCGTCTCCCTGTGACTTTTGTTGACATTATGCTGTTAGCAGAACAGTCGTGATTGCCCTTAATTGTGGTTTTCTCCTCAGTTATTCCATTTGTGAGCTCTTTCCATATCTGCTGCATCTCTGCAGAGCTGAAACCAACTAACACATAAAGAAACAAACACATATACATTATTCTTAGTGGTTTTTTTTCACATTGATCATTAGCTATTAATAAATTATAAATTTGAGGAATATGTATGAAAAAGATAGATAGATAGATCGATAGATCAATAGATAGATAGATAGATACTTTATTTATCCCCTAAGGGAAATTTATGTGTCCATTAGCTCATTGTTGATAATAATTAAAACAGTTAATAATAAATAAACAATAATGATCAAATCCTTTGGCTGAGTTTTTGTACAGCCTGATGGCAGTGGGAACAAAGTATCTCCTGAACCTCTCTGTTCTGCAGCGCAGTGAGATGAGACGTTTGCTGCAGCTGTAGCTGCTTCTCTGTCCTGCCAGAATGTTGTGGAGAGGACTTGCCCCTTTTCAAGATAATGATATTAACTGAGCAGTGAAGGGTCATTTTCTGCGCTTCACATTCACGCGGTTCATTCCGAGAAACAGGGAGAGCAGCTCTTTCTCATGAGCTCATTGCCACTTCCCTGTAATCCAGGACAAACAGCTACAATATAACTAAAGATGAATTTTCTACTTTTAGGTTTCATTATCGTCTCTTTTGAGTTTGGTGCAGTTATATAACTGAGCGTAAAATCAACAAGAAACTAATCGTACCAGATGCATGTCCATGTTTGTATATTTTGCTGTCCTTGTGATATGATACAACATATTATAACAACTCAACTATCAATTCAATCTCACATTTGCAAACAATGCTCTGAATTACAACAGATACACAGATTCTGTACTGACAACTGAAACACAAAGGACACTGGAAATGATAACAAGGTGACATCGCCATTGTTCTTCACCGATGCTGCTCCACAGAGGGACAAGAAAAGACAGTAGTAATGTAAAAGCTTGGTGATGCATGTAAAGAGGAGTGACCTGGAGAGAGGGCAGGAGAGGACAGGACCGGTCTCTGCACCCGGAGGAGCTGCTGCTGCTGCTGCTGCTGCTGCTGCTGCTGATGGAGCTGAAGGAGCTGCTGGAACACGAGCTGCTGTGCAGGGAGCTGGAGGGCAGAGAGAGAGAAAACAAGACAGAAAAGCGAGGTAGTATTCATGTGAAACTCTGCTCACACTCTGCCTTCCGAAACAAACCAAAACACAAATACACAACGCACTACAAATCACTATTTACCTCTTTGGCTTTCTTGCTTGGCTGCTGTTGAAGCAGCTGCAGGTGAATCTGATGTTGTTGCGTCTTGTAAAACTCTTTCAGATGTTGCTAGAAAAATGGTGAGGGATCATTGCTTTAAAGACATTTACATGAAACAGTGCGAGAAAGGCAAGTAAAGTCACAACCAACTGTAAAAATATTTCCATGTCCTTCAAGTCTTTCTTTTTTCAGATTTGTGGTTTGTAATTTTTTTTTAAATTCAGGAGTAATTAGACTTTAATGGAGGCAGAAAATATATATGATTTAAACCAGGGTCAAGTCAAGCTAACTAATTACTGCTGTAGCTGTAGTAGATAAGATTGTTTACCGTAGCTGTAAGATATCTCAATAATATATTAGCTGGGTGAAAATTAACAGGTTTCTTAAAGTGTGCTTTTCTGTTAGCTAGCTAGTTTGTCTTAGCAAACTAACTTAATTAACTTAGTTTAACTTAATTGACTAGTTAGTTTACCTCTATAGGCCAATTATATATTTATCTTACCTCAATTGCTATAAGATAATATTGCTTGAATTTGGATGGCCAGCAAGGCAAACTTCATATTGCATTACCTCACCTCATGTTATATTGCATTTATTCCTTTAGTTACAGTTGCTTCAATCCAGTAAGTATTTGCATGCAAGAAAAAAACTAGTCTACTAGTCAGCACAGGTCCAGTCCAGTAAACCAGAATATTGTGTATTATTATCAGTAGCACTTGCATTAGTGTTAGTATTGAATAAATACCTGCTGGAGCAGAAGGGCTTGTTGCTTCTGGTGGATCAGAGCCTGGAGCTGGTTGGGGGACAGAAGCTGCTGCATCTGCTGCGGAGCCATCATAGCCAGAAACACCTTTGGGAGGAAGAGGAGGGATAAAAATGATGCTGGACTACAGTCTACAGAGTGAAGGCAAGAGGACAAGTATGCGAGACGGCAGGCAAGTGTCAGGTGTTAAACAGTAATAACCATCCAATGGGAATCTTTCCAATCCAATTACAAAACAGTCCTGTCAACCTATTGTGAACATCATAATGTTGGCTCGTGTCACTGACCCTAAATGAGATGGGAGATAGGCTGACCGGTTAATTAGCAACACAATTACATGCTTGTTGTGACTCTTAATAGAAGTGTATGGGTATTAATAAAGGCAAACACTCACAGAATAATAACTGATCTGCACTGCTACTGATTGAGTGACAAATAACAGAGTGATTGTCTCCTTTTGTAGTCAAACAGAGGCAGCAGCAATTGCCAAGACTGCATTTAGAGACAACAAAAGGCACTTACATATTTAACAGATTGTATTACAAACAATACAGAACAGTTAGTCAACAGTTTATGCCACTTTCTCAAATGTTGAATATCTCCTTTTTTTTTTCTCCACACAAAATGTCATTTGCTGTACGAAGGCTGTGACCTGATGTTCTTCACAGGTTTCAGTGAAGCCTTATGTCTATATTGGTGTAATAACTCGGATGTAATGAAAGAAGAACACATGGGAGATGTCAAGTTTGTCATTTTTGTCATCAGTCCTTTGAGATAAAACCTCCGGTGCTTCAACCAGACAGATGAGATAAGATAAGAACATTAAAAACAAGTTGAGGAATTCTTGTTTTTGTGTATGGATCTGAATTACTTGTATGCATGTATAATACCTTATTTAGTGCCGAAACAACTGCATTATTAATTGACTAGTTGATCAAAAGAATCAAAATCAAAAACACTTTTACTGAGTTATTCAGTTACGTCTTTTATCAAGCATTAAATGTGAGGATTTTATCCATTTTATCTTTATGAATTGAATGGTTTTTTGACTACAGGAACTAATTAAACAAAATTTACTAAACTTAACTCGTCCAACTTAACTCTAGCGCTACGTACAAACAAAACACTGAAGTTATTTACATTGTACTGGGTGCAACAGCCAACAAACCTAATGTGTAAAAAAAGTCACCCACATGTACAAAAATGTGCAGGGTAGCCTAACTTAACCCACCACATATACCTCTTCAATTTCAATTTGATAAAACCAGCAGTTGTTTTCTGACAATCCATAAAATGATTAAGGTAAATGATCAATCAATGTATCGTTAAAATCAGAATAGCTGCAGCGCCAGTCTTATACTCTTTTGAGTGCAATTCGAAATAAGGTGCTGACATCCAGCTGGCTTCATTATCAGGCTTTACAAATCACTGGGTCACCATTTGTGTGCCATGTGGATTGGATGCTACACGCTTTACAATAGATATCAGATGGAGGTCCTTCTCTTTTATGAGAGAAACCCAGTCTTCACTGTAAATAGTCTTCATTTACAACATTTTTAGAGCGGGCAGGTTGAAAAACTTTCATCTCACAAGTCATTATTATGCTTTGAAGACTGGATTCACACACTGGCAGACAGTTGCAACAGAGACATTATGACATTGTCACTTACTATAGTCATTATGTTAGCTGGAAATAACAAAAAAAAAAAAAAGTAACACGTTTAAAAAATTCACATCACACAGATCCAGTGCTGGCAGACCATTTACTATGGAGAGTACTTATGTTTTTTTTCTCATATTGTTCAAATTCTTTAAAGGCCACTACAAGTGCAGATTTTGAAAATGAATTAAGAGAAAAGGGCAGAGTGAAACTGACAAGACGAGAGAACAGTGGGAAGGAAGCGGTGCTGGACAGGCATTCATTATCTTGGTTGTTTCACTGATCCCTTAGATTAAGATTCCCAGGGATGGAATCGTAACAGACAACCATAAAATGATGTAGGGCCATGCTTATTTGCCTTTCACTTGCATCTGTTTGGCCAAGGTGTGTGGACAATTATTCCTCCCTGGCTCTGACTCACAAGCTAATAATGAAGGACAAACAGAGTTCTGCGTGTGAACTCCCAACTCGGATCAGATTTCATATGAAATCCCTGTCACTGTCAACAGAGCTGCAGGCTCTGGGTTTGGTGTCCTGTCAGAGGATGTCTAATATGGAGCTGACTTGCGGTATTTCTCTTGACATCTGTTTGCCTAAGCCTGTTCTATTTCCCGCTTATGAAGAGGAGGAGGAAGAAATGAAGGAAGAAGGAGCGGTGGATGAGGGGTAGGAGGAGAATGAAGATACCTGTTTGTGGTGGAGACTCTGCCAGTCTTCACCTCTCACTCCACTGCAGGAGTCCCCATTAGCTACTCTCTCTCCTGCACCGGTGTCTGTGTGACTGAGGAGGCTGCTGGCTGGGTTTTGACGTGCTGCCGTGGGACTGAGAGGAGACTCAGGCATCCCAGCTCAGGTCCTAAAAGAAGATAGCCAACAATAAATAAGCTGCAAGAATAAGACGCTGTAGATACATTTCAGTGTCACTGCTAAATTACACCTTTGTGTGGCTTTGCAATAAATCCCACATCAGGACAGAAAACTAACTTGTGAATTTTAAAAGCAGACGAAGACGGTGGTCATGTACGTCCTATAGTAGGACATATAAAAAGAAAAGAAAAAAGAAAAATACAGTGAGACAATCCTCTGCACAGTTTGAGCAAACAATGCAGGGTTTCAAATCCAATGAAATGCTGTAGATTTAATTTACAGAACCACAAGTTAACACTTATAAACCAGAGCTATTGCCTCTAAAACCGAGCACAAATAGGAGTTTCACTTCAAGTACTAACTCCAGAAAACATGCAAGAGGAAAAAGCTGATCACATGCTCATAATATAAAGCTCTGTGATGCCTTTATTTCTACCAGAATAGCAATAAACACACGTACCGTTCAGGTGAACAGTTGAATTCAGAGCAGCCAGGCAGGAGTTGATGTCTCCAAGTCATGCAGTTTGGAGTGAGGATGGGGGGAGAACTGCTACAGTTGTGTGTCTACCTGAGGGGGAGGAGTAACGTTATCACTCAGAAAATTAGACAGTGAGAATAGCAGTTGATTAGCAGGTTGTGAAAAACAGGAAGAAGAAAAAAAAAAACGGTTACAAATCAGCTAGAGCAGATTGATTTTATTTTAAGCTCAAAAGTAACAGTGAGTGAGGATTTTCCTTCTGCATTTTAAAAGGATTCACACTAATCAGTAAACATTATGTCTATATTGCAGTGATGTACAAATACAACGTATATTGTAACATGATAAACAGAAAAAGACACGATTCTGTGATTTTCAATAAGAAGCATTTTTGCAGGCATTGCTTTTCTTTGTTGATATTCATAGACATACACAATCCAATAACGAATAACATTTTTTTTAAAAAAAGCAACAAAATGCCTCAATACAAGTATCATTTATTGTGTTTCATGGTTAAAACAAAGGGTCCGTGTCTTTGAGAAAAGACAAGTATAGTTGTGTGTGACTTTATTTAGATATGCAGTATCTAAGAGTTTTGAACAACAAAAAGAGCTGAACTGTCAAACTGTTATCAAAGAGCTATTTACAGTCGTGTCTGCACTTTCATTTGAATGGCGCATCGCTACATCTATTAAAAACAAATAAAAGTGTTTTAATTTGGGCTGCTGATAAATACAATCTACCCTCCAGTGTGAAAGTTCAACACAGCTACACTGACAAACAACACCTCAAATGACTGATGTAATAAACTCAGTGCAGGACTTTTCTGCACTCTCTCTCTCTCTCTCACTCTCTCTCTCTCTCTCTCTCTCTCTCTCTCTCTCTCTCTCTCTCTCCCCTCTCATGTTTTTTAGCATTTGTGTTCAGCTTCTTTCATTCTGTTGCACTCTTTATTTACTCTTTATTGTATGTTACCTTCTTTTAAGCATGCCAGCTTTGTCACGCTCCTGTTAGCCGTTTCTTTTAATGTCAGCTCTTTATTGCAAAAACATGTTTTATAGACCGCAAATGCACGATGAAGGAGGAGGAGGAGGAGGAGGAGAGGCAAAGGCCAGGCTGCTGTAACATCAATAGTTGTTGTCCTTTGGTGAGACGAGATGGAAACAAAAAAACCTTGAATATGTGATTTTATTTTTTATTTTATATTTAAATCTTTCTCTCATGGCGTGGCATAAGAATGAAGACATAACATGGCATACATACGAATATACACCAAAATAATGTAGACGAGAAACTATTAATACCATGCAAATTAGTGTTGTGCATTTATATAAGTGACAGTTGAGCAGAGAGGTCGAACAGATCCTCTCTCTGCTGTTAAAGCAGGACAGACTTGAGAGAAATGAATGATTGAAATGTAGATATTGTTACCAAGGTAACTTTCTGCCACCTACTGGATTGGTATTTATCTGCCCTGCAGGAAGAAAAAAGTAACATACATTTGTTCTGTATATTTAGATACAGGAAAAACCTTCTCGTGTATTTTCCACCTTGTTTTACTTTATACTTTAATGCTCCCGGACGGTTCAGAGGTGAAATTAAAAGTTGACTTTGTAAGGCAAAGGTTTTATTAACTCTTTGACGACTGGGGGCATACACCAGCAGCCAGGAAACCTAATAGGTTGCGTTGGTGGTGTCATGAACCTGCTGTCACGTGACTCCTTCACGCATTTCATTTCTGGGTCATTCGTCCCCCAACAGTGCAGTCTGGAGGTCAGGGGTTTACCGGTGTGCCCTCTCCCAGCTGTAAGACTGCTACATGTGTTTAGTTGGCAGTAATGTCTCATCCAGCTGGGGGGCTGTACCCAGCCAACATGGACACTCCAAGGCTGACAGCATGGTTGAGTCCAGTCCAAAGAACTCATCTGATACCTCCTTGGTTCCTGCAGAGGGCATCGTGGCTCCACCCAGCCCAGAGATCTACTCTTACAGAGCTTTCCCAGGAAGCAGCTGCTCTCCATCCAAGCCAGACACCCCGCCACTTTGTCATACGGCTCCTTCTCCCTCCTCCCTCTGGCCTTCCTGTACTGTCTGAAGTTCCCCTGCTGAAAGTCTCTGAGGTGAGCCTGGTGGACCCCCCAGTGATGGCCCCGACCGTCCTCGCAGCGGCTCACCTTCACAAAGCAGTCATTCACGGACAAGTTGTGCCGGACACTGTTCCTCCAGCCCGGGCCGCGGCTCCTCAGGTAAGGAAACTGCTCCTCCATTGCTCTGTAGATGGACGCCAGGTTGAGCTTCTGGGAGGGGGAGGACAGGATGACTTTGGCAATCAGGGCGATGTAGGAGAGCGAGGGCTTTGAGAAGAGCTGAGCCTCCTCAGAGGAGGGGTTGTCTGAGGAGGTCACCGTGTTATCTGGAGGGTGGGCGCCGACAGCATCTGACATTGTTGCAGCCTCATCTTGTACGGCAGTTTCTCTGCTGCTCTCCTCTGTCTTAGATGCATTTGTGAAGCTGCATCCTGCTTTTTGTTCTTCCAGGTATGGATTGTCCATTCGATGTTGTCTTCGTCTTTTCTCTCTGTTCATTGTTTATTTTTACAGCAACTTCTACGTCCTATAGCAACTGCAGCGTAATTTAAAGTATCATGCCTGAATCAGACCCCACATCCTCCGGACGCAGACATTATCTACCCTGACAGCCTTTACATGCTTTTATACCGTTCATATCCAACTCAGGAGGTGGCTCACCATTCTTCAGCTAAGACACAACATTCTTACCCCGCTGTTAAAATATGTATTTTTATTTGCTCAGTAAGATTAAGAACTAACCGCTTTGGTTACGGGCTTGGGCTGGACATGGCACTCTGTCACAGCTGTGAGATAAACACAGGAAATAGTACAAACACAATGCGTAACTGTAAACTGTGTAATTCTGGCATCCGCAGATAAATGCTGATACGGGATAAGCAGATAAAAGAGTGAACTTGTGTGGAATGGTGGAACCCACTATCAGGCTTTCAGAGCTATTGCACCATCAGAGAGTCAGCGAGTGGTCAGTGGAACTATAAGTTTGTACAAAATAAAGGGCCATTTTAGATGTCATGTCACCCATTGTGGGGCCAAAAGCAACAACAGACAAATAGCTGCCCAAGTAAATCTCATGCTTGTTGCAAATATCATTATAACTCTCCAGGGAGCAGTTAGTACAGATAAACAAGAAAGATGTTTACAAAACCTTTGGATAGTTTTGAAGTAAGAAAATTAGATTAGCATTGATCTAAATATTTAGATTACATAACGCAGCCTGACAGAGCGTAGAGGATGATATTTTCTCCTCCTGAGTTTAGACTACTGTGCATAGTTTAAGTCTCTTCTGGCCTATTTATAGTGTTGGCCCTTGCAACAATGTCATCTGTAACTCGACTCCATCTGTTAAGTCAGAGCATGTTGAATGTCAGTTGCCAGAAGCAGAAGCACTGCCGTTCCTTTTCCCGCTGACTCTCTCACGGAGAGCCCCATGGAGTTTGTGGGACAACCAAGACTTTCTGGGGCCTGTAACCTCTTGGGAGTGCCAGGCCTCAGCTCCTTGGATGTGGACGATGATGAGGGCGAAGTGGTCATCGGCATCAGGCCCAAATCTTCCCCTCTCCCACGGAGAAGGAGCTCTGTCTCTGACTCGGACTCGGACCCTGGGCCGCCCATCTCTGGCTCCAGGAGAGTGTCCTTTGCGGACGCCAAAGGCCTCAGTTTGGTGCAGGTGAAGGAGTTTGACACATGGGATGTGCCTCTGCTGCCAGGGTGTGACTCCTCTGAGGGTGAGGGTAAAGAGGCAGAGGAATATTTCCTCTCCCCTCACACGTTCTCCCTTCCGTTGTCTACTGAGGAGCTGTGCGTCAAAGTGCGGGACCAGAAAGTGGAGTTGGAGACGGTCGAGTTGCTTCCCGGGACCACAATCGTGAAAGGAGTGATCCGTGTCCTCAACATCTCCTATAGTAAGGCAGTATACATCCGGACCACTTTAGACGCCTGGTCCAGCCACTTTGACCTCCTGGCAGAGTACGTCCCCGGCTCCAGTGACAGTCTGATGGACTGTTTCTCATTCAAGCTCACCTTAGTGCCTCCATTCGGGGAGCTCGGAGCCAGAGTTGAATTTTGTCTGCGGTATGAGACTCCCGTGGGGACGTTCTGGGCCAACAATAACAACAAGAACTACGTGCTGTTCTGTCACCAGAGAATGAAATCCAAACCGCAGAAGGAAAACATGAACAAGAAAAGCTGCCTTAAGACTGCCAGGTGAAGATGTGTGAAGTATTTTACTGTTAAGGATTTTAAATGGTCAATAGTGATGATGTTTTTGGAAGCAATTCAGTGGATATGATTATGAGAATCATAGATGGAAGAGTAGACCAATTCTTGCCATTCAGGTTTAGAAATATTTGCTATTCATGAACCTGATATAGTCACGTTATAGTTTATTAAAAGCCTTGCTCTTTTAGAGAAGGATCAAACTACATCAAATTCTATATGTAGAGCAAAGGATAAACTAAGCAGGTTTATTTTAGCTTTATTTAAGTGGCGACTATATGAGGTCTGTAGACATTTCATATACCATGTGGAAAGATCCTCTGTCATATTGTTAAAGAAATGATTTGATGATAAAACCGTGGTGAGGTGCAGAGGTTGTGCAGTGAAATGTTTCTTAATCAAAAGGACTAATATATATATACACAATATATATATGTTGCCTCATGTGGTTGTGAAACTATATGTGAACCTATATCAGATAGACATGAATGAAGTCTGACTGTTCACAATCTTATTAATTCACAGTCACAACTTCTCGTCTGTGGAAAACATTTCAGCCGTGGAAGCTTCGTCTCAGGAAAATATTTCAGCAGGTGAATATTTATTTTTCTGATTGTGAAATGAGGAAAATAATGACTTTAAAGAGCATACATCTGTAATAGTGCGGCTGCAAAATAAACGCACAAACGTCTCCTCTTTTCTACAGATGTGTCAAAACACGGAGAGGAAGTGAATAATGTGAAAGCCAAGCAAATGTCTGATGGGCAGTCAGGAAGAGCAGAGGAAGATGTACAGAAATTACAGGTGAGTAAAAACTCACCTTTTCATTTTTATTAGTCATAAACCAAAACACAACAGTCCAGTTTGCTAAGACATTTTATAGTTGACGTCAGACTTTCTAGCTGCCAAATATGCAATAAACAGGTTACATTTCTGCTGCCATACATAATTGTATTTGCAGGTTAAGTAAGTATGTTATGTCCTGTGATTGACAACTTACTCAACAAATATAATAATAAAATAATTGATAAACCATTAAAACCATGCCTTATTTTCAGACTTGATTTGACAGGTTTGATGTATTATGAAAGGGTACTTGAAGGCACCATGGTGTGTTTATGAGGTACAGGAGGAACTGAAAGCTTTGCATGAACCCTGGTGCACTTTCTGAGAGAATGTCACATGACTGCAGCTTGAGTAGCGCCAGTGTAACATCACCTCAAGGACACTTAGTTCATGCTGTTTGCAGTTCTTCAGTGTCTCATATTTTGTCATGTGAGCTATTATATTCTTTTGCATTAAATCAAAAATGCAGCCACATACAGTATTTAATCTTAGCGTGTTAGTGTGTGATATGCAACTTCACATGTCAACCCTCTCCCTTTTCCTAAAACATCATAACTACTGTGTGAGCGAGCTGAAATGAATCTATTCCTGTTGTTGATGCTCAGGTCGAGAACAGACGAAACACCAGCCGAAGAAGTCGCAGAAAGGCTGCACGGATGGCCCGGGTGAGGGACTACTTTGCTCAAAGAGATAGGGGTGCGAGCGACACTGACAGGGATGAATCACCTCCAGAAGCAAAGCAGGAAGCACAAGAAGAAGGCCAAAGCCAAAAGGAAAAGCAATCAGATGTGCGATCACTTTCCGAGGGGAGGAGCAAATCAGAACGTTCTGACATTGTTTCTGAGGCGCGAGAAACATGCAGCGAATCCCTCTTTGGTGTTCGACATGATACGTCACCAGTACATGAGAGCATATCTGTCTGTGAGCCAGAGAAATCTGAGAGCAACGATTTGGCTGACTCAGCCACACTAACAGGAGGTGAGAGTACCACAGATATCCCAGACAACCCACAGCATTCAGATGATGAGCCCGCCCCCGCAGAAAGCAGAAATACCAACAAGTCTGTCTCCGAAGCCGAGGGGGAAAGTCAGAAGCAAGGCACAAGTTACGAATGTACTAACAGCACTGCAGATGAACCGGCTGACAGTGTTATTTCAGCAGTGATCAGCGAGAGCCTTGTTAGCCAGACAACCAGCTTCACATTTGGTACCGTGGTGGCTCCACTGTATCATCAGATGTTTGGCAGAGTGGGAAGTGAAAGTCAGAGCATAGGTGATGGGGGAAATCCTAAACGGGCTACACTGAATACTGGAGACTTAACTCAACATTATCCTTATACTGAAAGAAGAGAGAGTAGCAGCACTGCTCCAACAGATGTTAGAAATGACAATGTTCAGGGAAATGTGATTGAGATGCAGGAATCGAAACAAGATGGCGGCTCAGATGCCACTCTAAATAGTCCTCCTGCCGAGGAAGAACAGACAGGTTTGAGTGCAGGTGACATCCTGGACCGCACAGATACTCTGCAGGATCCAGGTGAGTTTATACAGTCAGAGCACAGATGCACAAATTCATCTGAAGTTCTTCAACCTCTATCCGGAGATACAGAAGTACATCCACACCCTGTAGACATTTTACATGCAGATTTGTTGAGTGCAGATATACACACTCAGAGTTTACATCTCCAGGGAGAAGCACAGGAAGACAATCTGACCCTTGACCCCCGAAACCGAACAACAGCAGAAACAGAACAGGCTCAGCTGCCGGAGAATCTATGTTCACGAATTAAAGCCAGTCTAGATGAAACACTTTCACAAAGTGAAGCTCAAGAAGTCATGGCCAGTCTGGACACGTCATTTCTGCCACTTGAGCCTCCTCAGAGTGTATTAGAGGATGTTAATGATGAGACAAACCAACAGTGCAGCGGCGGGGGAGAAAATGAGTCAAACATGGAGGATGACAGTGGCGAAACCATAACAATATCAACAACCACTGCATCTTCAGAGGCCCACAGCCTTTCACAACCTTTACATGGTTTGAAACCCACAGAAATCAGTGATTCAGCGGCAAAAGAAACTGCGAGCGGCTACATTTCTCATTGTGAAACTCTTGAGGAAAAGGACTTCTCAACACCCGACACATCTGTGGAAAATCAGGAAGAAACTAATAACGCGGAAGAGCAAAATAAGTTGACTAACAATTCATACGAGGATGAAACAAAACATTCAGCTGAAATTGAGGTTAGTGATGAGGAAGCTGAGTCACTGACAACAGAAATGATGAGTAACTATCACGTATGTGATGACATATTTGCGGAGTTGAAAGGCGAAGACGCTTTAAAAGATGAACCAATTATTGTCTCGGAAAAAATAGAGCATCATGAAATGGAAGCAGCTGTCTTAAAACAGGAGGATTTTAGTTCAGCAGACAACGCTGAAGTAAAAAACTGGGAGATGATGGTTGAAGAGGAGGAGGAGAATATTTTAACATTTGAAGAGGAAAGCGAGACAATAAGTTTAAAAGCAGATATCCATGAAGTGGAGAAAGACCAAGGAGGTCAGTTGGAGGATGCAGGGGTAGAGACGCCATTAGATACAACAGAGGAGGAAAAAGAGAAACCACAGGAAAAACCAGTGGAGGAGCTCACGGCTGCAGGAGAGAACGGGACCAAGGCTGAAGATGTCGGGGGGGTAGAGGACGAGGAGAGGGCTGGAGAGGAAGAAATGTGGGAGATTGTGGCCAAAAAAGATGGGGAAGCTGATGAGAAACAATTAGAAAATGTTGAAGCCACACAGAAAGAAAAGACAGCTGCAGAGGAAGAAGTAGCTGAGGAGATAGAAGTAGAGAAGAGAGACGAGCAAGAGGAGACAGAGATGGAGAAAGAAAAAGACTTTGCAGAGATACAAGAGGTCAATATCAAAAGGACCAATGTCCAAGAAGAAGAGGAAAAAGAGGGAGAGGTAGAAATGGAAATGGATTCAAACGATGGGGATGAAACTGGTGTGGTTTGGGGGCATCAGGTAAAACCAAGGGAAAATGCAGAAGAAGAAAATCCAAATAACAAGGAGGAAATTGTAGTTGATGAAGCAGGAGCCTCAGAGGTCGTAGATGCAGACTCAGAGGGAATGACAAGAGAGGACGGGAAAGATGAAGTGGAGTGTTTTGAAGAGAGGTTAGACATTACACAAAACAAGGCTGAGGATGGTTTATCTGCTCCAGTGAGTGTGCAGGACAAGAGTGTAATTGACAAAGAGCAGAAGGGGGGAAGCGCACGCATCCCGACCGAAATGCATCTTTACAAAGAGGAGGATTTTCAGAGCAGCGAGAATGTTACACATGACCGATCAAAAGCTGACAACGAATCCCTCGCCGCAGAGGGAGACTCGTGCGTTTTAACAGATGAACCTGAAAGTGACCAAACGAGCCATGACAGCGCCTCGGCAGACTCTGACTCAGACGATGAGGTGGAGTTGTACATGCACTGTCTGAGGGCTGTTCACGCCGGGGCGCAGGCCGCTAAAGACAGAAACAAAGATACAGGGTTTAGTGTGGGCAAAAGGCCCTCTGTGAGCAGAAGCAAACTGCTCTCCACACGCATGCCTTCCATCAGTGAGTCTCTGGACGAAGAGCAACACCTCAGCTGCCTTCATGAAGACCAGGACGTAGCAGATCTCCAGCCCACCTCTGCAGCTCTGCCACTGTCAAGTGAACAGAGAAGCGCCAGTGGAAATCTTTCATGGTGGAAAAAGACTTTTTCCTGCAGCAATATCTCAAAAACATTGTTATACACCACCTTGTTAGTGGTATTTTTGGTTGTGGCATACCATTATGATTTTCTTGCCTGTTTTGGGCTCTACTTGATATCAGTGGTTTGGCTCTACTGTCAAGGAGAGAGACCACCACCAGCTAAGAACAACAACAGAATTGGTTGAATTAAATTGTAAAATAAATGTTTCGGTTGTGATAATGTCTAATGTGGACGTCTGAGGCTTATGAGTGTAGAAAATGTTGACGTGATACTCACAAATATCTGCAGGTTTCCTTTTTTGCTACATGCCACTTGATATTCCCCTATTTAGTGTTGGTCTAAATAGAACAATTAAAAAATAAAACAGTTAATAAGAATGGGCATTGATTTAAATATATATGACACATATCAGAACAAATGCTGTGTATTCCCTATGGGAGGACGTTAACTCTCTAAGAGTATGAACCAATTTTCTGCTTTACTGTACATAAAACTTCGGACCATGGGTCACGCTGATCACTTCTGCAGAGTTCATCTTTGAGGTGTACATGAAACTCATCAGTGTGCCGTGTGTGTGGATGAGTATTTGTGTAGGTTGCACTTAGTTTTCATGTGTCTGGAATGAATAAATTGTACAATACACAAATAATTCAGTGTGCTCAATTACGTTTTATTCATTAACCATAGTAGCCAGCTCAGTGTGATTCAAACTAGGAGCAGATTTCATTTGAATTGCTGCAATTTGTATTTAATAAAGTGGACTGCACTTAGATTTACTCACTTACAAATAAACAGCAGAGTTTATATACTTGGAATAGATTTCATTTTCCTCTCAATGTCTGCAGGTTAGTAATAGATAATCCAACCCCCAAATCTGTGCTTTACAAAAGGAAACATGCCTTCAGGGTTCATGTTATGTCTGAGATCTGCAATCATGCCCTGAAAGTCTATAAGAACACAGAAACCGGATCCTGATCGGACAGTTAGGATTCTTATTTGTGTTTCTGGTGTGTTGAAATGTTTTGGGTTTTTTTTTTTATCTCGGGCTGCATTCTGATCAAATCAGGCATCAGTTATCAGCTTTAAAATATGTTTGGCATCAAGCTGAAGAACACGAATATTAACCTAGATGCCATGTACGGGCTTTTCAAGGTGCAGCCTGAAAGTCAATATTTATGCAAGAACAAACGGCTCCTGGGATAGAATAGACGGAAATTTGAATTATTCCTCATCTTGTTCCATGCTTCTTTTCTTATTTTCGTCTGGGAAAGAATGACAGGCTTCTTTCCAAGATGAAGTTGTTCCAAGTAGAGGACAAACCTTGAGCCAAGGCCGTGTGCATTTCTGACATAGTGTTAGTCCACAACAATAAATCTAGTAAAGCAGAGTACTCCTCTGACAGCTTCCAGCGCCTGTCCAAAGTAATTCAGTAATTTTGTCTCAAGATAAATGAATAGAGAGTCAAATCAAGTGCCTTGTAGCTATAGCACGTAGTTCCTGCTCCCTGTTTGAACTCTGGCTTTTAGCTGTGTTTTGAGCTGAACACAGCTGCAGTAATGTACTCGCCAGGGGATTCCAGGGCAGCCCGCTGTGAGGATTACCTCTCTCTTTTGCCAGAAGAACATTTTTAGCCACTCAAAGAAACAAAAAACATTTTTGACAAGTCGGACATACAGAAGAGTATATCAGTCTGTTTCATAGACCAAATTTAGCCCCCAGGGGCTTGTACCCAACACCTTTTGCAAGTGTCCTTTTGTTTTTATATAAGTTGGAAATCTGTGACTTGACATGGGAAGTTTGGTTGCTTTTTAAACATGAAACCATCCTGTTTTTTCACCTTAAGTGATACGTATTGGCCTTGCAATAAAACCCATGAGAGCAATAATTATTAATCTTTATGAGCTGTGGAGGTGGAGCTTACGTTGGCCACATATCATCAGAACATGTTGGCTGACCCCTACACCGATTGGACTACATATTCTGATAATGAGTGTTAATAGCTACTACTACAATAGCCACTACAGACAGCGGTTTGCCAACTGTCTTAATTTTCACATTAACAGATGCCTGTCTGACGTATTTCCAGGACTTTCATGACTCGACTGCAGAGATAAATCAAATGTACTGTGAGTATTTGATTCAACATTTGAAATCAGGAAGTATTTTTACCAATACGCAGTAGTGCAACCTTCATAGAGACATTTCCTGTCTATTTAATGAAATATTCACATGGAAAATGGATGATTTATTATTTGAGCCACAATGGAGCAGAATCCAAATTAATACAATACAGATAACAATGACATAAATGATCATTTAGTAGGCTTATGTCACTTTGTTTCCTGTTTACCACTAGTAGCCTTTATGTAAGACCTCACATGATGACGCTCCATTAAGACTCGCTAACACTGAAATAGTTGTATGGTGTAATTACATCCCATCCATGACAGTATCACATTGATATCTGCAGTTAAATAAACAGTGCAGTAGCCATCATGTGGTACGTGTTATTTTGGGGAGAGAGGAGTAGTTATACTCTGTCAAGGGATTTAAAAGAATTTATAACTACAGTCTGGAAAGCAGAGCTTCAGATACACCCATAATGTTCCTTATTTCACACTGAATTCAACTTTTAAATCAGGACAAAAGCAGTGAAGAAACTGGAAATTCATTTATGTTTTGCAAATTTACACGTCTTTATAGCTGTAACAACTGAACCCCTTTAAACTCAAGCCTGTCTATCTTATTAAATATTACAAATGTAAACTAAATTTTAATTGTAATTGTCAACGAACTACAATTATGACTAGGACAAGGTGAATAACACTGTAGTCGGTGGCACAATATCCGCAGTTAGTACAAGTCAAATTGGATGCACAAAAATGTAATATAATACACATTTATGGGTTGTTAATTTCTCATACTGAATGTTAGATATTTGATACAACTGTTGTAATTAAAATCCCATTATTTTATTGCTGTTTGTTCATTATATTAAATACACTTGCATATATTTTTTTTAGTGGAAGCGTTCTACAGCATTCTTGAGAAGACATTACCTCAAAATCTTAAATAGATAGATAGATAGATAGATACTTTATTTATCCCCTAGGGGAAATTCATGAATTTATGACTGATTGTTCAGTGTCGTTAATAATGGGCTGGGCTTTCCTGTAAACAGCAGAGTTAAACAGAGTATTCATTAATTTTGTTGGCAGCTGAAATGTTTCCCAGCTGTTTTGACGACAGTGGCTTGTTTATATTAGTCGTAGTCAGGTTACCATACTAGACTGAAATGCTCACATCCCTTTTTCCAGAGCTTTTTATTTGATGTAAAAATCCTCCAGTCTCCTAACTCAAAATAATCTTTATCTTTACTCATGTACATGGTTTTAATTTCTTAAGGTATGTTAAGACGATTCTCTCTTCATACTGTAGATTCGAGATTTCTAATGCACCACCTGTATAATCTGCACTGCAACTTTATGCTGATCTCTCTCTCTCTAATTTTATTTATTGCGGCTTTCCAAGGGCCTCACTATTTCCCCTTTGCACAGATAAAATATCATGTTCATGTCTAGTCAAATGTTGTGCTGACTACATCCCATTTGTGGGCCTAATCAGATTATCTCACTTGCTGAGAGAGTTAGTCAAAGGTCTTTTCTACGGTGCAGTATCTGTGCCAAATCACTGTAGGTTGTACTGAACACTTGTATGAGCATGTTTTTGGACTAAACTATTTTGCAAGTAGACGAGATAAATTATATGGTTCATATGTGCTGAGTTGTAAAGGCCTTTAAAAACATTGACATTAAGCTCCATTTACAGTGTGGTGTGGCACAGTTGTTTAAATAAATAAATAAATATTTAATTTCAGGAAAAAATAGCTTAATGATGGGGTCCAAATCCGGAAAAATAAAGAAATAAGTAGGATCTGTTGAATTTTCCAGCAGCTCAAACAACTGTTCAACTGTTTTTATATTATTAATGAAAAAAAGAAAACATTTAACAGAAACAACCTAATTTTCCGTCATGTCATGAGGTGTTGAGATAACTTTAGGAATTGTGGGGTTTACAAGATGCACCTAAACGCTCCACAATGCGCACTCGAGGCTCAGGTACGTTTCCAGGCCTGTGATTGGACGACGGGCTGTCAGTTGTGTGGCGAGCCTGTCAAAGTCCACCAATCAGCCTGCGTGTTGTTGGCCGGTGCGCCGGTTCGCCGGTCGGGTTGCAGCTTGGAAAAGGGGAAGCAACTGGCAGAGGCAGCATCGGCGGTGCGGTGCTATGGACCCCAGAGACAATGTCGAGACAGGGGAGACAGAAAACCACCCGGAGCTGTTCTACATGCCGATCCCATACGAAGCACCGTGCAAGAGGGAGCAGGAGAAGTTGTCAGGGGTCGTCAAAAACGTCCACAGAAAACTGCGCAGGAAATACAGAGAGGGTGAGCAGCCTCAGTGGGCCCCTCTGTTTGTCTGTGGCCCTGCAGCCGAGTGGCTAACACTCAGCGTGAGCTCAAAAATACCAAATTAAATCGTTTCCGATAATAGTTATGCTAGTAAACATGACTCACTCTGCTTGCTAATCCTGCTAGCTGACGGTGGCGTTTTGAAGCTGGCTGTCTGTTGTGGAGGCAGACTGCAGCCGACAGCATCGAGGGTTGCATTCAGCAAGCAAGGCCTTTAAAGCTACTTAACATTAACATAACATGCACTGCAAATGCTGCTGCTTTTTGTAATCTTGTGTCTCTGCTGTAAACATGTATGATCTCTCTTCCAAAACCAGTGTGCTGCCAACTGAGGCCTTTATAGCTTACTAATGAGAGACATTAACACAGCCTGCCTGTTGACAATGAATGAATTTCAATTGCCTCTCTATTGCCAATAAATGATAACTGTGTGGACTGAGCAAACATTTGGTGCAACTTTTACAACCAAATTAGCTTTGTTTCTGAGTACTGGGATTAGTCTGCCAGACAACTTCTCCAAAATAAGTAAATATTTCTTACATAAAATGCTGATGCAGGCTTTAGTTTGCTGCTAGGGGTGGTAGTTTAATGTAGTATAAATTGTGGAAAATCTGAGAAACCTTTCACAGACAAAATAACTGGTTGTCTGTGTCCAGTGAATTGAATAGCTGACAAATCAAGGTACTACACAGTCTTGCTCATTGATTTGCAAAAATTGCCCACAATAGCCACATTTGACCACAGAGATTATAGAGCAAAATCTCCTTTCTGTGCTATGACGGTGTATAACCTAACCCCGTCTACTGCTGTTCCATGCTGTTACCTTTCCAATACATGGTACTGTATGGCAAGAAGTCTGGCACCATGTTAGTGAGAGTTTGCACGGTGCTTACAGAAGGTAAATCGATTGCTCATGGCCGAGCGAGCCGTCTTTGTCTTGTTTCCTATTATGAGTCAGTCTGGATAAGAGCATGTAAAATGGGAAGTTTGGAAAAACCCTTTCACAACTCATCAGCACTCACAAATACTATCTGAGTGTCTTCATTTCTTAGAAGAAGAAACTGGCATTTCTCTTCACAGCACTGACAGAGGGGTTTATTCCAGCTATTAGTTTGCAGTTAAAGACTGTTTTGTATTTTTAAGTGCCAACCACAAATGCTGAAGTGGCCTGGATTTTAAAAACTTGTTACAATACCTGCCCACACAGAGGCTTTGTGTTGTTATTGTCGCTACGCTCTGTCTCGTTTTCTCTTTCTGAGGAAATGCACAGTTTTTCTCGAGACTGTGTAGGAGGGCAACACAAGAAAAGGCAAATTCACGGCAGGTGCAAAACCTTTATCTTCAGAAAGGAAAACTTAGCTTTAGTTTATCTTTCTCTTGTAATTCCAGCAGAACAGCACAACAGTTTTTTAGGCTACAGGATTTTTTTTTTGACTAAGCAGGTGTAAAAGCCACAAATATCATGAAGTAGCTCTTCTCCTGCTTGAATGCCTGACTGGGTTGTTTCATTTGACTACCTCTGAATTAGAAACATACATTTGAAGGTTTCACTGCTCTCAAAACTCAAAGGAAACAACAGAAAGAAATTACTGAGCACAACTTTTAAAGCAATTGCTTCAAAGTGGCCACATTCTCTAGTATCAGTTGTGTAGTAAGCAATGCACAAAAAGGTCAGGTTTTGCAGTTGTTTGTTTAGGTTCTGCCTTGATTGTCCACCCTGAAAAACACTACAATAACCATGATTGAAATCCATGTTAAATCAGAAAATATTCAGAGTAAGAGACTAGCTGTTTGTTTTTGGAGACGGCAGAGAGAGGTCATCCTGCTAACAGACCTCATGATTGGTTAATAAGTAAAGCATGATCTGGGAGGCTTGGCATTGAATCACACTCAGTAGTCATGCTTTCAGAGCGACACTGTTTACCACCCCTCCTCTTGTTGTCCTTTCATTTCTGTAAATCTGATAAAAACAGTTTTTTCCTGTGGTCATGGGATTTCTCCCTTATCAGTGTGTTTGCCTATGCTACAGGCTGTAAACTTCTGAGAAGCTGTGAAGATGTGCTGAAGGGAATTTTTGTGGACATTATTATTACTGTGAAATGGCTGTTTGAGGGTGTTTTTTTTTTTTTTTTTTCTCCTTTTTTTAAAAGAGAGAAACACACCCACTTCTGTGCTGGCTGAGACGAGTGAACATGCAGGCAGTGTAGCGGTAAATGGTTTTTCCAGAGGAGTGCAATCATGTTTTGGTGCTAAGTTGGGTGACCAAAGTTGGCAAGTAGGTTGTGTATTTTTGCTACTTGCTGTACATGTAGGACTAGAAGAGGAGAAAAGTAGGACTTGACCCGTCATAAAGTGGATGATACCAGTAGCTCAAGCTAACTTTGAAAGCATTCATTGTTGTGAGCTCTGATTTTATTTTTTTGATTAGTCTTTGTTTGTTACTTCTGTCCTGATTTTACTTTTTCTTTCCCCTTAGTGGGCGACTTTGACAAGATCTGGCGCGAGCACTGTGAGGATGAGCAGACCCTGAGTGAGTACGCCCTCGCCATGAAGAATCTTGCAGACAACCACTGGACCAAAAACTGCGAAGGAGAGGGACGCATCGAATGGTGTCGCAGGTACAGCTGTCTTCAAATGTCTTTCAGCTGCGGCCTTAGACCTCATGAGGGTGAATCTGACTCATCCAAACCCATAGGATGTGACAAGTCACTCTCATGTCACAGGAAGGTTTATGTAATCTTGTGATTCTACTTCCACAGTGTCTGTCAGGAATATTTTTTGGATGGCGGGATGAAAAGAATGTTAGAAAAGGATGAGAAGAGTGCCATGCTTGGCATGGGTCTGACGGCAGCATCTGTAAGTGCCCAACCGTACAGCACCATCCCCAGGTAAGTTATATATTTTATATAACATATTTACAACATATTTATCTACCATAAATGTAGATAAAAGTATATAGTATATACCAATCTTTATAGTATCCTGTTCTTGCAGATAATATACAAGAGATTAACATACTTTATTGTTTTATAGTAACGTAAAATGGTCAAATATGTGCATAGTCTGACATCAATCAATCTAACTACAACTTTTTAAAATTTCACTGCAAATTAAATTCCACTAAAAGAAAGTGAATGTTTTCAAAAAAATTACTGCTTAGGATTTTTGTTTTTTTGGACCTGGTGGGACAATAATAGTACTGTGGTTCGACAGCACGCTCAGTGTTTTTATGGATACTTCATTTTTACCACGGTGAACACACTACATCCTCGGACAGCTAAGAATGAATATTTAGAATGGATTGGCAACACATTTAAAAAGTGCAAGAACGAGAGTGACTAAACTCTCACCCATCACCCAGGAGAAACACTTGCCTGAATATCTATGTCTTTTTCTAGTTTTTTTTTTCTGTTTGTTTCAGTTTCTACAAATGTAAGTTATTCTTAAACATATTTCACCCAGTAAATCTGGAGAGGCCTGAATTATCAACATTAGATGAATTGTCATGTTTTGTTGACTTTGCTACAGTTAAAGTTGTAAAGGCCTCCTAGTGGCCAATGCAGTCTGCAGTGTATATTCACTCACATTCTAAAGGTGCAGAATATTTAAGCATACTTTTTAAAGTATGCTATAAGTTTATAAAGTTTGAGTTCATCCCTATGTAGGGGCGATGTTTGGCAGAGCAGAAAGAGAAGTATATTAGTTATATTAAAAGTCTTTATTTAGCAGGCATTTAAGTTTGAAATGCCTCTTAAATCACTGCAATTCAGTGTTAATCTCTGTTTAACACTCTGGCGCCCCCGTGGCTCACCTGGTAGAGCATGTACCATAAACGTGTCTGTTTGCTAATAAGATTCTTCTTTTTAATATGTACAAATAGTTAAGCACGTTATGTGTGGGCAAGTTTTGCTACAGTTGACACTTCTTTCACATTTGTGTTGCAGTTCAATCTCCCAGCTGGGGAAAATGCGTCTCCTTGATGTGGGAAGCTGCTTCAACCCTTTCTTGAAGTTTGATGAATTCCTCACAGTTGGTATTGACATAGTGCCTGCAGTTGAGGTATGAGTGCGTATTCATTCTGTTCATTTTTTTGTTGACAACATATCTGAAATAAAATGCAGGAGGTTTTCCTGTCTGGTGTCTTGGTGCTGGCATTACAGAGCAAAACAACACCAGAAATGACTCATGCAGGAGTATTGATGTTGCGGTTAGGGTCTATGTGAACAAATTCAGCAGAAAGCAGAACAAAAAGCGCTTCACATTCTGCAGCTGCAAGTACTGAAACTAAATGAGTGGAGTGACATTGATAGTGGGTTTAAAAGATCACATTTGAACTGTGATTTATGCAGATTTCTTTTTTTTTTTTTTGTCCTTTTTTCTCCTGAAGAGTGTGTACAAGTGTGACTTCCTCAACCTTCAGCTCCAGCAGCCCCTCCAGCTGGCAGGTGATGCGGTCGAGGCCTTCCTCCGCCAGCTCCACAACCCCATCGACGCTCTGCCCGCTCAGCTTTTCCACGTGGTGGTCTTCTCGCTGCTCCTCTCCTACTTCCCTTCACCATACCAGCGCTGGATCTGCTGCAAGAAGGCTCACGAGCTGCTGGAGTTGCACGGCCTGCTGCTCATCATAACGCCCGACTCGTCCCACCAGAACCGCCACGCCCTCATGATGCGCAGTTGGCGCGTTGCGGTGGAGTCGCTGGGCTTCAAGCGCTACAAATACGTCAAGTACTCCCACATGCATCTCATCGCCTTCCGTAAGGTGTCTCTAGCAACCACCAGCGACCTGGTGTCACGCAACTACCCCGAGATGCTCTACATCCCTCAGGACTTCCACTCCAACGAGGAGGAAGACTGTGCCGACGTGCCCGTGCAGGTGCGCTCCGACTTTGAGGATGACCAGCTGGCTTGGGGCTTCACGGAGCTACCTGACACGCCCTACGATTCAGATTCTGGGGAGAGCCAGAGCAGCTCGGTGCCTGGCTTCCATGAGCTAGAGGACCCCATACTGCTTCAGAGCTAGGCTAAACCAGCTATCCCCCTCCCACCCCCACTCCCACCGTAACTGTCACCTCCCCTTCAACTGCTGCGCTGCCAAATCTAACCTGCTGCATTCTTCTCCACCTTTTCCTCCCTCAACTCAAAACAATGCAGTTTGCACAGTGTGAAAGAGAGAAGTTTACAGATTATTTTCTCATATCCACACTCCCTATGAGAGTGCATACACATACACACACACACCTATGAACATACACACACACACTAAGATGGATATATTTTGATAAATAGCTAGGTTTTTTAAGAGTTGGAAAGTGAATTCCCTTAAGATCCCTTAACTCCCCGCTCCTTGATTTCCATCCCATCTTCCAATCAGCTCTCAATAACAAAAGTCAGCTTGTCTACATTCTGTACTCAGTCTCTGTTTGAATAAGCTAGTGTGGCAGGCTGCTTAGTTTAAAAGCCAAATACAGCAACCCGAGCAGTCTGATAGGAGTTTGATTGCACTGGAGAGACTGAGGTGGAAACGACTGGACTTGGTACGCTTGCTTCTGTCACAGTCATGCAGCTAGACTTTCTGAAAATTCTTGATGTGCATTTAGTTTTCCAAGACAAAAAAAAAAGAAGTTCATTGTTTTGAAATATATATTCTCAACAGTCAAAACATTGGTGTTGTCCAGTGTAAAGTGTGGCAATGCCATTTTAACTTGGCATCCTCTGAATGATTTGTGTATCTTTTACAAGAAAGTGGTATTTGTAGCATTTTAAACATTTTCAGAACCATACGGTAGGAGTATTACTAGGTTTACTAATGTGAAACTGTAACTGTGTTTACTCATTGTGTAACAAGGTACGAGTGTTTCAAAGTAGGTATTACACTTTTTTTTCTCCTCTCGTTGTCCTCACAAATATTAATGACAAATTATCTCCTGTTAGATTTCCAGTACATTTTTTTATTCTCAAGCAGAGGAATAGTACAACACTGCAAGTCAGTGATCCATATCAGATGGACTAAACAGCACCAATATCCTTTGACACAATTTTGTAACTTTGTGAGAATACAGTTAGGTACTCCGCCTCCAAAAAATATCCAGATCTGAGCTCCTCACAGTCAGAAAATTCACCTCGACAGAAGAGATTTGCACTAATTTACCGTTTTGTCATACAGGTGAGATACTGTAGATTTTAGCAATAGCAAGCAAGACCAGATCTGAGGATACTATATCCTGCGGGGGGAGGTTTTAGCTAAAGACACTACCAGGTGAAATGTCAGTGTGTGTTCCTGCCTGTCCTGGAGCAGGCCAAATGTGTGTGGGTGTGGTTGGATTTGTCAGTGTGAATGAAGGACTGAATCTACATTGTTTTTTGTTTTTTTTTTGGTCTGTGGCACTTTATCATTGATCTCAAAGGGTGTCACAAAAAGTAATTATTTTCCTATGATGACAATTTTACAACCAATATGATGGGCCCATAACATTAGTAAGTCTTAAGGTGCCTTCTTTGTTCATATTTATGTTGCAAGCAGACTTTCATGCCCTTGGAGGAAATGAAAATCATAGCTTTTAACAAAAGATATCAAGCTTCTTAGGCCTGACAGTACATACAAACTATCCAGTTAACAAGAAACATTTCCAGTGTTGATGTAATGCAGTGTGTTGTTGCCATTCCCATATCATTTTCCAGTAATGCACATCTCTCTGCTGATATCTCCTCTGTTTTAACAGAAAAAATAACCAGTACCATACATATTCAGACTCTGAAGAAGCGTGTTTTGTGACTGATTGGTGCATTTGTCTTCCAGTGTTTCTTTTGGCCCATTTGCATGAGATGGTTCATCTTCATTATCAACATTTTCAACAATGCAGAACAATGTGTGCTTATAGTATGGTTGTATTTCTCTTTTATAAATGAATGTAAATGTAAAGTGTCTGTGAGTTTTTTTGTGTGTGTTCTGCCTTTGTTTTTGAATATTCAAATACTTCTGTTTACTGCCTATGAAGTTATGAAGGGGCATTTGTGACTCGGGATATAAACTGGGTAAATTAATGACCCACTCAAGCAGGGCTTTTTGATACACTGAAAATATTTAACATCAGTACAGGATGAAAACATGAATAAAGCAGGGGCCAGTATCATGGGGCAGGATTAATTTATTACATATAGTAATATTGTACATTATGCCTAGTATACTGGTAACATGTATTATACCTAGCCTTTAAGGCCCTTTGGGCACAGAGGTCATGTCCTCTGCATTCTTTTTTCTGGAAACATGTAGATTTTAGAGACCTGTGGGCATAGTTATTTGGAAATAAATAATCAATAATATCAATAAATCAATAATAAACCGAGCTGGTCCCCTTGAAATCCAAACATTTTTGAGTGTAAAAGTTTGTTCATGACCCTTAAGAAACTATCTTAACTCAAGGTCGGACGTCGCCAATGGATTATGAGAACAGGTAAAAGACAGGTAAAAGCCCCCACCCCCAATCCTAGAACCCTCAGACTGTAAGACACACAAAACGACTAGAAACAATGCAGTTGCTTGTAGTTTGGTGACAAACAAGAAATATCAACAGCCACTTCATAGAGAGACTCTGGCCCAGGGGATGCCGGCATGTGCCTGGTTCAGTAAAACATCCATCCAAGGTTCACATGAGATGCCGTTGAAAGTTCTGGAAAAAAATCAGCTCATAGGTGAACCTTGAATTAAAGTTGTTTAGGTTAAAGAAACCGTAATTGAAAGTATAAGCCAAACCAATTTAGTGTGAATTAACAAAATATAAGATGGAAAAACCAATATACAGATTGCTTTTTCAACGTTGGCGTAACACTTATGACCCTTAGCACTTGCCGTAGTCGGAGCCAGCGTCATGGCGACTGTCATCTGACTCAAAACTTTTGACGTGACAAACTTTTAGAACTGATATGTCTTTCACACTTTTGACAGCTAGTTTCTGGGCGCTCCATCTTATACGATTTAAACTCGTATCGGACACCAGGTGAACAGAACGCGAAACAACCATCTTCAAGATGTAAATGTTTATGTTGCTAAAGGTTACCGGTGCAAAGATGCATCGCTGATAGCTAAAGGTAGCTAAGCTAGCCACTCAACGAAGTTAGCTCAACTTGGTGCCGGTGTCGCGGGATTTCAAATGTTATACCAGGCACTTAACCGACCATAACACATCAAAGTGCCTGTTTCTGGCTTTGGACAGGTAGTTTTTCATATCAAAATGTGTCGTTTTCTACGCTACTGTGTCAGTCACTGCCTTCATGCAGCGATGACCCGGCTGGAGGAGGTCAACGGAGAGGTGAGCATGTGGTCTTCGGTCCGGTGGCTGGGCTACCTGTCCGGTCTCAACTTGCTGGTCGCCCTGTGTCTGGGGCTCTATGCCCGGTGGGAGAGGACCGCGGAGTCCAGTCTTCTTGTCATCTTCGTGTTGGCTCTGTTTGTCCTGGGGATAGCAAGTGTGCTGTACTACTACAGTATGGAGAGGATCAGCCTCAGCCTCCTCCACCTGTGGTTCGGCTTTCTGCTGGGTCTACTCTGCCTCCTCAACAGCCCCGCCCTGGAGGGCGACGTGAAGGAGCAGGCGGCCAACTACATGCTGCTGGCCAGTGTGGTTCTGAGGACGCTGTGGGCTCTGCTGGAGAGACTGCTGGGATGCGCCAGATACCGTCCTGCCTTCCTCACCTCGGCAGAGCGCCTGGAGCTGGCGGGCTTCGCCACTGCCAGCACGGCGCTGCTCATCCAGAAGACAATGAGCGTGATGGTGCTGGTGGTGGCGCTGGCGACGGTGATGGTTGCCCTCCGGATGAAGGCGGTCCTGGCTCTTCCCAACTTGGTCTGCTTCGCCGTCATCACCGCGGTGCTGTTCTTCAAGTCTCTGAACATCACCACCAACCCGTTCGCCCTCGCCTGCTTCTTCAGCCAGCTCATCTGCGACCCTCTGCTGGATGTCTATTTCAGTGGTCTCTCTGTGACCGAACGCTGGCAGCCTTTCCTGGTGTGGAGGGGCCTCTGGCGCCGGCTGTCCCTCCTGCCTCTGCTTGTGGTGGAGGTGACTTTCATCATCCTGGCCTCTCGGAAGCTGACAGACCTGTACCAGTGGTACTTCATGATCCCAGGATTTGTGGTGTGTGTGCTCTTCTGGTCCATCTGCCACTTGGTGTTTGTGATCACTGTGTGGGGCTTTCATACCAAGCTCAGTGATTGCCAGAGGCTGTGCTTATCCCAGGGGTCGGGCATCAGCGGGCTGGACAAGATCATGGCCTCAAAGGGGATGAGACACTTCTGCCTCCTCTCTGAACGCCTGGTGCTCTTCACGCTGTTGACAACTGTTGCTGTTGCTGCTCTTTGTTGGCAGGTATGGGCAGCTAGACGACACAGTACATTTGTGTCATACAATCTTTCACAGAAGTTTTATTCTTGTCTAAACCAGTATTTCATTGACTCAAAAATGTGCTCCACAGGCCTCCAGCAGCATCTTTGTGAGCATGTTTCTGCTCGTCCTGCCTCTGGAGTGTCTGTTCCATGGACTTTTCCATGAACTCGGGAACAGCCTGGGAGGAACCTGTGTGGGCTACGCAGTGGTCATCCCCACCAACTACTGCAGGTACTGTGTAATGCATAACCATTGGCAGAGTAGGACACAATTACAGCCATATTTAGATAGGCCATGTCACCCAACCAGGATATTAGTCAAATAAAAAATTGTCAGTTGTAAGAGCTTAATGTCAGAATATCCCCCTGGTTAAAATCGATATTTAGTGCATTGTGTTTTTTGTGTTTTATTCCTGATATTGTTGTGCATCTTGCCACAAATCAATAAGACAAAGCTGGACTGGATAGTTCCTGTACAGAGTATGATTCAAATTAAATAACAGCCATAAAAGATCTATAAGTTTTGTTAGCAAGCAAATACTGCATGCAATAAGCTCTGGCAGAAAACTTATAACTAAGGAGTTGTAAGCCAAAGCTATGTGGATTCTCTGGCCTGCGCTGCTTGACTGATGATCTAAACAGACATGATTCATTCACTTCAACTGCTCTAGTTTATTTGTGTCTGTCTTGTAGCCCTGACGGTCAGCCCATGCTGCTGCCTCCAGACCAGGTGCAGGAGCTGAACAGACGCTCTACAGGCATGTTGAACAATGTTCAGCGTTTCTTCGCCCAACACCTGATTGAAACTTTCGGCTGTGACTACTCCACCAGCGGGGTGACTCTTGAGGCTCTGCAGGCTAAGATCAAATCCTTCTTGGAGCTCCGCACAGCAGACGGGCCTCGCCATGACACCTACGTGATCTTCTACAGCGGTCACACCCACAGGACTGGAGAGTGGGCGCTGGCAGGTGGGAGGAGTGTCAATTTTTTTGTCAATAACTGAGTTTAATGTAACTGTATTTTCTATGTAAGGTTAAAATCTTTTTATTTGGTTGCATGCTGTAGTGGCATGATTATCATTGCAAAGTCTAGTTATTTTTAATTAGCCCTAAAAGTAAAGTCAGTTTGCTGTCAGTTTAAAATGCTCCATTATCTCTTATTAATGAATACTCCTGATAAATAATTACATTTTCAATATTGAGCATAACGATCAGCGTTATTATTTTGGCCATAGATGTGCAGCCCTGTTGTGAGGATGTAGTGTTGCCAATGAATTTATTGAGCTTAAAGGTGTTTGAAACAGCATTTAGACCAGAGGGCACTGAAACTAAATCAAGTCTAACGATGCTTTAGGTGAGGTTTACAGCCGCCATAGTCAGGATGACCTTATCCTCATACTGTATATGGTGAGAGAAGGTCTGGGACACATTATTCCCTTTAAATAACTCATTGATGTACAAAAAACAAATCCTGATTCCTACAACCCTACTAACATATCCTTCAATTGGTAAGTTAAAAACAGTACAGTTCAATATAGCTGTGGTAAAAGAGGAACAATTCTTAAACAGGAAGTGGAAAACAGATTTCCTCATTTCTGCTGTTTAAAACTAGACCAAAAATAGTCAGATAAGGAATATCTACAACCTTAAAGCATTTCTTTTCATATTTCTTCCCTCTTACATGATTATTGTGTGGCCACATTTTGAGCCTTACCCATTTGTTATTGTTGGTTGTAATTTTAATACAAATGTTTTTGTTGTTTATTTATTGCATCAGATAATCTTCATCAGTGGAAGTAGCAAGCTTATTCTACTCGTGCACTTTTTGTCAGTGTGTTTTGTAACGTGCTGCTCTGTGTGTTCATCATCAGGAGGAGACACTCTCCGCCTGGATCACATCTTGGAGTGGTGGAGGGAGAAGAACAGCAGCTTCTGTTCACGCCTCATTCTGGTGCTCGACTGCGAAGACTCGTTGCCGTGGGTGAAGGAGGTCAGGAAGGTGGAGGGTCTGTACGTGGCTGTGCAGGGAGCGACATTAGCCAGAGTGACAGACGTGGAGCTGCAGGACCCCCCGCAGCTCGGAGACTTCACCTCTCAGTGGGTGGAGTACAACTGCAACTCAAACAGCAGCATCCAGTGGTCGGAGAGGGGCAGGCCGGTTTCTGCCGCCTACGGCATCTCCAGACACTGGAGTGACTACACGCTGCACCTGCCAACAGGAAGTGATCTTACTAACCACTGGAGCATGTACTTTCCTCGGATGACCTACCCGGTGGTCTATCTGGCGCTGTGGTGCGGTAATCTGAACCTGCTGTGGATGTGCAGCGTCTGCCTGCGATGTCTGAAGAGAGTCAAACTCAACTGGTTTCCACCAGCGATATTGGACACTGGCCAAGGCTTCAAACTGGTCAGATCTTAGAAATATGACCAGCCTATTTTTATTTTAGAATAACTTCCACACATACCATTTTCTAAAAGTCATGTAAAATAGGCAGCTACTGGATCATAAACTTATCACTAACCTGTATCATTTTAAGTTACTGCAAAAATAATCACTTAGTTACTGATTGGTGCATTTTGTCTTTTTAGTACCAGTTTTTATACTCTTTGCAAATTGTTTTTGTTTAATATGTGTTGTTAGCTTTGATTTCGAGATCTTAACATCCCTGTCAAACATGTTTATTTGTGGGATGATACTGAGCACATTTAGACTATTTGCACATTTTTGCATTGTATTTACATTTGCATGGTGCCTTTTACCATAAAATCACCAAAGAACATCACCGAAGAGGCTGTGGTACATTTTCAGAGGAAGATCTCAGGCATAAATTATATCCTAAACAGTCAGTTCTTAAAATTTGATATTATATTTTTTTTGACAGTGAAATGGTTCCTCTTATACTCCTCTGTACTTTACTATGCTTTTTATGCTGAAAGAGTTTTTTCTATGCACTGCTTTGTGTTTGTTGCAACGGTATTTTCTAATACTTCTGGAGGTGATGTATAAATCCACTCCAGCTGCTTCAGGGAGCCCAGAAAGAGTTTTAACTGTACTGATGAATACAGTAGAATACAGTGAGAACTACGATATTTATGTAACAGTAAACGGCAGAAATTCACTACACAATGAGATCTACTTTCTCTCTGGGGTTTATTGCAGTTTACTGGGCTATGCAAGATTGTTCTGATTGATTCTATGTGTATGCGGGGGGTTGGTTGTAAGGAAATCAGATGAAGAATTGATGAAACTGCAATAAAAGAAGTTGGACTTCACTGCTCAACTTAATCTAATAGGCTTCTTTTACTCCTCACTGGATACATTCTGCTATAAACTAAATGAAGCAGGTTAATTCATGTGTCAGACACTAAGAGAATGATAAATGTCTGATATTCCTTTCATAAAAAGTGTTTGGTCTGCACTAGGGTAACTGTTTAGTAGTTTAAAAAAGTTATCTCTCGAAAGATCTGCTCTTTTTAAACCCAAATAAATACAAATTTTAATTTTCATATATACTGAATTATTAGCTTGCCTATAGACAGATTGCACATTTTCATCTGACCTGAATAAGTGCCAGATTACATAGGTACTTCACAGGAAACTATAAGTAATTTAGAGAGCACTTTACAATGTCTCAGATAAAACTGGAGGCAAATTAGGGGTTTAGTGTCTTGGATAAGGTTGCTAACATGCAGACAGATGGAGCAGGGGATTGAACCAACACCAGTCCTACTGTGTGGGCAACTTGCCCAGTGACGACGAAGGTGGTTGGAAAAACAAGCAGCTCCAAAATGAAGTAATGTCATTTGACCAGAACAAAACTTTTTTTCATGTATCACTGTCGGTATGTGTGAAAGAAAAAAAGGCTGAAGTTGCTCCTGCTCAACTTCAAAGTGGAGACAAAGGTTCAGTGGTTTCATGACAATCTCATCTGCTTGATCTATGTCATGCTGTTGTCATGACATCACGCTGCATGACAACAGCTATTCCTGTTAGCTGAATCATACAGTGCCATAGAACTATCAGAAAACCACAATCGATGAATAGATGCTGTTTAAAAGGACTTCAACATTTAAACTCATACTTACCTCTTTGTGATGTGATTTCTTATAAATGAAGCAGAGACTGAGCTCGATTCAGGTTTTCATTAGATTTTATTGAAAACATTATAAAATTCTGTGGTGCAGCAGCATATTTCAGTTTATGATCTTTAACATGTTCACATTTACACAAACCAAGTTGAAAATGGCTTTTACAGCAAGTTGCCAATGATCATTGTCAAGGAGACAATAATGCAGGGCAGAGACAGTAACGAAACATCTACCGCCCCCATGTGGCTGCAAGTGAAACTACACCGAAATTCAAACACACTAAAAGGAAAAGGTCCTATTTTTTCTTTTTTGGCCAGTTCCTATTTCGTTCAACAGCTCACTTATGAGTTCAGTCTCTGAATTCACAGTTTTGTGATTTCAGAGCTGATGTGCAAATTCATGACTTGGGTTGGCGTAAGTCTACAGTGATTTCAAACCAAAGCACCTCAACCAATCCATGGCATGAACACAGGTACACAGTGAATCCCCCAGGCCACATCTAAAATGCTTTCATTTTAGAAAGGAGGGGGGAAAAAAAGCAAACTTTCTGAACTTCTACCAAGTTCTCAAGCGACTGAATCAGCACAGCACAGAATAACGAGTACAAAGTTTGACATATCTGCTAAAGGTTTTCAGGGTTTTAAATTTGCACAGCAGTCTCTGTAATTCAAAAAAGAGGGTGAAATATGCAAACAGTTACAGCCTGGATAAGCATGAGAATGAGCATTGCATAAATGACAAACGTCAGGGCTTCAGCTTAGTGTTTGTGGCAAAATAAACTGATAAAACGGTGAGCAGACCCTCTCATTTGAACAGCAGATTCTGCTGGATTACATTCACAAGAAAAGTACTATAGTATCTTTAAACACCAGCCTAGTTTACAACAGGAAGATCTGGAGCTAAATTCACGGATGTTGTCTACTTTGTCATCAACAGTGCCGTATGTAGCCACTGGGACACGATGAGTAACACACAGTAGTATACAACTGACTCTCTGACAGCCACGAAACCTGAAGAGGACAAAGACTGAAGCTTTTTTGGAAACAGTGTGAATATCCAGAAAGACTGGATGTTATTTTCAGTTTAACCATGTTGGATTTTTTTAATTTTTTTCCAGAGTAAAGCTTATTTTGTTGTATCACTATGAAAAGTTTGGATCATTCGTCTAAGATAGCAACCAACAACTAGTTTAATTATTGATTAATCTGCTGATTAATTTGTTGAATAATCAATTTGTCTGTAAAATGTCAGAAAATAGTAAAGAAATGGTTGTTATAAGTTTAACAATCTATAATTTGTTGTCATCAAATTCCTTGTTTTGTCCGACCAGTAGTCGAATCCCTAACCTATTCAGCATCACAAAAGACGAAAGCTGCTACCAGAGACTGTTTGCTGTATTTGACTGAAAAATTAGTTAAACAATTAACCGATTATCAAAATAGTTTCCGATTTATTTTCTGTTGATCGACAGATTGATTAATCGTAAAGATTACATTTAACTTTGAAACTGACGAGAAATCAAAAGAAACTAAGATGATTTTACATCAGAGACACCCAGTGTTACAGAAACAAGGGAGTAGGGGGTCTCCAATTTTTGACATACCTTCACTGTCCAGGTACATTTGGTGTCAACAGCCTGACCTCCAGGTGTCAATTTCCGTTTGTAACATAGAAACTGTATGCTGATGTGACCCACCCCAATGGCTTTGAAACTGTTGAGATTAAAACGAATCTAAAGGAGGTTTAACAGCAGTTTGAGCGGCTCAAGTGTGTCTGGGTGGCATTTATGGCTTAAGCAAGAATGAGATCTAAGCTTTGGCTGATTGCATGTGCAATATGGCAACCCTCCCCCCACCGAGCTGGAAAAGTTGGTCCTCTTCCCAAACCTCAACACAACTAACCCCACAGTAAACCTTCGATTCTCCCTCTCAAAATAAGGTTGGTTCTCATCTTGTTTCAGCTAATTCAGGCACTGCAGAACATGAGATATTTAATAAAATTCAAAACCGAAAAAAAAAACAAAAAAAAAACTTTTGGCATAAAAAGAGGATATTAAATTCACATTCTGATGTGACTGAATGAGCCAACGGTTGAGGCGAGCCTTAATTACAGTCCTGTCATGGCGGGGAAACATCCAGATCTGTGCTGCATGTGAGCCAACACGTCTCCATCAGATGGAAACTGAGCACAGCTTTCTGTCAGTGTGATTGTCGTGGAACCAATCATTAGAGTGCTGCAGATTTCTCAGTACCTCATTTACAATCTATCGTTCATAATCGATTCACCCTAAAGAAATAACAACGGTGATAACAAAACATCCACAAAAAAAAAAAAAAACACCCAATCTATAGCTCATTTAGCTTGTATAATATCAGCAGTTAAATACCTAGAATATGGTACAGCTTGAGTTTTTTTTTTGTTTTTTTTTTTTACAAACTCTTTCTTTTCAAGAACAAAGTGTGAGAAGAGAGACCGGCTTTGGCCAGATTTCCTCTCCTCTCAGTGGCTGAGGGAGGATCCCCAGCAGTTACAAGGTCCTCCAGGCTCAGTGCCTCCAGGAATCAGAAACCTGAACTGTAAATGAAAAGATGATATTGTCTCCAACATGTAAACAACATATCAAAAAGCCTGGGACCAAACAGAAGAAGAGAGTACTATAAACTGTGAAAGTGCAAAGGAATCAACAGAAATAAAAAGGTGTAGTTTTAACTGAACGAAACAGAAATGTGTCATTATTAACCAAGCTTGAGTTTAACTGCTGCTTGGCAGTATTGTGGCCAAAATCCTATCGATACTGAAGACTGCACAGCAGTGGACAATGAACGGAATCCAGATCAGTCATTACATCTACAAAACCTGCTCTAAACACTCGCCGTTTTCTCATCTGCACTGATGCGACTGCACAACACAGAAGAAAGCATATTTACAGTGGCGGACATGTTCCTGACGCTCTCTTCTTGTCTAAGACAAACTGCTGTTGATCACCGTTCAAGACTCTTATCTACTTCCCTGGTCACCTGTATCCCTGCTTCCATTCGTCACCCTCTTTTTGTTTCAGCTTTTTTCTTTTTCCCCCCTCATCACCCGACATGTATAAATAACACAAACATGTATCTTGTCATGTGTATAATTCTCCATACGCTATTAAAAAATAGAATGAGGTAAATCCCTGTAGTATGACAATAACTAGACAATGCACCGAATGAAAATTGCCCCTTCCCTCCCTTCGCCTCTCTCGAATGACTACTTGGTTCATGTAGGCACAAAAACAGTCTACACAGCACATACACGTGTCCATCTGTTTGTCTCTACGTGTGTCTTTGTGTCTCGATTCTCCTTCATTCGTCTCATTATTTCCCCATCAAACCTTGTCCTTTCTCCTCCAGCAGCTGCTGACCGACTCACATTCCCCCTCCCACCCCCCCTCTCTCAGGACTTCCTCTGCCGCAGCGTCTCGGAGCTGCCGTTCAGTTTGCTGCGCCCAGAAGGGGTTGCTGTGCTGCCGTTGCCCAGAGGACGGTCTCGGTCAGCGGGGACTTCCTGTTTGCGTCGACGGGTCTCTTTGTAGCGGAGCGTGATGTCACTGTGAGAGGATCAAAGGGAAACAGACACGCTATTAATAGAAAATCAGCCTTGGGAACTTTTCTTCTCAGCTAGTTTCTGTTCCTCTCTTTATTGCTCAATGTCTTTTCTCACAGAGGGCTTTCTGAAAAGTTGCACCATGTTCCTGAGATTTCACCATCCATTTCCATGATTAACAGCCATCTATCATTACACTGGATGATAATTTCAGACCTCATCATTATAAGAAAGAGAACAGTGATTATTTGTTAGCAAGAAACAACATCTCCCATGAGTTGTAGACAAAGATTTGGTGTCAAAGCAAATGAAATAATTTTTTTAAAGTGGTCTTCGCTATCCAGAACAGAAGACGTCTCCAAGGAAATGTTCAAAATGTTCAATGAGAAAACCAGTTGTCTTACAGAAGCTACTGCAATTTGGGAAAGTGGAGCTGGACTTTGGCTCAGACTTTATATAATTCACCTAACTCAGTTAAACGCCATGTGTTTGACACTCTACCCTGCCGTGAGGCAGATGTTAATTTGTAAGCGTCAGGTCCCATCCAAGGGATATTTCACAAGATATTGCTGGTGTAATTAAGTGCATATTACTATACAGCTCTCGGATAATCATTAAAAATGGCTTTTGTGGGCACCGAGTATATTTGGAGACAGAAGGAGAACAGTTTGACAGCAGTCAGTGACACTTCAAGCTGGAGCACCAAAAACTTTAAGGCTTCTATTTTCTTAGTCAACTTCTTAGAAAGAGTGATTTGCTCCTAAATTAAATTTTCTGCCAACGTTTGAACACTTTTATTTCACTTGAGAGATTGCTGTTTTTCTTTTCCTCTGTGCTCTTCTCAGTGGTTTGAAGTAGGTGGAGCTCAGTTGGGAAAAGGCAACATTATAAATGTCTGTGCACCAATCAGGTTTTAGCAGCATGGAATCAGCACCTTGTGAAAGCTGATGGGTTGTTTAGTCCCTGCCAATCAAATCTGGCCAAACCACACAGTCCCAGTGATGCAGATCAGCTGAGTTTGAGTGTTAAACTCTTAATAAAGATTTTTTTTTAATAATGTCATGATTATATACTGTAAGAGAAATACTTAAGATGTGAAGTTAAGTTTCCAGTGGATTTAAGCAAAACAGCACCATAATACTCACTCGGTCTGATTCTAAAGTGGTGTATTAAATAAGGGAGATGTGATATGACACACCTGAGCTCGTTCAACTGGGTCAAATAGTATTTGCAGATATTTCTTTCCCATTTCTACTTTTGTTTCATTCTGCTTGGAGCGGCAGACAGTGAGTGGGTTTTCTGCAGCTGAATGACTTGGATCAAGGAGACTGTCAGTGAAAGTGAGGGATATTATATTACATTATATTAAACAAAATGCTTCTCTTTGCATCTGCAACCAAAGACAGCTTTAACAAACCATGAGGATTATTTGCAAATATGATTTCACCCAGGTCTGAGTAACATGGCATGCTTTAGTGTCTGCACAGTATGACTGGAGGGAAGTGCACCATGACAAGTGGTGGAGCTGATCTGATTGGCTCTCATCAGATGATGGACAGTTCAGTCGGAGGGGCTGGGGTGCTGATGGGCACATAGTGTGTGTGTGTGGGGTGAGCAAACAATTCTTGTGTGTTTCATTCAATGAGCCCTCTTGTCCCAATGTCCATTACTTCTACACTGTCATCTTATGAATTGTTGAACTGACTGCAACTGAGAACATAAATGCTGTGAAGGCAAATACTAAAAAATGATGATGATAAAATTTACCACAGCAAAGTGCCATGCGGGGGATGGATCCGTGAGGAGCGATATCTGTGTTGTCAAGAGGATCCTAAAGATCCTCTGAATATAATTATGGATCCAGATAGTGATGTATTAGAGAAAAAACACTGCTGATAGGAGGGAGTGGATGGGGCCAAGCAACTCTCTACTATACCTACCTCACCGGACATGGACATTACTGCATTACTGCTGAGCATGAGCAGGAAGGGGTGGGAGGTTTAGGGAAGTAGGGAAGGAGAAAAAGCGAGGGATGGAGGACGGGGGGAGGCAAGGAGGGGGAGAAAACAGACAAGAAGCTTAACATGCTGGGGCAGGGTTATGTCTAACAGGAACACTACTCAACAGAAGGTAAATCAAACCAAAAGTAAATCTAAAATCATATTGTCACATGAGGTCAGGAGGAAAAACAAAATCATTTACAGGACCAACTGCTAAAACTCATGTTTTAGCAACGATTTACTGAACTACAAAACAGCAGCAGAGCAGCTGAATGTGTCCTTATATTCTAGTTCCTTTACAAAACTACACATTTTTAGCTCAATCACCTCTTCCAGTCTTTGGTATATGTTCCTGTTTTTTTCCCCAATTAGAGAAGGAGCATGAATGTGCACGCTTCTGCAGACAGTAATTGTTGTATGTCTCAATTCCCAGTTAGAACCCTAATTACCCCATTTACCCCGACCCAGTGACCAACCCCACGTCTTACCGGATGAAAAACCTCCAGACTGTCCAGATGAAGATGAGGAGGATTCCTAACAACCAGCACTGCATGATGAAGAAGGGGATGGGCAGCATGATAGTGTTGGGGTCATACTTGACCACTATGAGAAACTCAGTCACTGTGATTGCTGCCACCAGCCACGCCTGCTGACCGAGCTTCTTGTGGAACTTCCTGATGGGGAAATTGCACAAGGTGTTGTTATGGAAAAGTAATATAACGAAGGATGTTGTCACTGTTTATGGGTAAGCTTATCAAAACCATAACACGTATTAAAATGTAGTACTTCAGGTCACTTAAGGTCAGTGTGACTCTGTGAAAGCTGCATAAAGCTTTATACACAATGCTCTATATACAGCGGGATCCAAAAGCCTGAGACCTCCAGTCAAGATACTGCTATTTTGCATTTGTGTCAAATGTAATATTATTATGTAATAACTTTAGAATATCTCAGTATTTGGTTTGTCCCCCTTCTGCTTTAATGGCAGCATGCACTCAAGTTGGCATTGACTCACAAGTTTGTTCAAAACCTGATGACCCATGTTATCTCAGCATGATTTGACAATGTTCCAAAGAGCTTCTTGTGATGTTACACAATGCTCAGCTTTCTCAGTCTTCAATGGCGCCCATAAATGTTCAGCGGTGCTGAGGTCAGGTGACTGTGGAGGAAAGACTTCAATATTCTCACCACCATGTTCCACTGTTGATTTGATTCACTGTGGTATCATTCTCTCTGCTGTTTGTTTCCTTACATACACCCTCTGCTATAAATCAGAAACTTGGATTCATCAGTAAATAGGACTATTTTCTACTCACCCACTGTGAAATGCTGATATTTCTTAACCCACTCTGAGTGTTTGGCCTCATTTTCCCTCCTCAGAAGTGGTTTATAAACTGCTACTCGTCCTCTGACACCACAAGACAGCCTTGTTTTGACAGTACTTTTGCTGATTGGAGTCTTGTGTTCTTTATTTAGGAAATTCTGTATCAGTGATGAAGTTTTTCTATCTCTGAGGGAACTAAGCTTGATGTACTGATTTTCTGGTGGCCTGTCCATGCATGGCACCTAAGAAACCTTTAGTCCAGCCATGATTTGACACTAAGTTTGCTTAGAGCAACAATTTGACTTCTGACACTTTCACTTAGTTCTGATGCCATTTTTCCCATCACAATGCTAATTAGTGAGCAGTGATCTGCTGGAAACTTGAGGAACAGCCTTATTTAAAACAGGTGAACAACGGCTGCAAGTTGAATTACTTGAACGAGCCTTTGAGGAGTACATCAGTTCCACCTGAGTGTCATCTGAACACACGCTTCAATGGAAGACGTACAAAAGAGATAATCTGCCCCAGTTTTACTTGAATTTGATTGCTGATCCAGAAACAGTGCAGAATCTTAAATAATTCCTCTTCACTTTACAAAACTTCAATGATTCTGAATCCAACTCTCTGATTGGTTCCAGGTTTATGTGAAAATATTAAAGATTTTCAATGTGGTCTCAGACTTTTTAACCCCACTGTAAATAAAAACAAAATTGCTTGTTTGATAAACTGCCTGAAAGCAACAGCATGGTTATACCCATCAATTAAGACAAAGCTGCTGAGTGCCAACATGTAATGTAGAGCTAACTGGTATATTTATAGTCCAGCTTCCCTTCATTGGCATCTGAAACCCAGTCATTATGCTACAGTAAGTTCCACTGAACTGTTTTCGTTGGACTCTCTTACTAGTAATGCCATAGATGTGCTAGTGTGTGTTAAAATGGAAAACCTTCCTCGAAGATGACCCCACTCCACTGCATTGAAGTGCTGTCTGTTCTTAAAGGCAATGCAATAGTGTTTGCATATTTGTCAGACAAGCAGAAATGCTTGCTTTTCGTAGGCAGATGTGATAAGAAGCCAGGTAAATACACTCACTCCTTCAGCTGATCTAAGGGTTTGCCAAATAACAACCTCACATGCAGTGGATACTGGTGCATGATTTCTCCCTTAGCACTGATCTGGAAAAATAAATTGTAATAGCCTACAGTGACCAGCAGCACAAACTGAATGTCCACATATAACCACACATAGCTATCAGTGAAAACGTTTGCTTAATTGGAACTATCAGAGCTGTTAGAGCAACAACACACAGCTACCGGTTGTGTAACACGTTCATTTATTCCCTTCCTCTCCATATCGTGCTTATCATCTTATTTCCTGCCTGACAAGCTCCCGTCCAGTCTGACATATGGAAAAATCGGCAGCAAATACTTCAGTTAAATCTGGTTTATATTACGGTGATATTACAGTTACATGGTGAATGTTCTTTGCACAGTACTTGAGACACGTGTGTTATGAATCCGTTCCGGATACTGTGTGCCTGACGCTAAGTTTTTACTCACTCCATTTGTACATGTGATAAATGTATAAGCTTCAACCAACCCCCCGCTCCCTCCAGCAGTCAACGTCATGCTGCTGCTGCTGCTGCTGCTGCTGCTACTCACGGGTCATCCATGAAGTCATAGATCTCCCTCATGGCTACACCTCCCACATTCACGAAAAAGACTAGACGGAGCAGCACCAGGTAGTGCTCAGGAGGCATCCACAACACAAACTTCAGGTAGAAGGTGTTCAGCTCTGCAAGGAGGAACTGGGGCGAGAGAAGACAAAATAACACAGATGAGCAATGAAATGAGATCCTTTTTGACATGCTTTGCAGATATCAGTCTCACACACTTTGGTGTGTGGTGTATGTTGAGGATATGTATGATGAGGGTACATGTTTTAATTTCAATATTTTCAGTGGTATCGTAATCTAGTTCTTTGTTGCCATTATGACCCAAATTCCACCTTTTTATGTCAATGAAATACGCAATATTTCCTACCATAAAGATGATACCTAACACAGCGAGCCAGCGACGAAGGTTTGAAGCAGGCTTCCACTCAAACTTCACCCAGCTGTATGGTGTAAACTGGAATGCTATACGCTTTATCTTTCCCCTGGGAGGCACACAGCAGAGATACGGTTAGAAATAAACATGCATAAACGTCTGACACTGCAATGTTGAGGCTTCTGTAATTCAAAAGGCCAAAACCAACCTGTTAATTAAAGTTATTTCAAAAGGCAAAGAAGTAGTTCTGTCAAACGCTAGACAACATGTGTAAATGTGAACTTTATACCTTATATCTGTCACACACCAGAGACAATACGTGGACAAGTTGAAGACATATAAAATAGTTTAAATTATGTGGTAGAGTTCTGAAACCAAATCCTGGTTAAGAAAGGTTCTCAGTGTTTAGTGCCTGTTTAGTGTGGAAAGTCATACTTGTATGTAGGGATGTTCCACAGGCCCTGCCACTGGTAGGGCTTCATTGACAACCAGGCCAGGGTCTTCATACCGCAGTAAATCCCCAGACCGTTACACACCAACACATCCATGATCCACTAGAGAGAGAAAACACAACATTTCATCAAGGGCTAAAAAAAGGGCCGGTGATGCACCAGTGATGCACAACCATGATCCACCTACTCAAGTTTGTGAGATTAGACTTTTTACTCATGCCTGTGTGGGAGTGTATACAGACAGAGCTCCACTTAAATCTCCCTCCTTCTATTAGTTTTGTTACAAACCTGCGGGGTGGTAAAAGTCACTCTTTTAAATTCCTTTAAGATTATGGAGGTTGGTGACCTTAGAAAACCTGACAGGAGGTTTGTCAGACAGAATGACATCATTGTGTGTGTACAGCCTCTGAGGCACCATAAACTGTTTTGAGAACTGTTTCTCTATTTTAAAGCGTATATAGCAGATATTTATGTCTTTTACTTTTACTTTAACCGTTAATGAGCAGTTGCTTGTGTGACAAATTAAATGGCCGCCCTTACTTCCTACTGACGCAGTCAACTTAATACGTTTTTTTACAGTCAGCAGTTTATCCTTATATAATATCCCAGCTATTTGTCTGTTTACACTGTATTCTGTTGTTTTCTTGCAGTGTTGACTTGGTTTCCCCTGCTATCATTTGTGCTGCTTAGCCTGCAGAGTTTCACACTAGTATAATATAAGGTTCTTATATTATAAGCAAATGAGGATTTAATTGCTGTCATAAATCTCTGAAATGAAACAGCTTTAATACTGCACCAGCAGGCATCAGGTACGAGGATATTAAAAAAAAAAATCACAATACTTCCTCAGCTCTTAAAGTAGGACACTGCTACACACTCTGAGTTTCACCTGCTTATGCACAGAATTTACAGGTTGGCTATGATTATCACAGTGTGTTCACAGCACTTATTTGTACCAAATATATTTAAAATTCAGCCTCATTTCCTGCACCTCCGGTCCTATGCTTTATCTGAGTCTGCTCAATCCCTCTGTTCCCGTGGTGACTCACAGGAATCTCCATCTAACACCAGTCTGAGAACATGCCAAACTTGATTTAGTTTAGACCGCACTGCCAGCATCAAGTCTGCAGCAACCACAGTTAGTGTCTGCTGAAGTCTTGATGTTGTGAACAATCTGCCATCTCTAATACGTCACAGTATCAGGTGATTCTTTACTTTAGTTGGTCCTGAGTGACCAAACACTTTAGGTTGCATTTTTATATCTAATTACTTTCTGTTTTTAGACATCACTATCTTAGCGACAGATTTGTCTTGAGGGAACACATATTCAACTTACTGTCTCAATGAAAACTCTAGCATAGAAAATACAAAGATAATAACCAAAGGAAAGTGAAAGTGTGTAGCACAGAGGCATATAAGTAAGTAAAGGACAAGAGCAGCAATATATATGTAATATATATGTACATACATGGTCCCACCAGCATTCAGAGAAGTTGGGTAACTGGTGCTCCAGGCTGTATTCCAGGAACTCAAACATGACACTGATTATCATACACATCCACCAATCCCGGATCATCAGAGTCTGAGGAAGAAAACAGAGCAAAAGAGGAGGATGAGGAGGAGGAGGAGGAGAATGGCGTGGAGTGGGACGAGGTCAGAAGGACAGACCATAGAAAGTTTATATTGTACACTGCTGAAAAACACAACAGAGAAGAGTGGTGTTTTCGATGTGATTCACATAACAGCTGACTGAAGACCCTGATGTCAGTCTACAATAGAAAAGTGCAATCAAGTTTTAAAAGAAGAGATTTTTTTTAACATATCGATCAACCACTTATTATCAGACCGTGAGATGAAATTGAGATGCTTTAAATTATTCAGCCTCATCTTTATTTGTAAATAAATGAATTCTTTTATCCCAATTTGTAATAACATGAGTTGAATTTAAGTGTTTGGAATCTCAGTAGGTCAGATTTATGAAAATCTCTTCCTCTTAAATGATTAAATGCGTGTTATCTGTAATTATTGACTAAGAAACTGGTCTCACTCTCAGCATGTCAACAGGACGGATGACTGCAAATAGACTTTATCATCTTTATGTCACATGCTCAGCTGCACTCATGGTGAACCAAATGGGAAGTTTGCTTTGTTTTATTGTTTGGGCAGTTGAAGTGGTGATTGGCTGTTCTTTAAACAGCCGCTGCACAACAACAGCCCACTTAAAGCCAGTCAGCTAGAGCACCCTCTGTATATAGAGTTCAGACATGTTCAGAGCATTAGGCAGCCTGCTCCACACTTACCTTGATATACCATCCCAAGAAGTGAGCTGGAACAAAGCCATCCATCTTGTCCTGCATGAACAAAACAAACTAGTTAATTTAACATGTTCTCATTATAAAAAATATAATTAAGCTTCTGACTATCATGTAAAATTCAGTCTTAAGAAAAAATTACCACAGTAATACAGTAATGAAGCTCTGTAGCGCCCACCCGTTACATCATCAAGCTAAACTTTAGCTTTGAAAAGGTTAAACTTCACTTTGTCAATTGATGAATGTCAAAGCAAAAACATGACATGTCTCTGATGTAACTTAGCTTTAAAAAAACTAACACATATCCACGATACACTCTTAAAGTGGCTATTTTTAAGTTTTCTCAGCTGCCGAACATGGTGGTGGTGATTGCTGCTTAACAAGTGCTTCGGCCACCGTTGCGTATACAAGAGGTTATAATATATCCTCTGAGCAGCACTACGTCTTCAGGGCAGATTGGAGGCTACAGTGAGTCGCTATCAGAAAGCGATGAGATGCGCTGGGACTAGCTGGTTAGCATGCTAACTTCAGGAGATGAAAAGACGTGAAAAAGAGAGTTAACATTGGCGTTGTTTTCCACTGCTGGAGACAGCTGTTGGTGAGTAAAGGAATGAAGTTTGATGCTGAACTCACAACGTTTCTTCCAGACTGGTAAGTAAACAGGTGTTCATGCTAACACTGACTATGTACCAATAGCAAAACTGGAAAACAGCTCCTTTAACTAAAGCTGCAACAATTAGTTGATTAATAAATTGGTTGATTGGCAGAAAATTAATAACAAACCATTTTGATTATCAGTTAATCATGTTTGTCTTTTTTAAGTAAAAATGCCAAACCACCTCACTGGTATCAGCTTTTTCAATGTGTGGATTTGATGCATTTTTGGAATATATGATAGTAAACTGAATATCACTGGGTTGAATAAAACAGGCCATGTGAACACGTCACACTGGGCTGTGAGAAATTACAACAGGCATTATTCACTATTTTCTGAAAAAATAATTGGGAGATTAATCAATTACGAAAAGAGTCATTAGTTGCAGGCCTGCTCTTTAACTAAAACTGTCTATGTTCTAACAAAGCACCACATGTAGTTCACACTGGTCCCAACCAGAAATGAGCACAATGATTACTGGGTCACTGAATAGGACAATGCTTGGCTGGGCATCATAAAGCACAAAAATAAAATACAACCAAAACCAGTTCTTCTTTATTATGTTTTTTCCTTGTTTGTTTGTTTGTTTGTCCTTCAGCCACAAAGCATTTGTATTCAGTTATTCCTGCCTAGTAATTTAGCACGTTTTAGTCTTTTCTTCTTTTACATACAAATCCGAATCAGTTTTATTTTAAATAAAATTTATTTCTAAATATATTGTCATAATTTGACATTTTGAAAAAGATTTTCTATAGATTGACTATAATTCAGTGGCAGGTGGTTTGACCCCCCCAGAGGCTGAAATCAGGCCAACAGTGGAGACGGGGCCTGGTAATGGCGGCAGCAGCAGACTGTCTCCCCAGGGGACGAAGAAGACCTGGTTCTAACTGACGGGCTATAGTCTGCATCAGACACAAACCTCTGGAGCCAGTCATCACACATGCACACTCACTGTGTGTTTGTATGTGTGTGTGTGTGACAGAAAGCAAAGGAGAAAGAGACGGGGAAGGAGAACTAAGGGAGTGTGAGTGTGTGAATGGATGAGTGAAAGAAACAAAGTAAGAGGGAAATAAAGGATTCTCCCAATTTGACAGCAGTGTAGAGAGATGTGTACGGACTCATTTAGGCTGCCACAGTAATTGAGATCTGGGTCATTTCCTTATTAGTGATAACACGAAGGATACCACAATATAAATAACAGGACCAGGTCAGAAGTTTGAATGGTACTGCATATTCAAACAGAAATACCAATACAAACCATCACAACTGAAAAGACTGTTTGCACGGGTAACACAAAACAAAATACTATACTACTCACCCAGATGTTGTGGAAGGGGTCAGTAGTGTTGCCTGGGTCATAGATAAGGCAGTTTCCTCCATAGTCGCGCTCTGGCAGCGGTACTCCCAATTTGGGGTCAATGTACTTCATGAACTGTCGTCCATCGTGCACTGTCTGGATAACAGAGTTTACAGGAGACGTATAGAAACTGTCAGCACTTAATTCTCCCTGAGAAATAGCTTCATGTTGTTACAATGAACCATAATAGAAAACCGACATATTCCGCATATTGAAACGTTTTCAAATTAATGGTTGCTGTATTAATCATACTGGCAAAGCTCAAAACAGCTCAGCTCCACAAATCATGTCTAATAATTTTGATTACTAACCAACTGACCACAATTTATAAATAAAAAGCAAATATAATTTTAGCAATAATTATAATATAATATAATTATAATAATAATGTTGTACCTGTGCAGCACTATAAAGGAAATAATTATTCTGTATCCTTTTGTTAACACTGCATATCAAATTTACAGTGTACAATCAGTTTTCTATGCATTCTCATTGTTTGTATTGTTGCATAAATAGTTTTTAATAATTTCACCTTTTTTAGATTTTTAATTTTCCTTGAATAAATCAAGAAGGCAGATGGCTTAAGTATTTAAACTTTTTTACCAGTGTCCAGGCCTGATGAGATGCATTTTGCCAGCTGTAAAATGTTGTTATTTATACAGGATCTGGTTTGGCTCAGTGTTAAGACATTTTAATTAAACCTAGAGAGAGAAAAGAGGCTTCCAGGGTCCCAGATGTGGGACCAGATGACAGCAGATAAAGCACCAGTGATTGGAGCAGGACTCTCAACAAAATCTTTTATTTTGGCCAGAGTTTAGGCGTGGTTTTAAGATTCCTTTATGGACTCCACCGCATGGTTTTTCAGGAAGTAGCATCATTGCTTTGGTTCCTCTAAACAATCCAAGATTTAAACCAAAGGTCACTGTGAACCTCAAGAAAACGGATGGCTGTGTCAGCGCTCTGGTGCCTTGTTGTGGGAGCAGGGACTGCATCACCAAAGGTCAGAGTTCAAGTAAACGATCCAAGAAAGAGGTGTACACCTTATAATTGAAATACTTTCAATACACATGTGGTTGCTGTATGTTTTTTTCCTTCCACAATGTATTTGTATGTGCATATTTTGATGTATGCATACCCATCTGAATGTTTTATTATTTTATTTTATCAGTGTTTCAGCCGATCAAAGCAGAAAGATCATCAGTGCACCCACCTGGAATAGGATGAAGATGAGGAAGAGCTCGTAGACGACAGTGACACAAAGCCAGAACCGCCAGTAAGCTACAGAGAGAGAGAGCGAGAGAGAGAGAGAGAGAGAGAGAGAGAGAGTGATGGTGGTAATTATAGCAACAATTTATAACATGCTGAACTCATCAGACAGAAACACATATCAGCTGTGTCACTTCCAAAAAATAAAAATAAAACAAGTTGAATCACATCTGGGAATTAATTAACTTCAGTTTTAAGCTCTCTGTAGTTTAAGGGGGTAGATTAAAAATGATGTACCTGTTATACAGTGTGCAATCATGCCAAAGTATTATTCTGAGATGTGATTTAAATTTTGCTGAATTTCCCCTGAACTGTATCTAAACCAATCAGTTATATATATATATATATATATATATACATATATATATTTAGATATATATATCTATATATATACATGAATTATAGTGTGTTTTTCTACTGCCAAGGATAAAGTGAAATTCTGTAGTAATATAAACTGTGGTAAAAGCCAGGGGATATCTAAACAGCACCTTGAACTAATTCCCCACACAAGAATGAAGAAACTTTTATTATTTCAGCTGTTACTGTTATGCTACTGTCATAGCTTGTGAATTCATATTTATAAGCTCAGTTTGCTGTGACTCTCCCAGCCGGTGATCCAGTGGGAGTTGCAGGTTGTAAATCTGAAAACCCCTGCGGGTCTTTTCCCAGGATACAAACCTATGTTGTTTCAACCTAACTGCAACAATGGGAACAACAACTCAACCTACTTGGCTGGATCAACAGATCAGTGTGTATGACATAGTTACTCAATGCACACACAACAACAAAACCCCCTTGTCTTTCAAACAATAAAAGGAGGGGGCAAGAAGGCACAAGTAATGCAACAACAGCGGCACAAATTCTTGCCCGGCCACTTCACGCCTCCATCAACCAACAATATTCAGTATGTGCCTCAATCTGTCCTCCACACCCTGTTATCTTCCTTCCTTCCTTCCCACTGGAGTTAGTTGTGTGTTGTGTGAGAGACGAGATGTGGCTTCTACATGAACAACCTGGTTAAAGCCTAAATAGCCAGAGGTACATAGTGTCATGGTTAGGCTCATATACTCAGCCTCACCAAATACGGTTCAACATGTGATATATGACCTAACCAGTTTGATGAAGTCTAGAAAATAATCACATTTTCTTAATACACCACCTGATGCTGTCAAACTAACAAACAATAAGCTTAAACTCTAAAGAACCACATTCAGTAATGGTGCAGACTTATGAGAAAAAGTTCTGCCACAGAGTTTCTGCTGCATTCAGCCAATGTACAGTTTAATTTCTGTGTTTACCTGAACCACAGCATTTATCCACTGCAACCTACCAACTAGGTAGTGATTATAGGTTTACAATATGAAGTGCTAAAATAAGCCTTCCCAATTTCTGTGTTTGTGGAAACATTGGGTGTGTATGAGTAGAGGATATTATCCAACAAGTCACTCTTCCTGTCTCCGTTCCCCCTGCTGCAAAATTACTGTCGCAATTACACAACTCTGCAGAGGGCTTTTAATTTGAAACAAGGGCTAAAGTGGAGACACCTGGCTGGGGTAAGGGGGGGGAGAGGGAAAGAAGAGAAAAAGAAAGAAGAGAGAGTGGCAGGTAGCGAACATTAATTTAGATTGATTTATGATCTATTGATATTCACTCTGACTGTCGGCATACTTCACACATGCACCACCCAGGTACAACAAAACCCAACTTGTTCGTCCTTGCTCTGCACTTAAACAGCAGCACTCTGATCCATGGGAGAAGTTTATGTGTTTAGCAGGACTGAGTATAGCCTGTTAAAGTAAGTGCATCATTTCCATGTTTAAACTATACACCATCCTTGAGACATCACTGCTATGAGCCAGGAAAGACTTCGACTAACTAAAGGTTTTTACCTGGTGTGGACTTTTGCCTCTGTCTTGTTCTCTAACTGTTTTGATTGGACCTAACCCATGCCAGGAAAACATCTCCCCTGCTTTCAACAGAATTCGGCATTTACTAATATGTCTCTTTTACTTTGTCAGTTATATTTAACTAGCCTTTGTGTGTATTGATTCCCAGCACTCACAGGATCAAAACATCATATTAGGAGCCAACATGAGATTCTTAGATGCTGCTATTGATCGATTGAGTGCTAACTGCTCTCAGGTTCTCTAACCCATCTGCACAGGAGAACACAGGAGAAAAAAAAAATCAATGATTCAGTACCCGGGCTTCTACTGATAATATCATGCTAAATGAACAGTGCAAAGTTCCTGTAAATTATTACATTTGATGAATTTTCAACAGCTCAGTTTGTAAACAAGTGCTTTTTAATGCTTATGAGGCTGTTCATGGATGCCCTTATCTGTAAAGTATACACAGGGCAAACAAATGTCATTCTGACATATTTTGGATAGGATTCAGAGTGGAATGTTCAGCATTTTACCCTTTGTTACACAGCTGATAGTATTCAAAGAGACACAATACAAGGTGGGGGAGTGAGGGTATGATATGAAACAAGGGGTCCCCTGATATGTGACGAATAGTTGTTTAGTTAAGATGGTGACTATTTAGCTGCTGTACTGGAAGCCTCAGCTCTGTAACTTTCAAAGACTGAGAAAAAAGTGCTTTGACTGAGATTTAGGGCAATGAAATTAAGGAATTCTGAGAAAAGCAGGTTTAGAAAACATTGGTTTGTTTATGTGGTAAATGTTCTCATCTTACCTGGATGTGGTCTGGTGAATGGTCCATCTTTGGCTTGTGTCACACCAAAACAGAGGAACACCAGGATGCTGGCTACTATCCCCCTAAAAGAGCATAATCGGAAATTGAAATGGAAATTAAGCTCACGTTATACTACATAAAGCTTTAAACCTTTGGCTTTTCTCAAAGATCTGTGATATAAATGGTCTAAACATATGTGCAAAGGGAAGGAAGGGGAAAGTAACGGGGCATAATTTGATATAACATGAATCTGGAGGCCTGTCTCAGCAGCTGGCATGGACAATTACTCCTTATCACCATTTCTGTGTTTACTTAGACATGAGGCCAGTGTTAACCTGTAGGTTGTGTTGCCGTTCATTGCTGATGTGTTGAGATCTGAAAACCCGGAGACCAGACGCTCTTCTGAACTTACAAATGAACAGGGGAAGCTTAGACACTGGACATTGACTGGAATGAGATTACAGCTCGTGCTTGCCAACAAGTGTGGGAGCATGAGTGTGTGTGTGTGTGAGTGTGTGTGTGTGTGTGTGTGTGTGTGAGACTGAATGACTGATTGTGCATGTGTGTGTGGGTAGGACAGTGAGTGTACAAGTATGTGTCAAAGTGAGGTTACATGTGTGTGAACTAGTGAGAGTGAGCCATTTGTCCAGTTTTTCAAAATGAGTGTGAGAGGATGAGTGTGCCCAACAGTGTATGAATGAGTACGTGAAAGAGATTCGGACTGTGCGTGTGAGTGTGTGCCGCTGCCAGGAAGAAGATCTAGGGTCTTTATCCCGACGAGCCGGACTATGCTGACTGCAGCAAATCCTGTTAAGAGCAATCCCACAATCCTTCACAAACCCAACCTACAACCACTCAGTCTCTGTCACAAACACTCACATCATTTATGCAGCTTACTTGTGCGTGTACTATTCCAATTAAACTCCCACAGATACAGCCCCACTGCTTCAAAGAAAATGAAACTTAAAAAATCAAAGTAGCTCATTATCATAAGTCTCAAATTACAGAACGTTTTTCCACACTCTTAGTCCACATCATCCATTAAACTAATGGCATGTTCTTGTAATAATTGAGTCTCCAAACACTCCCGGGTCGTTAGTTAATACAACAGGAAGGAGCTCAGATGGCCGAACCACCTCAACTGGCTCATTTTGACGTGAAGGAGTGATGGCTCTACTCCGAGGTCTCTCTGAATGTCTGAGCTCCCTGTCTCTGGCTGAGCCCAGCCGGGATTTCTAACCAAAATCATTTAATTTCAATGTATCTGCTGAAATCGGTGGATTCGCTTGTGTTAGTAAATGTGCGCTCAGTTTTCACATTAGAGTTCTACTTTGGTGAACTTTGACACACACATCTGAGTCTTTAACCAATCATAAACCACCATGAGAGTTCAGAGAACAGAGGAAACCAGAAAGTTCAAAATACAAGAAACCTTGTCACACCATCTAATTTTATGAAAGCCCGCTCTGCAAAATTAGAAGCAACACTAACGGAGTCAGTAAGTGGCCACAGCAAAACTGTATATTTGTTATACTGTTGATATATATATGAATACAATTCACCAAAAGGTAAAGACATGAGGTGACTCTTTGCAATTCTCAAGTGCTGCTTTTTTTATTATGCTGTTTTCAGGAAGCGTAGACCTGTCAGTACAGTCACCAGCAAGCTTCTAGTGCCACTGACTTCACTGTGCGGCACTTTCTGGTATGATTGGGTACTACTAAGAGAAACTGGTTCACTCATTTTGCATTTATTCAAGATTGAAAGAGTAAAGAGTAATAGTCACTTGCCAGTTTTTAATCTAATCAAATGGTGACCTGGTGTCCATGCTCTTCTTTTTCACAGCCATCAGCTACACGTGGCCTTGAAAGAGGGCCAGCTGCACTGAAAAGAAATTCTACTGGTGTTAAATGGTGTTACATATTAGAACTGCTATGCTTATTGGCTGGTTTTGTTCTGTGACCTATTCAGTGGTCCTTGAATGACAACGTGACATGACCCCAAAGAAGCTGACAAACAAACACACTTTTGCAACTTCCCAGCATTTTACATACAAAAAGGTAAGTACTTTGTACATCAGCTGGTTCCTCACACTAACAGAACATTACTCTAAGTTAAAGGTCCCAAAGTTACACTTTTCCTGTGCTTTATTTGAACTTTTGATATCCATAAGAAGGTGTATTAGTGGTTTTAAGGACCAAAAACCTAATCAAAGTAGTTTTACATCTCCTCTCTCAGGCTTCTCTTTGGAGCTCTAGTAACTGTTTCCTGAATGATCATATAAAAATATAGCAGATTGCAGGTCAACACTCAGAGAAACCAAATCCAGCAAGGCTGGGTGGTGGGTCCGGGTGTGCTGGGTTTGGGGCATGGCTGAGGGTGGTGATTGCTTTGTTGTGACATCACAAAGTTACAGAAGTCCTGGCGGCTTGTTTTAAAGCTCAGTTTCTGAATACAGGCTGTGTGCATTTCTCTGTGGACTGAGCGCTTTGATACTTTCAGAGTATTAATATAGAACCTGGACCTGCTTTATAATAAAAAAAACATGGAAATCTCACTTTACACAATATGGGTCCTTTAAAGTGGCTGTTAAAGTCTTGTTGTAATGGACGTAAATCGACATCTAAACCTGACTCAACATTAAAAAGTAAAAATATAGGATAAACCTTGAAATCACTAGAGATTCTGATGACTTAGAAAAAAAATGATGCCAAAAGTATCATATCAAATTTCAGTCCAATAAAAATGCCCCAGAGGATTAAGTGGATTTTTTTTGGGCAGCCTGCTGGATTGTGCAGAGATACAGAGGAAGTTACGAGCGCAGCGTACTGACCTTTTAGTGTTATAGGCCGTGTCCTGGGGGGTCTCCTCCAACAGTGTGACGTAGACCAGAGCGCAGGTCAGAATGAACAGCACTGTCACAGTATGGGCTCGCCTGGAGAGAGAGAGTGGGGGAGAGGAGGGACAGAGAGAGGGATATTAATACAGAAAATAAACAACAAACAATAAAAGACACTGGAGGAGAGAGAAAAAAAAAACCTGCTGATGCTATCTGACGTCACCAAGGGATCATTTTTAGCAATATTAATGCACTGTAATTTGAGCTAAGATCAGATTTGTGATTACTACACAAAGTATCTTAACAAACCTTTTAGGCATCCTGTGCTTGTGACTGAAAAGTGTTTGTTGCTGTTGATCAAACGTAAATATAGGGGAAAAGTGAAATGGAGATGTGTTGAAACAAATTTCTGTTGGGAAACTGGATTACTTCCACCAATAATAAATAACAAAAGGTTATGCAACAAACACAAAAAAGAAATAACTCCCTGACTGTGGACTGTGAAAATCCTCAGCAGTTTGTATCTGGCCTGTTAAACTGATAACATTTGTACACTTTGGTTAAGCAGTTGAACTTGAGTTTGAAGGCTGTGATGTTGGCCATAGGCTCATATCTCCCATATCACCCCATGGCAGGAAAAAAAAACCTTGGCCTTTGCCGTACGTAACACACAGTAACACACAATAGTAGAGCAGATATAAGTCAGTGCTATCTGTGGGATTTATCTCAGCTGAGGGGGCAAAGTTTTATTTAACTACTTGCTGATAATGTACGAGTCAAAAGAACATACGGAAGGTAATGGATAGCCCCAGGAATTCTCAATTAAAAAGGCGGAAAAGGATTAAGCAATTAAATTGTGTTTGGAAAGCTGACAAGGAAATAATAGTAATATCATTCACAGAGAGAGTGAGAGAGGGAAGTGAGGTGAATGGTGGGAGTATTGGTAGAGTCATGGTTTAACACTAAACTAGAGACGCTTAGATTGACTGAAAGGACCTTGGAATCAGCCAGTAATCATTATTATTCAGGATGGACCAAAGAAATCAACAAAATCGGAAACAGGGCCGATCCAGTCACTCTTAAAAGTCTGACCTATTGCAAATCCTTTATTTGTTCAGGGTGTGCAGTTAAAAACATTGTCTGATACCAAACAGCACTATAACCCAGTGAACTGTGAAGTTCATTGTGAAATAAAAAAAACAGCAGCCAGCAGTATCCATTTGGCTAATAATAGAGCAACATCCACCAATGAGGCCAATGCGAGCAGTGCCCTTTCAGTTAAAGAGAAATAAAAGGTAGCTTCACTGGAAACTTGTACAGGTGACACCTGTAAACTGTTGCTTGACTCTAGACTTTTGTTCCACTATTCAGCACCTGTCGAGCAACAAGCAACAACAACAAAGTTATCAAGTTCTTGTGGCCAATTAAGTAGTGACAAGTTAACAAAAATCTGATAAAGCTATATTTCCAACATATAACAAAAACAAATATTTAAGCTAAGCATTCCATAAATTTTGTTCCTTTTAAGAATTGTGACCAATACTTGTCATGTGCAGAAATGTCAAATAAAAAAGTAAAAGCTGATGATATCAGTGACAGTAAGATCTTGGTCAGGCTCTGGTTAAGACCCAGATATTTCCTCATAAGCAAGTAGAGGCCAAAATAGAGCTAAAAGGAAAGTGAATATTGGACTTAACATTCAACAGGTGGCCAGAAACACAACAACATTTGGAGACCTGTCCCAGCAGTAAGTATAGCAAGTGTGTCTTAACAACTTTTAAACCTAATGATATGCAGTGGCTGTGTATCTGTCAGTTTCTTTGGATGTTGTTTTGCTCCCCAGAGGCCAAAAAATACAATTAATGCAGCTTTTCATGATAAACACAGGAAGTGTAATTTGCTCCTGTCAGCTCATCGAAACCAGCAAAGCAATGCATAAATATTGAAACCGTATCCTCGAGTATGCTCAAAGATGTCTGCCTGACAAAGCTGCCCTCCAGACACTGACGGTGCAGTCATGGAGTTGTATAATATACCATCAATGTTTGCTGTCATAAAGGAAAATTAAAGAAAAATGTCACCTTGTGCAACAGTGCGGCTCCTTCCTGTGTTTTTAATAGATTTAGGACAGCAGTGGAGGTCAATGGGACTGAGGTATGAGCTATATTCCTATAAACTCTAATGAGATTGTACCTACACAGTCAACAGGGGACTTTTTAATAAAAAAGATAAAACAACGCTGGTCTTATCATTTAATGGATACTGCATGTATAGCAGTGGCTTAAAAGCTTCATTTGTATTTAGATCACTGCTGTCATCCGTCAAACTAAAGAATGTCACTCCCTCTGCCAGCCCTTTGGCTCAGAGTCTGACTCACAGAGACGGCACACCAGGTGTCATTCGCATTTTCTCCCTGTTCTACCTCCTTATCCAACCTGTTTGGCAGGAGACACAAGGGAGGACCCAGCTTCTCTCTTGCCTGACAACCACATAACACCACCGGGAGTGAAAAGACGCAGCGGAAATGCCAGCCTGGTGACAGTGAGAGCCAGGCTAATCTTAGAATAAAACTTGCCACAAAGATTGAAGCTGAGCATCCTGATAAAACAAGCCACTGGTTGAAGACAGTCTGTGACCAATTGGAACATATGCACAAATATCCTAATGTTGTCCTCAGGCTGACAGTGGGGTTGAATAACGCTTGACATATACAGTTTGTGACCAAAAAATTGGACTTTATTTAATACAACATGCTGCTCATGCATTTGACAACACCCTCTGGTTTCCATGATCTAATTTTGTTATAAACCACAAATTTGTTGGCCTCGTGACACTTAGATAACATTAAATCCTGTGCTGAGCACAATTTTCTTTTGAGTGATGTTACTATCCTAAATTTAGAGTTGTTCTCTTAAATAACATTTAAAAATAAAACACTTTCCATGACACCATCAGAAATCTAAATGCACAAAACAATCTCAGAAGTCTCTTAGAACTGAAATGTCTATGCAGAAAATCTATTTAAGGAAAAGCCTGAAGTAGCATTGTCAGCACAAAATTTAGCCTCATCACTCTGAGTTCTATATAAGGTCCATCCACACAATTCCTCTTTTCTCAGTAAGACAAAACATTTCCCCAGCTCCAATCTGTGCTAATAAGCTAGGTCACAGGGCACATGGTTACCCTCCTTAACAACCAGAGGAAGCTACCATCATCAACAAACAGCTCTTAGCAGTAACTCTAACCTAACCTAGGAGACTCACACACATACAGCTACTGTGTGTCTGTATTGACTCCACAACAAGCAACCAACTTTCACTGCTTTTATTTGGTTTGGTTAACACCCAGTTTCTTCTATGTAATCATGAGTCAGCTCTCAAACTCATGGTTTCATTTGAGAAGATTTTGTGAAATTTGTGCATTTTTAAATAATATGAATTTTATGGCGACTTCTGACCAGGAAGACTAAGATACTACACATTTTTGTTTCTTGATTTCGATGCATTTATGCATGCAATACTTGGCCGTACACATTAAATTCTCTATGTCATATGTTTTACAATGTTCACAGGTTTTCAAACTCAACCACAAGGTAAACAGCTACAAAGCCATTCATTATCAGTTCCCCATTATGAGAAAAATGGGAGTGCCAACCAACCCCTGAGAGACCAAATTCCATTACAGCAATCACATACATCACAAGCAGAGTGGGTCATTTTGTCACCGAATTGAGTTTGCACTTAATCAAAAATCACAACACTTTGATGCTATATTGCATCTTGATATTTGTCTATACACTCAGCTGCGAGTTTATTAGCTACAGCTAACGCAATCTAATACAACAAACCCCATAAGAAATCGTACCTTCAAGAAAGTTATGATGTTCAGAATCTGTTTAAACGGTTTTAGAGAGGTGTCGATTTAAATGTATGGTCATTTTGTAGGATGTAGCTTGTGATTCTTTCCAATTTTACTTCCTAAACTAATAGGTGTTTCCTGTATTTAGTCTACTCTAACAGAAACCCCTCTTTATACTGCAGGGATGCTGCCGCTTTAATTACTTCATTATACAAAAGTATCTTGGCGTCTTAACTCCTTTTTATCCCTCCAGTATTACAATATCAGGAAACCTTGATTCCAAGGCTGTAACACAGTAATGAGAAAGTCTCATTAAGGTTTCTCTCTGGGACGACCAGCTACCTCTGCTGCCAAAGACACTGGATAGCTTAGCAGATATTTTACTGCCCCTTGCTGTAAGCACAAAGCAGGGCCGAGACACACAGGAGCGACAGGTTGATGGGGCCATAGTAGCTATAAATTAAAAACGGCTGAGGAAGAGAATGTCACTTTTCCAGACAAGCCTCATACCCTTACCAGAATACACCTGCATTCTGTGTGTGTGTGTGTGTGTGTGTGTGTGTGTGTGTGTGTGTGTGTGTGTGTATTTGTATGGGTGCACACAGAAGTCACTCCTCCAGTTTACCGCATGGACATGAGTATCTGTCTTGGCTTCCAGCCTGTCATGGATCTCTCTCTGCTGAAGCTGCAGGCTGGGATATTAGCAATTCTCATGTCAACAACAAGCTCATAGCTTGGATGTGCAATGTAAGCACCCATGACAGCGCTGGAAAAATTAGCAGAGCACCTCTGAAACTGACACCTTGTGGAGTAACCCTTGGTGATTCCTTCCTATCATTTTATGTTTGTACAATTTCACCAAAACACATTTCAGTTTGACCTCAGGCTTTCAATATAAATCACTATACATTTAAAGATTTGGAACAAGGTCACAGTATTTGTTGTGATTAATGGAGGTCACTTGGGCCTGTCTTTCAGTTCACCTTGAAACCTATAACACACCCTGCTGTCACCAAACACATGCATCTTTCTGCAGAAATCTGAATTGGAAATATTTCCATGTATGCAGTGACAGAACAACCCCATTACTTCAGATGATGCAGCATTCAGTATTTGACATGTACACTGTTGACATTGGCAGACAGTACTCACCAGAAAAAGGTGTTGGTCCCGTCGTCGTAGACTTCGCACTCCGTGTTTCTCCGGTGCAGGCTCTCCCTGGAGGTCTGCTTCATCACCTTGGCTTTGATTGGTGTGCTCTGATCCGGACAGCCCGGTTCAACTGAGCCGTTGTTGACTTGCTCGGCGGCCGATGACGCTGTGGCGCACTTGCCGGTAGCGTTGATCGCGGCCACTCCGCTTTTCTTCGACTCGGGCTTGGTCATGGCTTGTCGGACCAACCGCTCAAGATGCTTTAAAATAATCCTGTGCGGTTTGGTTTATCCCTGAGCTCTGCTCCCGTGTGCTGTCATCCGCGTCAGCCCCACCCAAGTGACTGTCAGCATCCTGGGGTGGTCGGAGGAAATGAACGTTACGAAGACAAGGGCGGAGAGAATAACCTGAAAATCACGTCCTGCGGTTGTTTTGGCGGTTGACTCCTGAATACCTCCCCTGACTGCTCAGCTCTCTACAGCACAGTACAGTGCAGTGCAGTACAGACGTGCAAATTAAATATGTAGTCAAGACTTCTTCCCTGACGCCGCCTACTCATACCAACCAACGCATTTCTTCAAAACTAGAAGAGGCAAGACTGTCATGTGCCAGCAATGGCGACTACTTTTTGGGATAACCACTGTACAAGTATAAAATTTAAGGATATCAGGTGCTAAACAAATCACTGTATCTGCACAGCTATGTATGTCAAGCCTTGATGTCAGACTACTTGGCTAGCTGCGTTAGCTATTTGTAGCAGGGTTTTTTTTTACTATGTGGCCATGCTGGCAAGCTAAGTTCACTGACTAGCTTGTTAACCATTCACTGACGTGAAACCATCATCACTCGAGACTGTGTTCCGTAATTTATGAGTAAAATAATTTCTTTGCGGTGTTAAAATGAAGATAACATTACTTACCAGTTGAATTTATGGGATTACTGACTGCAGTCCGGATAAGTTCATGAGCTGCTGACGCTACATCAGTACGAACCCTTGAAATCCGCTTTGTAAATAGAAACCCATTTAGCGGTTGGGAACCACTCACGTTGAGAACTGCTGTAGCCACAAACAGACAAACGGCTACAGATCGAGGACAGTACAGTCTACACACTCCAGACACACACATCACATGGGCATGGCGTCGCTTAGCGTCACAGTAACAGTAGTAACAGTGCTGTATCCGGTCTATCTCTTCAAATTAAAATACACACCTAAAACCACAAATGTAAATTGTTTTATTTTAAAACCAGATTAATTAATAGAGAAGTGTTGTCTCTGCTACTCTCCGCTATTTCTTCAAATTGACAGCCTGACCTATCTGGCGGGTTAAATTGAGGATCATCCGTTTATACGTTTTGTTTATAAACGCGGATGAGTTACAGTTAAAGCTTTAAAATCCCATAGTAACAATAGGTGGAATACAAGTAAATCCACCATAATGCACTGTTAAATTGAAAAAACATGGTATAAAAAGCTACTTACTAACATGTTTTGAGTATTTTATTTATGTCGTCACTTCCGTATAACCTACGCATCTGACTTCAGAAAATAGCAAAATAAAATCTAGTTATCTTTATAATAACAAACAAATAAATTCGCAAATAAAGACAGTAATTGTTATTTGTGGTAAATGCTTATTATGAGCTTATAGCTTTTTTGATTATCACACTTTCACGATTTTGCTGTAGTCAAAATGTTAGTGCAGGATGGACATGACCAGTCAAGGATTTGCTAAGATGAGCAGCCATTAAAAAGGGTTTATCATTTTTAATTGAGGGCTTTATTAATAATTACTTTTTTCTGATGTTCTGTGGAGCAGTCATAACCACTGATAAAAGTAACGTTTGGGTTGTCAAGTTTTAAAAAATCTCTTAACAGTTTTTTTTTTTTTTTATAACCAAATCCATTGAAAAATACCTAAGGGTTCTCACTCTAATAATCCATCAAACACTTTTCAGTCTCTCTGCTACTGGGGCTATACCCTAATGTTTCAAACAAAAACATCAATCATGTGGTTGTAAGCTGTTAATGAATGGTTTGTGGTCCACATTCCTTGCAGCACTTTTCCAGAAGGTACTCAAGTCAAGTTGTCCATTGGAGGAGACCTCCTGATGAAGATAAACCGAGTACCATGTACAAAGAGCATCAAAACCAGCCAAGTTTTCACAACCTAGCAACCCCAATGTTTCTCTTATTAGGGCATATTGATATGTCTATACTGTATATATTTTAGTTACAGATTATGAGACCCTCGTGGCTATTTTACTTTCTGGAAGCTTTATGTTTACAGCACTATAGCACTGTAGTTACATAATTTATTCACTCAGGAAATACAGGAGTTCGAGGACTGTGGTTATTTTAACGTAGAAGAGTTCATATGTGTCCACCAGTGTCGTGTAAACTCCCCCAACAGCCATCAACAGCTTGATTTGCCCACAGATGGAGACACTGTCTTTTCCTCAACAACTGAGACTTGCAGACGCTTTTAAGAGTTTTCCAAGCAGCAACTGCTGAGTTATAGGCCTAACCTTTGCTTGGAGTACATCATCAGGTTTGGTTTGTCAAAGATCCATTCAGGACATCCTCCTCGAGATGCAATGTGGTAGCTGGAAAAAACCCTCAACTGATGACACATGGCAAAACCACCTTTAACTCTCTCTTGCATAACCAGGAAAAGTTTATACTTTCACTCAGCTGTAGCTCAGAGGATATTGTTGCACTTTTCACTTCACTACATTTATCTTGGGATTATCCACTGGGCCGAGTCGACCGGTGCCCGGGGGCCTCTGAACTGTAGGGGGCCTCCAAACCCACGCCAACTGGGGCCTAATACTTGCTTTTTGTTTTTGTAAAACAAACATTGGAGCGGTCAAACGTCAAAGACAGAGGCGGGAATTCAGAAACACAAACTATCTGTATGACCTATTGTGAAAAGTCCGCTTGCTAGCATTAAGAGGACGATGCTAACACGGAAGAGGAGGAGGACAGTAACAGCAGCCACTAACTTTAGTTCAACAGAGCATCAGCGGGAAACAGAGGCAGAGAGCAACAGTCCTGAAACACACACCTGCTCAACTGCCCCACCCTCACCTGAGCCCGAGCGGATGGCAGAGACCCAGCGGCAGGTAGGTTACCAGTTTGACTGCCCCTTCATTCATCTATTACTTTTAGCTATTTCAACCCTTCAGCTGCGAGGATGAAGTGACTGAGGAGGGCTGTTAGAGGCTGATAGGGAGCATTGTTTTCATAACAAAGTCCAGTGATTGAACAGCTAACTAACAACAACATAATGTCTCTGGCAGAAAAGTATTGGCTGTGATTGGATATATTTGATACATTTAATATATATGGAAATATTTGGCTGTTGTATCAATGTGTTTTCTGTCAGGATGTGTGATCTGGTGGAAATCCTGTATGATACAGATTACATATATTATTAATTGTTATAGGTCTACCTATGCAGAGCTGTATGAGTCGATTAGTGTGTGTGTGTGTGTGTGTGTGTGTGAGAGAGATGGAAGAATCTGAATCATACATCTGTACTGGTGGAGATGGGCCAGTATGTGCTTGTGTATGTAATTCAGCTGCACACTGTAGGCTCATGTGTTGATAGTGTTGCTGCCATCTGAGGAAAGTGTTGTTGCCATCACATAGTATAAATCCTGTATGAATACATCTACAGGTGCTGACATTGTCCTTCAGGTTGTGATCATCACTGTAGCCTGTCAGTGTACATCCTGTTCAAGCTACAGGTGTTCCCATTAGATAGTAGCCTCCACTGATAACCCAGAATTAAAAACCTGGATTGCATGTGTGTGGGGAGCGAAGGGGGGGCTCCAAGATTTTATGACCTGGAGCCTCTGCATTCTTAATCCAGGCCTGTGAAAGATCATATCCTGTGATCAGTTGGTGATTAAACATCATGTTAATGCATCCATACGTTTAACCCTCAAGGAAACTTTCTTTAAATTACTTTTAGTTATAGATTAGTGGGATGCCTAATACCTCTGTACATTTAACTACAGTTTTGAAAGCAACATTCAAATGTGTTAGTGCTGTTTTTAAAGGATTCAAGTGTTTTTTCAGCCGCTGCCCAAAGCAGCTGACTTAACCTCTAAAATATTTTTCTAATTTGTGGTCTACTTTGCACATTGGTTTGTTATTAACTGTCCCTCTGAGTTTATTTTGTAGAAAAATAAATGTGTGTGTGTGTGGGTGTGTTTGTGTGTGTGTGTGTGTGTGTGTGTGTGTGTGTGTGTGTGTGTGTGTGTGTGTGTGTGTGTGGGTGTGTGTTTAAAATGATTGGTATTGTTGTACCCGCAGCCAAAGGCAACATTCCCCACAGGCTGGATGAGGCCCACTCAGGGCCGAGAAACTCAGTGGCCACTGTGGATCATAAACTGTGAGGAGAGCGGTTTTGTAATTGTAAAGGTAAATGAATGGCAGGAGTAGCCCCAGGCTTTTAGTATTTCTTTAAACTCAGTTTATAATGTTTGACTGCATGGCATATAAAACAATTTGCATTCAAAAACAAAAAGCCCCTTGAGTGATGCTGCTCCTTTGAAGACATTCATCGTTTCTAACCAACAGATATTATTTTAATACAATGACAATCTCTGATTCAGAGCACGTACCTCTTTAACTCCTACAATTACAAACTCATTTAAAAACTATGAAGCTTCCAACGTCACAACTCTGACCTTTACAGACTATGAAATGCAGCTGGAATAATGGAGAGGCAGAGTTCAAATCTAGGTCAAGGGACAGGAAGACAAAAGCACACAGCTGTAAAGTGTCATTTTGAAAGGAACAGAACAACTTAGGTGCAAGCGATGCATGACTGCCTTTTCATCACGTATTTTAATTTGGTTCTTTGCCTCTGCAAAAGCATTATGAAAACATTTCAGGAGCTATTTTTATCTCTGCACAAGATGTTCTTAAAGCACCGGGCGCAGGTTTATTTCAGTGCATGTTTTGGCTGAAACATCAACCCATTGCATGTCGGACAATGTGCCAACAGCTTTTGCAGGAAGCACTTTCTGCTCTATTTTTATTGAGATATTAGTGAATAAAATCAGTGGCAATGACAGCTGTTGCTAATGAGCAGTTCTTCAAGGTTTAAAAAAAGAGAACCACAGACGTCCACAAGGGAGCCAAGATGTGTCCTTATCAATACACCCAGACTTCAGCAGAATTTGGTAACACTAAGGTAGCCTATACGAAATCTTGAGTCGTCACCAAGGAACAGAATTTAATGAAAATAAAAGAGGACACGCAGAAATGTAACTGCAGGGCTTTAAACTCAAGAAGCATTTGCATCAAATGATGACAGCATTGCACACCTCATTAAACAATATATGCAATGGATGAACTGCTTTGGTTTAGCTTTCTTTCACGAAAGTAATCACAAAATAACAGATCACATAGGGTGTTATTTAAATGTATCAGTTGCACAGCTGAAGTTTCATCCTATAACAAGACATAATTAAAGGATCACATCACTGCGTCTGCACTGCTCATTGCTGTTGAGAAGATGCCTGTCTTTGAAGTTTCTGACGAGCTTATAGACACATACATGATTTGGTGGAGCGGGTCGTTACGTAGGAAACAGTTCCTAACTCATCCAGGAAATGGTCCCAGCCGGGTGTGTCAAACGATGGCCACCTTCAAGCTTAAAAGGCAGCATGCAGAGAAAGCAGTTTTATAGGTGCCACGTGGGATTGTGGGATCGAGTGACCATTCATCCTCCTTCTAAAGGGCCCCGCGGTGTTGCCTGCAGCCCCTCTGTTACATCAAAAGGATGAGTTTGTTCAGGTGAGTGGTCTAGGTGGGGGTGGATGGCAACACCTTGGAAGCGCCCCCCCCCCGCCCCTTTTTTTTTCTTAATGCCTTCATAAGTCAAAAACAAAAAACACTCACCCACAGCAGCCATGACAAAGAACATCACAAAACACTTCAATTTGCAGACAAGAAAAAGACGTGGTTCATAAGTGTTAAATAGGTTAAATGCTGTCAAACATATAATTTCTGCTGTAGATTTTTGTTTTATTTACAGGTGTTTTCTAGAGTCTCACAGAGAACGATGCACATATTTATTATCCTTTCTATTCGTTTTTTTTATTTCTTCATTGGCACTATATATACAACACTCATATCTAGTGTACCTTGTTTAATGTGACATCTGGAAACAAATCATCAATATTGCATAAAAATAAATACAAACCAATCCAGTAAGACCACAGAAGCCATTACTGTTGAGACAGAGCTTCAACAGAGAGTTCTGTTTGAATTGAACTTTACTTTTCATTCTGTCTCACAGAAGTCTGTAAACGCAAACGTTTTTCTTGGGTCAGTGTCTTGCAGTGATTCATTGAATGTGTCGGGGCACATTCAGGGGACGTCACTTAACAATACAAACTGTGCAAACCTGTTTCTGGTCTCTGCTCCATCACTGGACATCAAGCGTCTGCAGAGCCCGGGTCTTTTTTTTTTTAACTCACATTTCGCCCTCTGGCTATTTCCATTTCTGTGAAAGAGCAAGTTAAGCCAGTGTGTGTGTGTGTGTGTGTGTGTGTGTGTGTGTGTGTGTGTGTGTGTGTGTGTGTGTGTGTGTGTGTGTGTGAGTGTATTTAAAGATGAAGGATCATACTGCTGCGTTTGTCAGAGAAACAGGTTGGAGGACGTCACAGGGGCTGACTGACCTGTTGCTCCGATGAAATCTGTGAGATTATCTTCTAAACTAATGAATTCAGACTTTCTTGTTGCATTTTCATGGCCTCTCAAACATCAGCTGACAATATCTGTTCGAAAGAAAACTAGTGCCTGAGGAGCAGAAGTCCTCCTCCCACTTCTCAAAGTAAATCTGTAACCCGTTTGAAACTGAGTAACAAGATCAGACATGGAGATTATTTTGTGTTTGAGTGGAGTTTTATGTAAATGATCAAAACAAAAGCACCTTTATGATCAAACTGATCATCATCATGATCTGTAATCCATTCAGGAGCATGTTTATACACTTAATTGATTAGTAAGATATATTATATTAATTAGGTCAAACTAGGTATCTTATTTAATAATCTACATTTATTTTATGTAATGAGAGAATTAAAATAAACACATTGCTTTAAAATAAGCTGTTAAAAAAAGTAGTAGTAAGTACATTTCACCACTAGAGGGAACCAGCACACCACACACAGATTTCTACCCGTTTTGATCTCAAAGGGAAAAATTCTGTTTCATGTTTCTGATCACAATCAGAATGATAATCACCAGATAAGTGTGGCATTAATCACAGCTTTGATCTAATCATTTTCATTTGTTTTAATGAACAGAAACAATCAAGAAAAGCTCATTTAAATTTATTTGACATTAAAAAAAAAAAAAAAGATCTCATCAGATGAGCCCTATAAAGATGAATGTTCCCAGTCCCCCAGTACATTATGTTTAAGTCAATTATAGTTATTTGTCAGAATAACGGAATAGCCTAATAAAGTCACACATTAGTTTGATTCAGAGAATGTGTCAGAGGTTTTAGTTTAATGAGTTCAAGTTTTTACAAGAGACTGTTTTTGTGCATGTGCATGTGAACTGCTACGATACGACATGTAGATTAGATGAATCACATGTCCAGCCTGAGGGACGGAGCATCGCCTGGTGAAGTGACCTCACTGTCAGAGAGCACCTGACCTTTGGAACAGGTGAGTCATACAGGCTGGCAGCTAACTCAGATGACAAACCCCCTCCTGACACTTTAATTAATGTGACACTGTGACCTTATACACCTCGGTCACCCTCATCTGACATCATGGTGTCACATGGTGTTTCCCACTCTGACTAACTTACAAGAGAGCGTAAACAAAGAGTCACAGGTTCAGAAATGTTGCTGCTTGCTCACTTAAACCCAGGACAAAGTGTAAATTAGGTTTTTTTTGTATTACAAGAAAGCAATTGTTAATACTTAGTGCAATTAAATTACTCCATTAAAATAAAGGTACAGCAGCGCATCAGAATTACTTAAAAAATAGATGACAAATAAATTGAAGTCTGAAATATGTAGTCTATACCAGGGTTCCTCGAGGGAGTTCTTAGGGGTCCCTAGCAAAAGCGAGAATAATTTGTTTTCTCTATAATTCCATTCATAATTAACACAATGACAGAATGAATGACTATTTTGGTCATGGGTTTCAGACACTTCGTGTAATTAAACATCTAAAAGCAAAAACTTATAGGGGGGTGGGTGTTAAGGAGCTCTTACTGCGGTGGTGGTGTTGAACCACAGGGAGTCGCTGTGCACCTGTTGTCCACTGCGAGGTGTTGTCTGTCTCTCAGACTGGAGACTGCAGGCACCATGCAATCAACGTCCGCAGATAATGAGACGGGTTATCGCGCGTTACCCCACAATGAAGTAAATGCATGCACACACACACACACACACACACACACACACACACACACACAGACAGACCCAAGTGGTGACAACCTGACAGTGGAATGGCTCCGGTGATGAAGCTTATACCGCCGTGAATAACCTCACTCTTTCGCACTGTATCTGAACACCTTTGTTAATGGAGTGTGACACTGATACTTTGATTTTTATTCTTATATGAAATTCAGTCAAACTTGTTTCTTTCTCTGCAGTCAGTGTCTTTATTAGTGTTGGGGAGCAGCGGTTTGTAATCCACTGCTTAACTGGATCACAGTAATCTTTTTAAAACACGAAAGAGCGTAATCTTCACGAGGTGTCTTTGTTTTGTTTATTGGGTTAAAACTGCTCGGCTGGGTTTATGACTACATAGAAGCAATTTTCATGTGTGACCCCGCCTTCCCTTCGTGTTGTTTACTTTGCCTCTGTGCGTAAAACTAAAGCACCTCTCCGATCCCTGCACACTGCTGAATGGAGATACTACACGACCCGAGCAGCTGAGGTGTTGTTATTGTGGTGAGAGAGAAACGCAGGGCTTTCGACTGCTGAGGGTGTATAGTGTGTGTGTGTGCGTATGTGTATGTAGTGTGTGTGTGTGTGTGTGTGTGTGTGTGTGTGTGTATGAACGTCGAGGGGGTCAAACATCGGGCAGTGTAACTGGCCCCATAAAGTTTCTCTCTCATTTAATTCTAAAGTCATAATAAACAATAAACAATGCAGAGTGTACGTGCAGCCATTTAGTGCTTTAATAGATCAGTAGATCGCTGTAAACCCATTATCGGACGCACTGCGCATCAGTAATTGGGCGGAGGATGGAGGAAATCAAATCCGTGTCCGATAATGGATGCAGGCGTCTGCAGAAGTACGCGAGGGCGACCTGAAAGTGCAGCTCCAACAGTTTCACGCTGTCACCGGGAAAGTCCAGTGTTGTCCAGAGATGACACCGCGAGAGAAAAATCAAAACGATGCGTTCTGCTCGGAGCACAGCCAAATTGGCACCGATGGCCGACGGGAAATCAGGGTGGGGGTTGTACGTGTGTGTGTGTGTGTGTGTGTGTGTGTGTGTGTTAGTGTGTGCGTGTGCGTGCGTGTGAGTGTGTGTTTCTGGAGAGGGTTGGACTTAGGGCAGCCAATGAGAAAGTCGTGCGAGGTGGCTGCTGTGACTGAGGACGTGTTGGGAGGTTATAAACTCCACATCTCACTACGAAGGTACATTTAAACAGAACCGTGTGCGGGAGGGAGTCACAAGAGCGAGGAGAAAGAGAGGAAAGACACACACATAAACACTCCTAAGGCACAACAACAGCACCTGATCTTCTCTCATCAGGGATCAATCAGCCACATCGGGCATCTTCTTCTGTGTTCTTTTTGGGCTTGTTTGGAAAGATTTTGGAGATGTCCAACGTCCAGTTATCGAGCAGCGCGCTGGAGAGGCTGGTGGCCAGGAGGACCTTCCCTCTCCACAGACGCACCAGCGTTTGTCGTAATCTCTTTGGACCGGTGGATCACGATGAACTGAGCCGGGAGATGAAAGCCAAGATGCGGGAGATTAACGAGCGCGACCAGCAGAGATGGAACTTTAATTTCGAGGCCAACACCCCGCTGGTTGGGGATTACGAGTGGGAAGAGGTGCCCGTGGATAAGACCCCGGTGTTTTATCAGGACTCTGTACAAAACGGCAGGACCCGGGTGCCTGAGACGCCCGTCAAGCAGAAGCCCTCCGCGGACTCTGAACTCCCGGAGACGCCTCGTATGGATGTACTGGAGCGTTTGGCCGCGCCGGAGAGCAGCAGCAGCAGCAGCAGCAGCAGCAGCAGCAGCAGCAGCAGCAGCAGCAGCAGCAGCACACCCTGCCAGGTGGAGGTCAACCAGGAGAACCGCACAGACAAGCTCAACTCAGGGAAGCAGACTCACAGACAAGTCCCGTGTGTTAGACGCAAGAGGACAGCCGCTACTGACAACAACACACACATCACAGGTGAATATAAGACTTTTTTTTTTTTTTTTAAATCTCACATCCAGGCTGCGTTCTCGGCGTCAGAGCTGCGCCCCGTATCCAAACCATCCCTCAGTCTGTCGCTCTGCCGTGCGTAATTTACGTTTAGGTGGATTCATGTGAACTAACGGTTTCTTTTCTTCTCTACAGACTTTTTCGTGAAACGTAAGAGGGCTGCTGATAGAAAATCTAATGATGTGAGCGCGTGCCACCTCTCCAAGTCTCCAATCCAGTTGGAACAAACTCCACGAAAGAGGATCCGTTGAAGGTATTTTTCCTATTTAAAAGCTTACATCTATAGTTTAATGTGACAATGCTGCTTCATTCCATCTTAAATATTCATTATGCTGAATATCATTTGTTGTATTTACGTTATTTGCTGCCTTATAACTAGTTAGGCTGTTTGTGTTTTGTTTTTCCTGGGTTAATTGTAAAGGATTAGCCTACATGAGCCAAAAAGCGCAGACAGGCTTATCTGTGAGAGGGGGGTGGGGAGAGTTTGTGGTGGTGAAATCGCAGTAGTAGTGATAGTAGTAGCTGTAGTAACACTAGTGGTTGGGGGAGGGGGATGTGCGTCACGATATGGCGGGAAAAAGCTTGGGTAAAGGGTGACGCCTGCTGCTGAGGCTACATTTCCTGTTTCCTCGGAAAGCTGAGTCGCGTCTTTCTTCGGAATTGCTTCTCCAGAAAAACTAATCCGTGTTTTATTCCTCTTCCAGGTGTTTTTCTTTGTTTTTGTTGTTGCACTATTTTCCTGCGCATTTTTGAGGATCAATGGGAAGATGTTTTGACCCCGCCACTTAAACGCTGGAAAGGAGGATAGAAAACGGTGGGACGGTGCTGTTGGGGAAGGAAGCCCGGCTGATCGGCCGGCTGCTCCGGCTCGGTGCGCCCCGGCGGAGCGGAGCCTGAACACGGGAGCAGACTCTCAGGACTGAACGGTTTGGGGGGGAGGGAGAGGAAAGGAGAGGAAATTTCGCCGAAAGACTTCTATCCAGTACAAATGTAGCATTCATTATTGCTTTTGCATACAGCCACTCGACAGTGTTAAATGTTTTAACATCTGTGCAATCCTAAATTACTTAAAAAAAAAAAAAAAAAATTGTCTACACTGGCCAAAAGTGTACAGCTTTATAGAGACAATAGCCTATAAATGTTTATTTCTGTTCTGGTTTTTCTGTAAATGTATATTTTTAAGACTATTCTAACTTATAATTTATTTATGTTTCTTTATATTTTTTAAATGCCTTGTTGATTTAGCCAAAGGGCATGTTTTTATTTTATTTTATTTTATTATTTACATTTTCCTATTGTGATGTTTTGCAATCATGTAGCTTCCCCATAGTAGTCCACACTTGGAAAAAAAAGGTTTCTTTGTGTTTCTGAGCCGTTTCTATTTTTGTGTTTTCATACAAGTGCCCTAATTATGTCTTGCAAGAGATGAGAATAAAATATTTTTCACTTCAACTTTAAAGCAGATTTGTTGCTGTGTTTCTGTCCGGTTTAGTTCGGGGGTTTTGAAACTATTTGCTGGTAAATTTAAGTCTTGAAAGTGTAAATGAGACAAGGGGGACTTCATAGTGTCTGCTTTCTTCAGCTCCGCAGCCTCCTGTTTAATAATTTAGATACAAAGAGGAACAAAGGCTTTATTGTAGATTTCATTAAAGATGGCTGCCTTCACCTCATTGACTCTTAACAATTTTAAATTTGCGTTTTAAGGAGGATTTATAATATTTCAGGCAGGTAGTGATGCAAAGAAAGCACAACAAACTCTTATCTCAGACACCTATGACGCAGGTAGCGTACGTTACTTTCCACTGAGCTCCGTGTGTGTGTGTGTGACTGTGTGTGTGTGTGTGTGTGTGTCTGCTCCTGTGGGGCTCGTATCTACCTTGCGGGGGGAAAAACACATTCAGACATGCAACCTTGGGCAGCGTGGCAGCTGCGGGATATAGGCTGGGATTTAAAGGCCCTTTCGCCCCTCTAAAGAAGCAGCAGCTGCCTTTGGATCCCCGCTTTGTCCGCCACGAAGACACCCCCACATCCACCCGCACTCAACAAGCTCCTCTAAAGACCCACTCACACACACTGTTTACTCCGCCGTGGATACACCGGGCGTGGAGGCCACCTGCCAGAGCTGGAAAAAGAAAACTACTAGTCTTTGTAATTGTCCTCGTCTATTGAAACAAACCATTCAACAGGTCATACTTGCAAGTTTACCCTTAATTGAAAGAAGCCAAATGCAGCAGCAGCAGTGTGAGTGTGTGTGTGTGTGTGTGTGTGTGTGTGTGTGTGTGTGTGTGTGTGTGTTTGTAGGTGTGTGTGTGTGTGAATGCGCTCTGGGCCCGGATCACTGTCAGTGCGCGGAAGACAGCCATATTTCATAATTTTCCATAAGTTTCTCCGGGTTTGTTTGAATGGCTTTGACTATCTGACATTTATGTTTTGATGAAAATGGAGACTTTTGATGGCCAGAGTGACTTTGTCAGCTCTATACAGCCATAAGCTCTGACGGGCTTGTTCTGATTTCCAACACAAAGCGCTCTCCGGCTCCATTCTTTCCTTTTTGTTGCCATATGGCAAATCCATGTAGACATAGCCAAGACCCATTCAGTCAGCCACAGAATGTCCTGCATCAGAGAACAAAAGACACTTTGTCTGGCTGCTCTATTGATACGAATGGGCGAAAAAAATATTATAATTAATCTATGGCTATATCCAGCTAATTAACGCCCATATGCCCACGGGGAGCTGCAAGGCCATTCAGTGTAGTTTTAAATTCTCAATAGTTTACATGTTAAAGACAACAGCTGTTCATGTGTTACTTTAATGAAGTCCCCTCTATGTTGGAGACTGGACACATTCAGGGGGCTCAAGTCCCCCTCCAGAGTTAAAGGGGTCATCTTCCTTTATTTGTCTCTACAGCTGTGTAACTATATAGAATTTGTCCCAATAAATAGAACTTAAAGTCGCATTCGTTTTCTCCAAAAGGTATTGAATTCGAGCCTTTGTGGGAAAGGTCATAGGTTAAGGCACGGAATTCAAACAGTAAGCTTCTCTTTAAACATAAAAAAATAAAAATAAATAAAATTCCAGTTGTATTTTAAACTGTAAATTATTTCAATCATATGCTCCATGCATAATAAATGAAGTTTCTCACAAATAATACCAGCCTCTGTGCCAAGGCCTTCATATTTTGTGACTGGATGGGCTTCTACAGTTTAAATGGAACATAATGTAATGACAATTATAACTTCATTCAGCCCTGTTGTATGTATGATGGACATAAAGGAAAGAGATGACAGCTAACATACAGACCTCATTAACAAGCTCATTACAATAGAATGTAATTAAACAAACAGCTGCTGATGGAGAGAATCAGCCTTATGGGCCCTTCAGTCTCCCATCTGACCTTTAAACTAACTCAGGTCACAGGTCTCAGCTCACAGCTTCATTTGTCTCAATGATCATCAGTAAAATTATATTCATTTGCTTTAACCAGTGAGTCAAAGCTTGAAGATTGATGCATCTTTATATCTGTATGTATTTCAGCCATAACTTATACTGAATTACGCTATTTTCAGAGCCATAATACCGATAATTCCCTCAGAGAAGAAATGGTTTTTCTTTGAAATACAGGCCGTCATCTCTTTCATTTAATTAGGTCAATTTAAATTAAATTAAATTAAATTCTCCAAAACTGTGAGTAAAAAGAAAAGGGGGAATGCAAACATTCTTTTATTTTATATGATTTATTTTGAAAATACTCGTATTGCCACAAACAGAACGAATAAATTAATATCTGAAGTCTTAAATCTGAGTCTATTTGATGTTTTCCCTCATATTTTATATAAAAGTCGATCTTTAAATTACAAGGGAGCATGCAGGGACAGTATGTCCTCTGTGTGCAGGGCCTGTTAATTCTGTCTTTTGTAATTAATCGTATTGACTTCTAATAAAATCTTGTCAATCTTCAGTAAAGTGGGCCACAAGTTCATCCAAAAATATTGCTCCCTTATGGTTCAGAAGTGGAAAATGATGTAGCTGCAGACAGTCTGACGCACAGCGGCTTATGGATTTCATGCAAATGTAGCGACTAAAAATATAATTTCAGAGGAAAAAAAAAAACTTAAACCACTCAAAACACACAATTAACGGGACAGTCTGCAAAGACTGCAATTAAATATAGAAAGGAGGAAAATCAGCCAAGGGGAATTAGCATTTTCCATGACCATCTGGCATCGGCGCAGGCGACAGGGAACAAAGGCGAGCTGGATGGAGAGGAGAGGCGAGTGTGCCATCGCATTGACCTGCAAATGAGGCTTTGTCACCGAGTTAAAGCTCCCTGACCCCCTTTACCCCCCTCCCTGAAAAGACTTCTCTTTTTTTTTAACCTATAGCGTGACGAATGGAGGCCTGAATTCAGGTCTGTGTATGTTTAGGAGCTGCAGACACAAACTGTCAAGGAATTATTGACAAAGTGCAAACAATTATCTGCCGATCTGTGTTTTTTTTTTTTTTTTTTTTTAATTGATAGAGCCTTAATATTTGGTTTTGGAAAACAAATGAGAAATCCAGATGCACAATACCAGTTCAATTGTTTGTGTTCCTGGGACTTTATAAAATAAAGAATGAAGCAGTGAA